>NC_059158.1:80961492-81294231 GCF_019923935.1 Bubalus bubalis
TAAAATAAGAAAGGTGGCTAAGAGGGAATATAACTTAAAAAAAAGAAAAAAACCTGTAAATGTTCTCTATGTTGTGGTTCTTTAGCAGGTAGGACGATGAATGTGTTGAATTAAAATAGATAAGTAAGTGGATTCACTCACTCCCCCAATTTGAATATTGACCAAATGCTTTCTTTACTTCAGACAGGGATTCTTCCCCTCAGAGAAATCAGCAGCATGGCTCACATCCTCGCAGAAAATATGATAAACATCAATCCATAGTCACAAATGTCATGAATGATGTGGAAGAGGACTTTAAGGAAGATTTCTGCCTTGTGTACAGAATATGGGGGTGGGGGAGCAGAGGGATGGAGAGAGAGGATATAAACAGAATATCCAGCAAAATATGGAGATAAAGAGCAGGTTTAGTTTGGAAAAGATCCAGAGATAAGGCTACTATGTGTACTCCCAGTGACAGCCTCCACTTGGAGCCTAGGTCAAAGTCTAAGAGCTTTAAAGTGAATCTTCTCCCAATATACCCAGTGTTCCACCTCCATCAGCAGTGAGGAAAATAGGAGAGGAAAGAAGTAAGTTATTAATATTAAGAATGAGTTCATTTTCTTTAAAGAAATGTGGTGACCACTGTAGGCAATTTCTGGAAATGGCATGATCAGGATCCCGTACACTGGGAATAACTCCATCAGCTGCCTAATTTTTCCTACATCTCTGTAGTCCTTCTACCTCAAACTTGAATCAACTATTTTGCCCCACCAGCACACCAGTCTAGCTCCAGTTCCCAGTATAAATTCTGGCTGGAACAGCAAATATTGGAACAACCTTAGTCTTCCCTTCTATTGAGGGTTGGAGGCCAGCAATGCAGTGTAGTAATGATTTGGTCCAGGGCCCTACGTAGCTGTTACTTTACCCTTTCTCCTCCACAATGGCCTGGTTTATAGGTCTGAGCTTCTGCCTTGATCCCTCCTCAATATGGCTGAGGTCTCTCACAGACTGGGGTCATTACCAGGATCTCTTCTCATGGTGCTGTTCTCTTGATAACTCATCTGGCCATTGCCTTTTTCTGTAGGTGACTAGCCTTTGCTTCTCATACCACTGGTTTCTGACTGGGGTCCTTTGGTAACTAAGCAAATTTCCTACAACCACCATGCAGTTCTAGCTCACTGTACAACCACCCAGACTTTCCCTTTTCAGTGCTCTATTCATGTATAACCCATTCATGCTGCACTCTGTTAGGCCTTGAAGTATTTGGTTGTCCTCACTCAAGGTAGCCTCAGCAAGCTGATTTAATTCACACAATCTAGAGCAAATGCTCTTGGTGGTGGCTCCTCCTCTTCTCTTTTTTTTTTAATATTTATTTATGTGATTTTGGCTGCTCTGGGTCTTCATTGCCGTGTGTGGGCTTTTTCTAGCTGTGGCGCACAGGCTTCTCATTGTGGTGGCTTCTCCTGTTGTGGAGCACGGCTCTAGCTTTTGCTGGCCTTAGCAGTTGCAGCACGTGAGCTTCACTGCCCCAGGGCATGTGGAATCTTCCTGCACAGAGGTTGAACCCATGTCCCTGCACTGGCAGGCAGATTCCTAACCACTGGACCACCAGAAAAATCTCCTCTTATTCCTAATATAGTTGTTTCCTATAGACATGTCAGTTACTCCAGCTGACACTGGAGTAATAAAATGGCACCAAATCACTGAAAATCATCTCGGTCCCATGATTGGTTGGTTGGTTCAATGGATTTTTATTTTTCTCTGCTTTCATCTAAATGAAACTACTAAGGTCTATACATCTGAATTTTCTCTCTGACTTCAAACAAAAGAACCAGAATGCTTAACATAGACAAAACCTCAAATTCCTCGTACCCATGCTTATATGCTGAGAACAAATAAGACTTGTCTTCCTCATCAGAAATATTCACGGGCACACCAGAATCACAGAATCAAGTCTATGACAAGATGTTCTTCTTATATAACATATTGGCTCTCTCTGTTACCAGATTGTGACTTCTTGCCAGCCAAAAGCTGATATATTCTTGGAAATGTCTCTGCCAGAATTTTTCAAAAAGATAATTTACACTCTAGGAAATTATTTTGTCCACAAAAGAAACAGATGCATTTGCCCTTCAGGGACAAGACTTCCCTGTCCTGCTGTTGTATTTACAAAAGTCAAATTTGCCAAATATCAGCATATGGTTTTATCAGGGAGATGACTCCTGGTTTCTATTGCTATTGTCTTCTTACTACACAGAAAGGAAGTTCTCAAGGCTGTCTACATGTTAAATCACCTCCCCAGTTTTTAACAAATCCTTCTGATGTGCGTTTCATGCCCCAGGGGCCTTGATTTAACTGACCCAAGATGGGGCCCAGGCATTGGGATTTCTTTATAAACTCTGCAGGCAATTTTGCTGTGCAGTCAGGGTGGAAAATCATAGCTGCAAGGTCAATGTATGCATATTTCCTCGTTACTGTGCACCAAAATCCTGGATATCTGGGTAGAATATTAATCTCAGATGGTTTCACTTTTTAATTCCCAGGTAGCATCTCCTAGTCTGGTGAGGTTGGGATCAATAATGAACTTGAGTGAGGCTCTGTGTGACTATTCTACTCCTAAATCCACAAGCCTTCTGGAGATTTCCTTAGCCTCTCTCTTTCTGCTGCTCTGGAACAGATGGTTTGTCTTAACAAAACATTTTGCTATTTTTAATTTGTTTGATGATTTAAGGCCAGATTCTTCCCTCAGACAGCACAGAAGCCTTCAGTGGTTGCAAGGCAATCTTAAATCCTACCCGGTAAAGGTTATTCTATCCTCTAGCGTGAGTTGCAAGGAAGCAAGTCCATTCTCCCTTGATTTTGTGATATCTACTTATTTCATCATCTTGCATCTCCCAATAAACAAAGGATTTAGTATTCTAATGCCTCAGTCTCCTCCATCTAGAATGCTCCCTTACAAAATTATGTTTAATGCTGCTGAAAGGAAAGCTATCTTTCAGCCCAATGTCACCTGCTATTTAAAAATATTCAATATTTGTTTTACATTTTTATTCAAGTTTTGTTCTTTAGAAAATGCCACTAGTGATGTAATGGATGGCATTAAGTTACATATGTTCCTTTCAAACATGCTTCAATGCTACCATGAAATAAAGAAAATTGAATTCTGAAATGCAATATTCTGTATTCTGCCAGTACCAAAAAAATAAGGCATTATTAGCTTTTGGGGAGACATTAGGCAGCAGAGGTTTATGTTATCTTTTTTTCCTTTTCCAAATAAAATATCTATAGAATTATATAGAGTTATTCAACCTAAAGTAAATGCATGTATATCAACATATTCTATGATTTAACTAGTAAACAGGAGTACTGAAAAATGAAATGTGCAAGTTTAGTAACAAACTGAGGCAGCCTCTCTTTGGGAGCTTTCAAGGTAAGCCTGCTGCTGCTAAGTCACTTCAGTCGTGCCAACTCTTTGTGACCCATGGACTGTAGCCCGCCAGGCTCTTTGGTCCAAGGGATTATTCTCCAGACAAGAATACTGGAGTGGGCTGCTATGCCCTCCTCGTAGGGGTCTTTCTGACCCAGGGACTGAACCCACATCTCTTACATTTCCTGCATCACCAGGCACCAAGGTAAGCCTGCTGCTGCTAAGTCACTTCAGTCATGTCCGATTCTGTGTGACCCCATAGACGGCAGCCCACCAGGCTCCCATGTCCCTGGGATTCTCCAGACAAGAACACTGGAGAGGGTTGCCATTTCCTTCTCCAATGCATGAAAGTGAAAAGTGAAAGTGAAGTCGCTCAGTCGTGTCCGACACTTTGCAACCCCATGGACTGCAGCCCACCAGGCTCCTCTGTCCCTGGGATTCTCCAGGCAAGAGTACTGGAGTGGGGTGCCATTGCCTTCTCCTAAGGTAAGCCTAGTAGTTGCTAAAGTAAGGAGTTAACATTGAGTTAAATGATTTGCTTTTCTTTACCTTCATAATTTCCTTTGGCAATGCCTATTAGTCTTTTTTTGACAGGAGTCAAAGGGATTCAACTAATTCCTACATTTTTCAGTTGAATGTATGCAAGAGGAAACCACCCCCCACCCCCCGCCCCAAGATTTCCTATAATGAGATAACATACCACCTCCACTACAGGGCCCTATCAGGATCCAATTTTACAATTTTGAAGCCTCATTATATTACTCTACTTAATTAATATCACATTTGATTTTACAGTATTTTTCCCAACTGACAAAATCAAATGATTCCTTTAATGGGATAGTAAATCTAATTTAACTTTTGATATATTTTTCCATTTATTTTAGCAATCATAAATTTGAGTTTAGGAATGGCATATTGTCAGTAAAAATGTTAGTAATGCTAGTAAGGACAATGGCAGCCTACATCTTTTAATGCCGTCTCTTAGGCAGAGTGAAGAAAAGTAATAATGTAGTGTGTTAGACTGACAGTGAGGACCCCCACGTTCTAACACTGGTTTTCACATCAAGTTGTTTCCACTAAGCCTCAGTCTCCTTATCTGTGAAATGGGACAGGTAGACTACCAGTGGTTAAAACTGTGGATTCCTAAAGGAATCAGGAAGGTCACACCAGTTCTAAAGGAAAGAAGAGGCTGTTATGCAGCCCCCACTTCATTCAACTGGTCTTCTCATTCATCTATTATATAGTTAGGGCTGCTTTTGTTAGAGGAAAAAAGATTTCAATTTTCTAAAACTAGTTTGAAACACTATTAAAATAAACATTGGCCAAGGTCTTGTCCAATTTAACAAATGGAAGAACACTTTGGGTAGGATTTAAGCTCCTCAGTCATGTGTCCTAAGCCTCTCACTAGAAATTTGAATTTGCATCTCAGTCATACTATACTGCTGCTTCTGCTAAGTCACTTCAGTCGTGTCCAACTCTGTGTGACCCCATGGACTGCAGCCTAACAGGCTCCTCCATCTGTGGGATTTTCCAGGCAAGAGTACTGGAGTGGGGTGCCATTGCCTTCTCTGCATACTATACTAGACTTTGATATTAATTAGAAGATGCAATCCAGTTGCTATGTAAGGCTATAACATGGTTTGAGACTAGCATTCCTGTTTATAGTTCAGTATATTACATCAAAATGATTAAAAAAGCTTTTGGGAAAAAATTCAACATGTGGCAGTATCCGATGTTTACTGAGTCAAAATGTGGAGAAAAGGTGAGATGGTTGTGTTGGTATGCATTTTGAAAACATGTTCCCAAGTTCTTCTGCTGCTCACCTTATATTAAAAAACATTATTTATACGATTGTTTTGTGTGTTTTTATTCCTTAGTTTTCTCTTTGGCTCCCCATCATAAAATTAATACCACCATGTGTACCAATTTAATCAACTAGGTTTGGGAAGCAGAATTTTCATTTTACACTAAAGGACTTTCTTAAGAGGGAGCAATGCCATCTTCAAATGGCCTACCAGGGCACCCAGAAAGCTCTCAAAACCAAACTGAACTTTATTAGCATCTTCTAAGGAACAACAGTGGTAGGGTTCTGCTCAAGAAGAGATAATGGGATGAAGATATAACAGGATTTCCCACTGTGCATCTATTTCAATTCTAGACTATGTCAATTAGCAAAATTCTCCAAAGACTTACAGTCTTATAGTAGGGAATCAATCTGCTTTGGCTTAACAGCTGTAGCCTGCAAGACAAATAAGAAAGGGAAGAAGAGACCCAAGAAACTGCAGATTATTTCCTTTACCTGGAATATGGTTCCCAAAAACATGAACAAAGGTTTATAAACAGTCTTCCTTTCAAACATTACTGTGTTTGCAAGATGGAAAATCTGGGAAATGGTTTGACAGAAGTCTTAATGCTCATCCTTCAAGGAGTGCGAGATTAGGCTACCAAGTGAAATACTATGGTAGTCAACAAGTTGTCTTGAGTAGATTTTCAAACCTGGGCTAGTGGTGTCCATCAAAGTAACTATTTTGATGAAAGGAAAGCTATAGTCATGTTGTCTCATAATCTCAGTCATGTTATTTCCTCTCAGTGTGGCCTCTGGAATCTTCCATGACCCCTCTGCCAAGAGAAAGGTAGAATTTGGGCAGCATCTCCCAGGATGAGTTCAAGGTTAACAGGTAAGGGAGAGGAAAGAACATTTGTGGCAGAAGGGACAACATGGATGGACAGCATTGGGGGAGAGTGCCTGCTTCTGGGAGGCATGGAAGTAGTGGTTTCAAAGCTCTGGCTTCATGCTGCTGATTTGCTGAAAAAGTATAAAAAGGATCAATCACCTTTTTGGGGGGAACTGCTGGTCTGAATAGAGAAGAATGGGCTTTTAGCCCATGGAAACTAGTAAGACAGAGTTTTATATCTGGAGGAGGGGTAAAGCACAGTTAATGGTTTAGATAAGAGAAAGGAAAAGCCAGATGCTTAGAGAAATACTGAGCTGGGGCTATGGCAATAATGCAGGAAAGAGATGCAGGTGGCTGGCCAGAGGCAGAGGTGGTGAGCGAGACAAGGGTGAGATAGTATGACAGACATTTTGGAGAAACCAGGGGACTGGCAGTCTGTGGGGAGGGAGCAGACACAAGTCAGAGGTGTCTAGATAGGGCAGCTCACTGGATAACGATTCTGGCCAAGTGAATCAGGGAATATAGGAGTGTGTACAAGGAGATGAGTAGGTGGGGGCCTAGAGAGGGCTTTAAAATAAGAGTCTAGACTTTAAAGTGCCCAAGCCTGCCATAGGACCCCTGGAGCATCTCCTGGAGAACACACATGTTCACAACATATGCTAGTTTCTTGGAGGAAAACTGCAGTGTGTCCGTCGTCAAGCTCATCGAGCATGTATATGCACCATCCAAGGAGGGAGTTGCTTTCTAGTTCTGTTCCAAGTCTCTGAGGATCTAAAAGAGATAATCAGCTCCATTTTACCAAGTGGTGTAACCTTCATGGTTTTCAAATTCTTCTAGATTCATTTCTCTCATTCAAGTTGCACCATCTCCCACCATTAAAGGGATGAGATTTTGTTGCTACTATTTCAAAACTGAAATGGAAAGATTTGCTAGAGTCCCAATAGCTGATTACCTAAGGATCTGGTCCTCTTTACACTAATGCCTACTAACCATAGCTTTATATTTAACATATAGGCAAGGATGCATATATAAACATTGCACATTTTGAAAGTAAAATACCTATATTAAAAAGGGTTATAATGTTATACTATATTTCAAACAATAAAAGCTCTAGCCATAAAAGGCAGAACTTTAACCATTACACTTGAAACCTGAGAGAAGTCTGTATTAGAAAAATGTTAAGAAAAACTTTGCCATTGTCAATAACTGAAGGATTATACTGTAAAGGGCTATGAAGTGCTTGGTTCACCATGCTGAAGTGAACTGTGAACTGTACAGAAGGGAACTGTGGACAGTTCTACCACCAGACAGAACATCTGCATACTCAGGCATTTGCTTTAAAAAATTTATTTTACATTTACAGTATGTATCATACCATACTGTATTCTGGTGTTTCAGCACTGAAAATTATGATCCCCGATCCCATTCCAGTGGGGCAGTCAGAAACGCACACAGAAATTATTACTGTAATACCATGTGTTACAGAGAAGCAGTTCCTAACCTGGGCTCTTCAGCGAAGGCAGGCACTGAATCAAAGGATGTGTAAGAGTTACTGTTGGTGGGAGTGTAAACTGGTGCAGCCACTATGGAGAAGAGTATGGGGGTTCATTAAAAAACTAAAAACAAAGCTACCATATGACCCTGAAATCCCACTCCTGAGCATATATGCAGAGATAGACAAAGTCCAAAAGGATACATGCACCCCAATGTTTATTGCAGAGCTGTTTACAACAGCCAAGACATGGAAACCACCTGAATGTCCATCAACAGAGCAGTGGATAAAGAAGATGTGGCCCATATCTACAATGGAATATTACCCAGCGGTTATAAAGAATGAAATCATGCCATTTGCAGCAACGTGGATGAACCCAGAGATTGTCATACTGAGTGAAGTCAGAGAGAAGAAGAAATATTTTATAACATCCCTTATATGCGGAACCTAAAAAGTAATGATACAAATGAACTTCTCTACAAAACAGAAACAGACTCACAGACTTAGAATGAACTTACGGTTGCCAGTGGAAAGGATGGGGTGAAGGCATAGTTAGGGAGTCTGAGATTGACATGTATACACTGCTGTATTTAAAATGGATAACCAACAAGGTCCTGCTATATAGCACAGGGGACCCTGATCAACATCATGCGGCAGCCTGGATGGGAGGGGAGTTTGGAGAAGAATGGGTACATGTACATGCATGCCTGGGTCCCTTTGCTGTATCACAACACTGTCCATTGGCTGTACGCCAATATAAAATAATTTTAAAAAGATACATAAGAGTGAACCAGGATAAAAGCTGGGCAAGTGCATTGTTCTGAGAACAGTCTGGCCTCCTTCCCATTCTTCAGAAACTTCCTGCTTCCCAGAAAGATCTCTGATTTAGACCCTGCATATTGAATGACTCTGGAGCTTCTTTTCTGAACAGTTGTTTCTCCTAGGACTAGATATTACTCAGAGTTGAATCCTAGTTGCCCCTGGCCTTTGTAGTAAACATGCGTTGAGTCAAAATAAGGCACTGCACACTATAATATCACAAAATGCTAGAGCTGGGAGGGAATTGACTCCAACTCCTTCAGTGAATAGATAAGGAACCAAGGAATGTAAGGGTGTTTATAAACAAGGGGTAGAATATAGCATCTAACTTAATGTAGATGCAATCCTCCCCGGTGGTTTTTAAAGCAACATTTGGAACTTAGGCAAATTCAGGTATGATTTGCGCCCCTGCCTCCACCTGCCACCCCTGTTCTTCCTTCATTTCACCTGCAAAGGCTGGCTAGGCTTCCATACACCCTATTCACCAAGTTTAATTTCTCGACATGCAGATTACTGCAATGTCTTCTGCCTATTGTATTTCTAACGGTGATTGTTTTTAGAACTACTGGTTTCAATTTTAAGGTAAAACGTTTACCACTCTTTGAATAATTCTCATAGAGGAGTTCTTAATAAATACACACAGTGATGGAGAAAAGGAGGGAGGGAGAGGCAGTAACTCAGCTCAAAGACAAGTTTTAGCCATAAGTGGCATCCTTAAGTAAAGAAAAAAGTAATGCAAAGGTAGTGAGGATGAGAGAGAGTTAATTAAAAATTTTTACGGAAATAAAAACTCAGACGAGAGAAAGAAACTCACGCAGAAGGGCAGAATGAAAATATGAAAAAGCTTTCATTCCAAAATTATGTTTGGATCACCAAACCTAAATAACACCAATGAAGTGTTACAAATGAGCGAAAATTATTAAATGGTGGAATCACTGATGCTAAATAACTGGGACTTAAAGGTAACTTGATAATGGAGATATGGAAAAATGACATCCTGCAACTATAAAATGAAGAGCCTCAATTTAAGCCCAATAACTTATTCCTGCTACTATTGTTGCAACTAGCCACCTTTGGCTCACACCCGCAACCTCCAACAAAACACATTTGGCAACACTGGTTACTGAGGTAATAGGCTATGCCCAATATATCTGATACACATTTAAAAGGATCCTGCTGTCTACATCATCAGAGTAAGAAAGATAAATTGATCAAAACTGTAGGTAAATAAACCATTACATGGGATGCTGGCTGCCAATTTTACAGCCTCAATACCACAAAGGCTTTTATATGATCCTTAAAACAACAGTCCCTGTCTGGTAAACAGTTGGCATTACTTGCTCCCCATCGGTTCCATTGAGTAATGCTCAATATATCTTCAAAATGTTGACAATGGTAAATCAGGTTTTCATGACATATGTGCAACACAGTCTGTGTAAACTTCTCTCAATCCTCCAGTCAGCAGCATACAAATATATGTGTGTGTGTATATATTAGTTATAGAGAACTGGTTCTTTACTCTGACTACATATTACAATCACCAAAAGCTTGCAAATCATAACCAACATCCCCAACAACTTCACCCCAATGGTTCTGGTCTGGGATGGAGCCTCAGCAGTGCTTTCAAAGGCTCCCAAGTGACTCTAACATACAGTCAGCATTGAAAATCACTGGCCTAGACATTTCTGATGTCAGTGCAATTAGGGGAAAAAATTACATTAAAACAAAAGCATTTACAAGGCAGCACTTCAATACTAATTTTATTATCACTTTTCTTTCTCAAATCATGATATTAAGCTTCTTTTATAATATATCTTTCAAGTCCTTTACTCTTTTTTTTTGGCCTGTTTGTTTTCCTAGTAATTTTATAGGAATTATTTGTTAATTATGGAAACTGGTCTTCTCTTTGTCATATATATTGAGTTCTTTCTCTCAGGAATATTTTCTGCCAGCCTGTGACTTTTTTTTTCCTTTCATTTTCTTCTTAATGGTACCTTTTAAAACGCAGACATTTTAAGTTTAGATGAAGTTCATTTATAAATTATGTTCTTGTATGGCTTGGGCTTTGTGTCCTGTCTATCCCAAAGGTTTTAAATATAGTCTATATTTTCTAGTAGAAGCTTCAAATTAGCTTTTAAATTTAGGTTTATCATCTATCTTAAATTAGTTTTTGCATATGATGTGTAGCAGAGCTGAAGCCCAATATTTTCCCCCCATAAACTTATTGGATTGTTTCAAAACTATGTTTTGAAAAGCTATTCTTTCAAAATGGAATTATCTTAGACTCTTATTAACTGGTCATGTATGAGTAGGTAGCTATTTCTGGATTTGATATTCTACTCAGTTGATGTACTTTCCTATTGTTAATGCTAATGCCACTCCGATTTTATTATTGTACCTTTAAATAAATCTTGAAATCAGGTACTATGAGTCCTATAACTTCTTTTGCAAAATTGTTTTGGCTATTTTAGATCATATCATTTATATTTCATTTGCAGTTGTATAAATCTTACACATCTTATACATTTTTACAAACAAACCTGCTGGGATTATGGTTGGGATTGCGTTGAATCTAAAAATCACTTTAGAGAGAACTGACATCTTAACAACATTGAGTGCTCTTGTTGTGTCAGTCACTAAGTCGTGTTTGACTCTTTGCGGCCCCATAGACTGTAGCCCACCAGGCTCCTCTGTCCATGATTCTCCAGGCGAGAACTCTGGAGTGGGTTGCCATTTCCTTTTCCAGGGGATCTTCCCGACCCAGGGATCACACATGGGGTCTCCTATATTGCAAGCAGATTCTTAACTGAGCCACCAAGGCAGCCCTAATCCCAAATATGATACAGCTCTCCATTTACTTAGGTTTTCCATAATTTCTTTCAGCAATGTATTCTAGTTTTTAGTTTATAGGCCTATGTTTTTTGTTAAGTATTTACTAGGTGTGTTTTTACTTTGATATTATTGTAAAGGACTTCTAAATTTTTCATTCTCCTTTATTTGATTTTGATGTATAAAAATATAACTGATATTCATATATTTACTTGTTAAACTGTACTCTCACTAAATTAACTTTAGGAATTATTCTTTAGGTTCTTTAGAATATTCTAAATAAACAATCATGCTTTTGTTACTTTATTTGCAATCTATTGGCCTTTTATTATGATTTCTCCCCTTACTATAGTGGCTTGTACCTCCACAAAAGTTAGGACAGCTCAAAGAATACGCTTGTTTGTTCTGGCCCCAGTGTTAGGAAAATCATTTCATATTTCACCATTTAGTATAATGTTAGTTATAGGTTTTTAATAGATTACATTTATAAGATTGAGGACACATTCATCCTCAGTTTTCTGACATCTTTTTAAAACAATAAATAGGTGTTAATTTGGTCAAATTCTTTTTCTGCATGTATCAAAATAATAATACACTTTTTCTTTTATTCTGTAAATATAGTAAACTATAAAAGTTATTTTTGAATGTCATTTTAGCCTCTCATTTCTAGGATAAACCCAATTTGGTCATGATGTTTTACCTTTTTATGCATTGTTGGATTCAATTTGCTAACATTCTGTTATGGATTTTTTCCATCTATGTTCATGGGAAATACTGGTTTATAATTTTCCTTTCATTTAATGACTTGGTCATGGTTTGTTATGAAACTTATGTTGTCCTCATTAAAGAGTGATAGAGCTTATGCAAAAATAGTATTATTTCTTCTCTATGTACGTGAAGAATTACCAATGAAACTACCCAAACTATGTGGGAATATTTTTTATTATAAAAGTAGTTACTTCAGTTGATATAAGTTTTATCAAAGTTTTCCTGAACTTTATAATTTTAATACCTTTAAACCATTTTAGTGGTAGACTACCAATTTTTTAAATATATTAGTATATATATAAAACTTAATGATCAAATTCACTTTATGTCAGCAAATGCTTTAAAGCCTCTAATATTACAAAACTTTCAACTGATTAAAAATTTTAGAATGGATATAGCAATAACATTGGTTAAATATTTCTCTTACTAGAGATTCAGAATTAATTCATAAGAAATTATAAAAAGCAATTAACTGATTTCTCTTAAGAATATATGTAATTTGGACAATTTATAATTTCTACCCTCATTCTTAGCTTCCTAATTTATGAAATGAAGGAACTGGATTTGATACTTTCTAAGAATTCATCCAGCTACAGCAGCCCATTACTTTCAATTTATGCTATTATCTTCTTCAGATAAAGTATTAAGTGTTTTACTTAAAGTCTGCATAAATTTAGCCTGCCAATAATCTTAATTAAATCTATTTTTGAGAATTTCTAAAGTACATCACAGGAACATTTTTGGACCTTATCATTAAAAATGGGGTGGAGTATTTGTATTTTCTATTTAAACACATTGTTATCAAAAGGCAAATAAGAGCTTTAAGATCTAAACATTGCTCTTTTGTAAGTATGTATTCTTTGTTAGGAATATATGTGTTAAATTTTGAAAATGAGAAAACAGGTTTGACTTATAAAGACTAAAGGATTTTGTGACATGCTGGGTAAACAGCTGAGAAAAATTTAAGTACATACTATGTGCAAAGCACCCAAGATATAGCAGTAAACAAAAATACACTAAAAAAACCCAGCCCTCATAGAGCAAATATTTTTGTAATGCAAATGAGAAGAATGACATCACTGAATTGGCTTGGATGTTTCAAACTCACAGCAGAAATTTTGCAGAGCTCTTGGCATTGTCTGCTGCTGTATCTTCTTTTTCCTTCTATCTCTGCTACATCACTGCTGCCCTACTTCCTGATTAGGCTATTTGGTGCACAGAATGGAAATTTTGTAAATCATGGTTGATGATTTTAACCAGTGCATCACTGTTTCATGCAATTAATCAATTAGGTATTTTAACAAATAATGAACACTATGGAAACAGAACCTAACCCCAACAGTTAGAATATTGCTGGTCTTAGCTATCTATGTTTCCCACTCCCTTTCCCCACATCAGTGTACCTCCACCAACAGCAGCCATCCTTAAACTCTCTAATTCTTCCAGTAGACTAATCTTCCTATCTTAGAACCACCAAAACCTGAGTGTGTGTGCTTTACTGGAGGGCTAGCTATATCTTTATTTCTTCTCCACAGGGCCTAGCACTAAGCCAGTCAAGAGTATGTGTTTAGTTAACGTTTGTGGAGAGAAAATACTACAGGAACTCCTGGTTCTGTCATTCAGTGCCTGCAGACACTTGCCATTAGGTACAATATATATGCCTGTGTGTGACATATGTTTAACAAAATGAACTATCATGTACTCAGACTTAACAGTTAAAGGAATACAACTGTGGCCATTACTTTGGAAAACTAAGCAGTGGCTACAGGACTGGAAAAGGTCAGTTTTCAGTGCAGTCTCAAAAAAGGGCAATGCCAAAGAATGTTCAAACCACTGCACAATTGCACTCATTTCACATTCTAGCAAAGTAATGCTCAAAATCCTCCAAGCTAGGCTTCAACAGTACGTGAACCAAGAACTTCCAGATGTTCAAGTTTCATTTAAAAAAGGCAGAGGAACCAGAGATCAAATTGCAACATCCACTGAATCATAAAAAAGGAAGAGAATTCCAGAAAAACATCTACTTCTGCTTCATTGAATATACCAAAGCCTTTGACAGTGTGGATCACAACAAACTGGAAAATCCTCAAGAGATGAGAATACCAAACCACCTGACCTGCCTCCTGAAAAATCTGTATGCAGGTCAAGAAGCAACAGTTCAAACCAGACATGGAACAATGGACTGGATCCAAATTGGGAAAGGAGTACATCAAGGCTGTATATTGTCACTGTGCTTATTTAACTTAAATGCTGACATCATGAGAAATGTTAGGCTGAAAGAAGCACAAGATGGAATCTAGATTGCAGGAGAAATGTCAATAACCTTAAATTCGCAGATGACATCACCCTTATGGCAGAAAGCGAAGAGGAACTAAAGAATCCTTTGATGAAGTTGAAGGAGGAGAGTCAAAAACTCAACATTCAAAAAACTAAGGTCATGGCATCTGGTCCCATTTCAAGGCAAATAGATGGGGAAATTGTGGAAACAGTGACAGACTTTATTTTCTTGGACTCCAATATCACTGCAGATGATGACTACAGCCATGAAATTAAAAGGCACTTGCTCTGTGCAAGAAAAGCTATGGCCAACCTAAACAGCATATTAAAAAGCAGAGACATCACTTTGCCAACAAAGTCTGTATACTCAAAGCTATGATTTTTCCAGTAGTCATGTACAGATGTGAGAGTTGGACTATAAAGAAGGCTGAGAGCCCAAGAACTGATGCTTTTGAACTGTGGTGTTGGAGAAGACTCTTGAGACACCCTTGGACTGCAAGGAGATCAAACCAGTCAATCCTAAAGAAATCAATCTGAATATTCACTGGAAGGACTGATGCTGAAGCTGTAATTCCAATACAGGCCACCTGATGGGAAGAACTGGCTCATTGGAAAAGACCCTGATGCTGGGAAAGATTGAAGGCAGGAGGAGAAGGGGGCAGCAGAGGATGAGATGGTTGGATGGCACCACCTACTTAATGGTCATGAGTTTGAACAAGCTCCGGGAGATGGTGAAGGACAGGGAAGCCTGGCGTGTCGCAGTCCATAGGGTCGCAAAGATTCGGATGTGACTGAGTGACTGAACAACAAGAAACTGGGATCTAAACTAAACATCTATGTATATACACTAATGAGGTATTCACATAAGCATTCTAAAGCATATTAAAATCTCATAATACAAGCAATGGAAATTTGCTAACATTTGTACAGAGATAAAAACTTTAAGAAAACAAACACTAACTTTCTTTGCACTTACAGTTAATTTCAACCATCACTGCTTCCATTATTAAAACAAACAAAAACCGATAGAGGATTACAAAGTATCAGTAATGGAACTAAAGCTTCTGTTTTGTTTTGTTAATTGAACTAGTACAATAAAAAACATTCAATATCTCCCGAAAATAAATCAATAAAATTTAAAAACTGCTAAGAAGGACAATATTTTTTAACCTGCACTATGGTGAATTTCACTTTGTTCCTTGGTCCACTGTTACCCTGCTAAGATACTCTATAAAACATAGCTTTTGTCTAATCACAACCACTTTTATCCTTAATATCATACATTCCTTTCCTTGCTGGCTCTGCAGACAAAGTATTGAAGCTAAAAGCAATCCTGCTCCAGACCTATGAAATCACCCTAGCCTCATTTCCTCCACTTACTGTACTCCAATCTATGCTTCGATAGTTAAAATGAAATTGAGTATTACTATCACTACCTTTGTAAGGCATATACTTTTACTCAACTGTTTCACAGCTCAATTTGGTAGTGACTTGATGTCAAATATTTTCCAATCCCTAGCTTACTCAAGTCAATACTTCAAACTTTAATCTTGTCTGATATCACTCAAAACAAAACATCTTTATACAGCCCTTTCCTGAAAAACCTCTCCCATCTTTTACACAATTAATAAGTACAAAATACTGCACTACCATTCTTAGCAATTTTTGATGTGATTCTCCCACACTGGGGTTCCAATTCACAGAATCCCATCCCTCACTCTTTCCCACTATTCTGAATACAGAGATAACAAAAGGCAAGACCTTCAAAACAACTTCACTATATTGTGTCACACCCATATCAGCACAGAGGACCCACTGGGTGCAAAGCTAGGTCCATCTCAAAACAGACTAATCTCTCCCCTATTCAAAGATACTCAATACACACACACACACACACACAAGATATGAATAGTATATATCCAATACAAAACATCTTACTACTTTGGATTTTAAAAGTAAATCTTATAAGAAAAAACAGTGTAGCTGATTCCTTATAAATAATCGCTTCAATGATTTAATTCCTCATTTTAAACTGGCTGCTTTACATCCTCATATATTAACCTGGGAATACTGACATAATACTGTAAAATGTGTATATTACTAAAAAAATGAAGACATTTACCCACAGCTTGCATAATCAAACAGCTGCAGCACAACTGTAACAGAAATAGTTTGGAAGACCACACAAATCATTTACTAATAATCAGCGCAAAACTTATCAAATAGAAAATATGAATGAAACACTACGGAATTTAGAGAATCAATTAATAAATATAAACCTTTTCCATAGGAATTTAAGTGGAAAGAAAAGTAAATGTGAAAAGGTATGAACAATTCTAAGAAATGTTACTGGAAAATACTATGTAACTGAAGAAATATAAATATAAAATTAACGAGTCCACCAAGTGCCATGCAAAACAAACCAAACAATCCCCATTGATGGCTTCTGGGAAGAAAAAAGAAACATGTATGAATAAGAATTGCACAACTAATTATTAAATCATATGCTAAAAATCAGTAGAATATCTATGCTGAGGGAAAATAACCCTAAACTAAGATATGCCCACATAGCATAAGACTTACAGAAAGTTAAAGTGGTTAAAGATATTCTCAATCATTTTCAGACTCTCAGATTTCACAGAAATTTTACAAAATGAATTGTTTGCAGACACAGGACATCAGCAAGGAGAAAATAAACAGGATACTGATTAGGTGGAGTGGAGAAGAGAAGCAATAAATAAGGAGCACACTAAAATAACATTTTGTCCTGGGGCAGAAGGAGACAGGTTCCCAAGATTCAAGAGCATTAATTCACAAGCAGTCCTCTCAACAGTAAGGCAAGACAGCAAGGGTAACATTTATTTAGACATACATGATGTTAAATTTAGAGACTTAATTGTGAATCACATAAAGCCTTAATTAACACTTCCTAATCAGATGTTTCAGGGGAACGTGATTCCTCTTTGTAAATTGCCTAAGTAACAAAAGTGCCAGACCTTTGCAGACACAGAAAATGAGAGTTGTCAGAGTCATGTGCAGCAAATGGTGGCTGAGAATTTTATTTTACTTACATAATTTCTGCATAAACATCAAGTGGTCAGAGCAGTTTTACCCACACCTGTCATCTAGGGAACCAGGTATAAGGTAGAGGGACAAAGTGCAATGGAAATCATGGAGTGGGGACAGTGAGATTTAAGGCTTCTAAAAGGCAAATATAACCCTCAGGATTTCTGCATCAGTGCAAATAACAACTCTTTATTTTTCCTAATAGCGTCTGGAATTAAGCTACATGTCTCTTATATTGCTAGGTAAAACAATACAAGTAAAAAGGACAAAACTTCAAGACACTCAAGGATGAAACATGTGAACTTGAGCAGTCTGGTCACACACTCCAGAAGACAATTTTTCTCTCAAATTAGTTTCTTTGCTCCCATTTAACTGCTCTGAGAATCTTCACATTTCCTGGTCTACAGATTACTTGAGACGAAGGTGTCATACTTTTCTCATTCTTAGAGAAAAGTGTTCCTCATAGCTATTTGGTCCTCTTGCTTCTTAGCCTGGCTGCTAAAGGAAGGAGCTTTTGCAGCAGAGGGTTTAGTTTAGTGTCAATTCTTTTCCTGCTCACAAGATTAGTAGAAGAATAAATGGGAAAATTCTTGCTTTTTAAGTTCTGTTATATTTGATTTGCTCTGCCTTGAAACACTCCAGAGATTCTTATTTATGATTTAAAGAATGACTAGACCACTGTAAGGCGATGTTAGCAAGGGAGCCATAGCATTTGATAAATATCCCATGAAGGAGGCCAGTCTTACTCAGGGAGCAGTAGGGTATTTTTTTATTTAGTTGGCAAATAAGTATTCAAATTCTTGATCAAACTACTTCAGGGCCAGCCTATATATTTACCTGGAAAGAACTCCACTATCTTTCCCAGCTGCAAAGTTGGTGACAATAGTTGATTTTTCGATTCTTAATAGAACTGCAGGCTCCACTTGCTGAATAGAGTTAAATACATAACACACTAACCAACATCTCATTTTTGAGGTATCTTCTTGGCTCTTCTTCAAAAACGTGTTTATGAAATATAAGTGATTTCTTTAGGGTGACATAGAAATGTGAATGAGAGGCTGTACTCAGGACTGTCTATGTCCAGTAGAGAATGCTGGAAAACCTTGGACATTCTCACAAAGAAGATCCAACACTAAGCAATGGGTAATCCATCATCCTCACTGAAAAGCTCTATCCGAAATCAGATAACAAGCTGCTAAAAGGAAAAAATAGTTAAGACAGATTATTTTAGAACCCTTTTCAAATTACAGTGGATGCTTTTACCTGGCTCGTGGGAGGAAGTAATGAATATTTTCCATTAACTAAAGTTTATTTTTGTAAATACCTGGCTCTCTAGAAACCTTTCTAAACGGTATACGACATCTGTCCTTCTTAATCTGAATGCTCTAACGTGTATGTGACGTAACAGCCAGTTACATCTGTGGTCCTCAAGAGCCTGCAACCCCCCACCCTCAATTTATTTGTGCACTTGTGGAGTCTCCTCCTCTTGAGTCTGGAAGTCTGGACTAGCTCTGTGATTGGCTTTAACCAGAAGAATGCTGCAAACTTGATATTCTGCTAGTTCTAGGCCTAACACTTAAGAAGGCCTAGCAGCTTCTGCTTTTGTGCTGCATAGGAAGCCAGGAACCCCCATGAGGCACCTTGCATCTCATGGGGAGCCAACAAGAAGGTCTGAGGTCCCTGACTGACAGGCCTAGATGACCTTCCAGTCAACAGCCAAAATCAACTTGTCACACCTAAGAGTGAAGCACCTTATGAATGGATTCTCCAGTCTCAGTTTAGTGGAGCCAGCTGACATTCCGTGGATATTCTGGGATATTCACCGTGGATATTCCCCAGGGACATTGCGGGGCTCAGAGATGAGCCCCCTCCAGGGTCATGCCCAGATTGCAAAATATCATATGAGCAAATGACTGCTTGCTGCTATTCTAAGCCACTATGTTTTGGGATAACAAACAACTGAAACACTGTACTTGATCTTTTCTTGATGGCTCATGGTCATCAAATTTTTTGAAGAACACAACAGAAGATATCAGGGGATCTAGATTCTTATTCCAGGTCCACCACTTAAGTTTATTTTTAGCTATTCATACTTTCAATTTCCACATGTATAAATTCTGATTATTCCATAAGATTGTTTGTAAAATGTGACCAAAAAACACACTGCAGTGCTTTCAAAACTATTCTATACTTCTGAATCTATTCCATGTTAGTATATTACCTTTAACTCCCTATTCTAATTTTTATCTATTACTCCCAATACAAGAGTAATGTTTTGGAGCCAAAGAGGTAATACGTATTTTGCAACAGAATACTTGATTTAGCACATGAGTTCAAGTTGGTGAACCCCAGTTGTTAGCAGGCTGAATACCTCATAAACAAGATGTTGCCATACTCGTACACATAGTGGGCCAATTTTCATTTTAGAGAAGAAATTACAGTGTTTCAAAATCATCATTAGTCTCTCAAATTCTTTTCTGCAAACTTTACAGTGTGTCTTTGATAAGACATTTCCCAATAATGTTCTCTGCAAGCATTTCGCTCTTTCTTCTGATGTTTTCCAAATTGCTTCACAAAAGGAACACAGGAATCTCACATGTGTGAAGCCTTCAGCCAGTCACTTAATCATGTGGAGATGCAGTTTCGTTCTACATAAATTCAGGATAACTATTTCTGCCTTGCTGTTTTGCGTGAGTACTTCTTGTTAGGGGCATCACAAAAGCATTCAATAAATTCTGGTCGATAATTATAGTCACTATTATCACCCTCGTTTCTTTCATGTGCCGCAGTAGTATATATGACTTCATTTTTATGCTTTAGAGATTTTAGGGCAATCTACTTTTATATCCTCACTCAGAAGAAATAAAATGAAAGAAAACAAAGATGCAAAAATAATAAAAATAAAGCAGTTTTTTTTCTTCTTGAGAATTTGGCAAAAGGCAATTTAGAGTGAGTGTGTGTTCATCTAATATTATGAATATGAGAGAATATGATTTTCTTATATCTTTTGTTCAACATCTTGCAAACTAGGGGTGATTAAGAAAGATGTTATCATGACAGCAGCAAAAGCAAGAAGAGATATGCAAGAGCCAGTATCTCTGATCCCTCCAAAGTAGAATAAGTTTTGGGGAATTTAGTAAGAATAATTGAAACATAACCTGAAGACTTCTGGCTAGCTTTGGAAGCCAAATTTCCAAAGAGCTTTACCAACTGCTCCAGGCTGAAAGAGCAGGAAGAATGTAATTCTTTCTGATCCCACTCGGAGACTGTTCTTAGACTTCAGTTCCTTCTCTGCAAAGGGAGGTGAGCCAAGAAAGATCCTTGATGCAAGTCTCTCATTTTAATCCCTCAACTGTAATTCATTATCTGAAGCCCCAGAAACTACCTGTAGTCAAGAAATTCCACAACTGTTTTGGAGTCTGTTCTTGAGCTAATATAAAAAATAGTGTATAATGCCCATCAGGAAACCATTCCTATATAGCTCACATTTTATTGCTCCTGTTGTTACATTTCAGGCACTTAAAGTCCATCTAGATTGTTCATCAAATAATATCCAATGCTCCCAGAAATAGTGGGCTTTAAGAGGATCTCATGTATATTTTGATTCTGCCTAGTCTAACGATACACATGGGATGCAAACTGGAAAGGACAAAGTAAAGAAAATGAAGATACAAGCTAACATCTTCCTGACCCAGGGAATGAACCAGGGTCTCCTGCACTGCAGGCAGATTCTATAGCAACTTGGCCACCAAGGAAGCCCAACATCAACATTTATGCTAAATATAAAGCATAGTGATGTCCAAGTATATGTGTATATATGAGAACTGAGAGAGAACATTCAGCTATAAATGGATTCCACTCTTCAGGCTGATGCAAACCACACCTCAGCTTCCCTCCCAGACCCCATGGTGAAAATGTGCAGAATGACAAAAGTGTCAGAGGTGGAGTTGGGTAGATATTCCTTCAGTTTTCATAGCAGGCAAAATAAGAGACTCACTCATTGGTTGTTATTTAGCAAAACTGTTTGAGAACTTCTGCTACACACACACACAGAAGGTTCTGAGAAGGGCGAGATCAAAAGACAGTTAAGTAAGACCCAGCTGAAAGAGCACAGACAACCAGCCGGGAGAAAGGCATGAAGATGAAGGAACAGGGACATGAAGAGATAATGAATATGTGAATGAGGGAATGAAACAATGCAGCAAAAAAGAACTGGGAAAAATGCTCATTTTAAAACAGAAAAGTTGAAAAAGGGGGAGAAACAAACAACATGAGATAATGGTGTGAAAACTAAAGATAATATCCCCAGAGTTACAAGAAGTAAGCATGTGTGAACAAGAGAAAGGAAGAATTTGAGAATAGAGAATAAAGGAAAGTACAGAAAAAGAGCGGAAAACAGTAACTTATTTTACAGTGCTAACTCCATTCCATTCACACTCCCCTGTATCACTACATTTTTGTCAGTTTAAAAGTCTTTTAGATAATGCATAAATCAAAAGTGGAAAAACAATCCTTGATTCAGAGGATTTGCAATATATTATACAGCTTTGAATTGTGGAATATGTATTTATTTTTTAAAACATCTCTGCTATGGTGACAGGTAATTTTCTTAGAACCTGAAACTCTGATTTGGGATAAAGAAGGTTTTAGAATGAAAAACAAAAGAGAGAAAAACAAGGAAACAGGAATAAGTGTTGATGGGTGCTGGTTGTCAGCATGTTGACAAGAAGGAAACAGATGAATAGTTACCAAGAATGCTAAGCAGTAAGATGCTCTGAGAAAGGAAAAGCAGAGAGGTTTTTTCTTTCAATTTGCCCTTTTGGATTTTTGCTCATGGATCACAACCTGCCGTGTTTACAGAGGCACTAAAACCCGTCCCCTGCTCACCACCTGACTTGAATCTCTGCTCCCTTTGACTTTGGTGGTTCACACACTGCCATGTGGAAGCCTTCACCTTCCCAATCCCTTTCTTCAATTTTGGCTGGATCACTGGATTTTTTTTCCTGAATGAAGAATTTTCTCTGCATCATTTAGGAGAGATGAGCCACTGAGAATTTTCTTGCTTTCATTTTTTTTTTTAATTCATTTATTTCACCATTTTGTGTATATATATATATTTTTTATTTTACAATATTATATTGGTTTTGCCATACATCAACATGAATCCACCACGGGTGTACAAGTGTTCCCCCTCCTGAATCCCTCTCCCACCTCCCTCCCCGTACCATTCCTCTGGGTCATCCCAGTGCACCAGCCCCGAGCATCCTGTATCATGCTTCGAACCTGGACTGGCGATTCGTTTCACATATGATATTATACATGTTTCAATGTCATTCTCCCAAATCATCCCACAGAGCCCTCACAGAGTCCAAAAGACTGTTCTATACATCTGTGTCTCTTTTGCTGTCTCGTATACAGGGTTATCGTTACCATCTTTCTAAATTCCATATATATGCGTTAGTATACTGTATTGGTGTTTTTCTTTCTGGCGCTCCAGTTTCATCCACCTCATTAGAACTGATTCAAATGTATTCTTTTTAATGGCTGAGTAATACTCCATTGTGTATATGTACCATGGCTTTCTTATCCATTCATCTGCTGATGGACATCTAGGTTGCTTCTATGTCCTGGCTTTTATAAACAGTGCTGCAATGAACACTGGGGTACACGTGTCTCTTTCAATTCTGGTTTCCTTGGTGTGTACGCCCAGCAGTGGGATTGCTGGGTCGTATGGCAGTTCTAGTTCCAGTTTTTTAAGGAATCTCCACACTGTTCTCCATAGTGGCTGTACTAGTTTGCATTCCCACCAACAGTTAAAGAGGGTTCCCTTTTCTCCGCACCCTCTCCAGCATTTATTGCTTGTAGACTTTTGGATCGCAGCCATTCTGACTGGCGTGAAATGGTACCTCATTGTGGTTTTGATTTGCATTTCTCTGATAATGAGTGATGTTGAGCATCTTTTCATGTGTTTGTTAGCCATCTGTATGTCTCCTTTGGAGAAATGTCTGTTTTGTTCTTTGGCCCATTTTTTTGATTGGGTCATTTATTTTTCTGGAATTGAGCTGCAGGAGTTGCTTGTATATTTTTGAGATTAGTTGTTTGTCAGTTGCTTCATTTGGCTATTATTTTCTTCCATTCCAAAGGCTGTCTTTTCACCTTGCTTATAGTTTTCTTTGTTGTGAAGAAGCTTTTAATTTTAATTAGGTCCCATTTGTTTATTTTTGCTTTTATTTCCAATATTCTGGGAGGTGGGTCATAGAGGATCCTGCTGTGATGTATGTCAGAGAGTGTTTTGCCTATGTTCTCCTCTAGGAGTTTTATAGTTTCTGGTCTTACATTTAGATCTTTAATCCATCTTGAGTTTATTTTTGTGTATGGTGTTAGAAAGTGTTCTAGTTTCATTCTTTTACAAGTGGTTGATCAGTTTTCCCAGAACCACTTGTTAAAGAGATTGTCTTTTCTCCTTTGTATATTTTTGCCTCCTTTGTCAAAGATATGGTGTCCATAGGTGTGTGGATTTATCTCTGGGCTTTCTTATGTCATAATTGGTCCCACACTCCCTTTCATAGATAAGGTCTCCATTTATGCAGATCAATGGTTCACAGACTTAAATATACATCAGAGTTAC
The DNA here is from genome assembly GCF_019923935.1 of Bubalus bubalis. NCBI lineage: Eukaryota > Metazoa > Chordata > Mammalia > Artiodactyla > Bovidae > Bubalus > Bubalus bubalis. Next base: position 80,985,453 of record NC_059158.1, read on the forward strand.
CAGGTCTCCACTGCAGTTACTGACCCAGTAGGTACCAAGAGGGGCCTAGGAATCTGCATTTCTAAGACATTCCAAGGTGATGCTGATGCTACTAGTCTAGGGACCCACACTGTGGGAATCACCGATAAAGATCCTTCCTACTACTAGATCGTCTCAAAAGACTTAGTCTTGTATGGTAAATGACAGCAAGTGAAAACTTAAGGTCCCTTGATTACCAACAATGTTCTTCATTCCTAACATTAATTGAACACCATGATTAGAATATTCCTCACCACTAATGCAGAGAAGGCAATGGCACCCCACTCCAGTACTCTTGCCTGGAAAATCCCATGGACGGAGGAGCCTGGTGGGCTGCAGTCTATGGGGTCGCACGGAGTTGGACACGACTGAAGCGACTTAGCAGCAGCAGCAGCACCACTAATGACAGCAATATAGTTGCTTATATACCTATCTGTATTTGCCAGAATACAGCAGTTCCTAACCTAACTACAAATTCTATACATTAAAGTCTGTAAAACTCAACATGTATAGTTAAAAATCTATGAAAATCCCATCACCTAATAGTGAACAGTGTTAATGATTCAGATATTACATCAAAATAAAGACTGTGAATGTATTAGTTAATGAATTTCAAGTTTGATAATTTCAAATTGAGCCTTTTGCAAAATTCTCAAGTTATTACTGAAAAGATGTTTACCAACATGCTCTACAAAATTGGATAGTTTTTCTTAGCCTTACTAATAATTAGAAATGAAAAAAAATTTTATGTGTATTGCCTGAACAAAACAAGATCTACCAAATAGAATAATGCCTGAGGTTTTACCATTATGATAACTTAATCCATCCATGCACCTCTAACCAGTAGCCCATAAAGATAAGTCCTAAACTTTGATGCCATTCTTTAACCCAGAATCTTCTTCCCAAATTCCTTTTAAAAATTGTGCCTGCTGCTCACACATGCTTTTATTTCTGACTTTGCATGTATGAACTTACCTTGGTTCCCCTGTCTTGACCTTGGCTCTTTGTAAAGTGATGGCTCAGACTCAATTTTTGACCATCTTAGCTCTGGTTCCCATCAATCATCCAAGTCATCAGCACATCTAAAGATTTTGTTTCATCTCTTGCAAAAAAAAAAAAAAAATAGCAGATAGTAATTTTGTTATCAAATAAGTGGGCTTTAAAAATAGGTGTCTACATGTTAAAACCTATTAAAATAGCTAGAGTTTGATGATATAAGGAAACCAAACAAAAATTCACTTTATCATACATTAAAAATGTTTTTAGTTTGATATCCTATAATTTTTGCAAGTGTTAAAAGTGAATCTTGAATTTAAGTTAGTTAATGGTTTTACCTATCATTTATATTACAGTTTAAAAAGAGGAAGGTGCAATGTTTTATTAAAAAGCTATGAACTGTGTCCAAACAGATATAAAAAAAATGTTCAAATAGGTTCCATGTAGAAGAGTGTACGACTGTTATTATCCGAACAGCAACTTCAATAAATTAAAGCACTCAATATTGTACCAGCCGGCTGTCAGAAATGAATAGTGAACCTGCCAGCAGAAATGTTTCCAATTTCTTAACCTCCATCCTGGTCCCTGACAAAACTAACTGGCATTTTGACACAAAGTTGTCGTGGCAGGGATTAAAAAAAAAGAATAAAATTTCTCTTTAACTACTCAAGTGATGAATTATAGCCAAATGTAACTCAATACACCAAACATTCTATTTTAGGGTGAAGCTAAAATAAATGCCAGCACTTATATATTGGCATGCAAAATAATAATAACATTGAAGTGAATTTCCAAGAGAAAAATACATTTAAAAGTTAATTAAATGTTCGGTTTTCTTTTTAAAATGAAAAGTTTTTCTCCTGGATTTGCAACAAGAATTCAGTAAATATTTTATACCTAGTCTATTTCAAAAAATTTTATTAAATAAAGAAATGCAAGTTAACTGCAGAGAGCTGTGAAATACAAAGAACTCAAGATAAATATTAAAATACATATTTTCAGTTCAGTTCAGTCGCTCAGTCGCGTCTGACTCTTTGCGACCCCATGAATCGCAGCACAGCAGGCCTCTCTGTCCATCACCAACTCCCAGAGTTCACTCAGACTCACATCCATCGAGTCAGTGATGCCATCCAGCCATCTCATCCTCTGTCATCCCCTTCTCCTCCTGCCCCCAGTCCCTCCCAGCATCAGAGTCTTTTCCAATGAGTCAACTCTTTGCATGAGGTGGCCAAAGTACTGGAGTTTCAGCTTTAGCATCATTCCTTCCAAAGAAATCCCAGGGCTGATCTCCTTCAGAATGGACTGGTTGGATCTCCTTGCAGTCCAAGGGACTCTCAAGAGTCTTCTCCAACACCACAGTTCAAAAGGATCAATTCTTCGGTGCTCAGCTTTCTTCACAGTCCAACTCTCACATCCATACATGACCACTGGAAAAACCATAGCCTTGACTAGATGGACCTTCGTTGGCAAAGTAATGTCTCTGCTTTTGAATATGCTATCTAGGTTGGTCATAACTTTCCTTCCAAGGAGTAAGCGTCTTTTAATTTCATGGCTGCAATCACCATCTGCAGTGATTTTTGGAGCCCAAAAAAATAAAGTCTGACACTGTTTCCACTGTTTCCCCATCTATTTGACATGAAGTGATGGGACCGGATGCCATGATCTTCGTTTTCTGAATGTTGAGCTTTAAGCCAATTTTTTCACTCTCCACTTTCACTTTCATCAAGAGGCTTTTTAGTTCCTCTTCACTTTCTGCCACAAGGCTGGTGTTACCTGCATATCTGCGGTTATTGAGATTTTTCCCAGCAATCTTGATTCCAGCTTGTGCTTCTCCCAGCCCAGAGTTTCTCATGATGTATTCTGCATATAAGTTATTTTAAATGGTATTAAATATATATACAGTTGTGTATTCATTATCCACATTTTACATAATTTGCCTGTAATGCAAAGTTCCAGAAAGCACTAGAAAAGTAATTCTGTATACATGTATATTCACAAGTATATGTTTATGGTCACGCATCTGTGTATATATGCACACAACTTAAACTTGGGAAATTATCTGCAATAGTCATGTCAAAGTTAATGGTGTATCTATATTCTGTTTAGTATTTTTATGATTTCTTTACTTAAATTTAAATTATGAACCCATTTGAGAATTTGAGAGCATTATCAGTGTACTGAAATGCCACCCTAATGATGCTTGACTCATACAAGTTATTGTTTGGAAACTAGCAATATGTTGATGTCATTATATATGTGACTATGTAAATTTTATTAAAATTAACCTTTAGCAATTACCTTAGAGCCAAGGTTTATACAAATCTATTAGAGAAGTCTGAAGTTCTAGGGTATATTAAATACAATATTTTTAGATTACCAAAAATTTCACTTTATCAAAGGATTCATAAGTAGCTTTCTTTAAATGTAGGACTCCCAACAGTATGTAGCATTTGTTTATACAGCACTATCTACTTAGTGTTACAGATACAGAAATTTACCATTAGAATGATAGAAGCAAGAGATGCAATTTAGTACAATTATACAGTGTCTACCATGAAAAGTAGTACACCTTATATTACAGTTTTACGACAACAATGTGTGTGTGCTTAGCCACTCAGTCATGTCCAACTCTTTGCAACCCCATGCTAGGCTCCTCTGTCCACGGGGATTCTCCAGGCAAGAATACTGGAGTGACAACAGTACTTATTAACAAAAAAAACCAAATGCATCACTCTAGTCTACATACTCCTCCAACTTTCATTCTCCAAATTTTGGCCAAGGACACACGTGTGTGTTGAGGGTCTATTTCACTTTCATTAGTTGATATAGTCTGTATTAAAGAAAAGCAGCAACAGGTACAGAAATACATGCACAAAATCCCCCTTTCAAACGCCACCGTTTATAATGTATCACAAATGAAGCATCAACCTTACCACCAAATGGACAGCAGTTTCTGCAGGGAGCAGGGGAGAGGAGTTAGGGTAGTAAGTCTCTTGTTGGAGGAGATTTAACCCAGTTTGGTCTTCACACTCCATCAGTTGTGCTTAGTTTCCCTGGAAAACTTGATAAACTCAGTTGCTGTAAATAAAACTAGGTCACACTTGACAACTCTGCCCTACATGAGTCATTCTTAGCACTAATCATTCTTAGACCTCTTTTTTCACATTGAAAACAAAAACATTTTCCTACCCTTATCACCCCAGCTGCATGTTTCAGTCTACTTACCATGAATTAGCCTTTTCGAAGAAAAGGAAAGCTATGAATGTTCATCTTTCTACATCTTAGTACATCAAAAATGTACAGGGATTTCAGTACAATGTCAAACTAATTGCACACAGTTTAAGCTTTGTCGTTAAGAAAAATCATTTGTTCTAAAAAACACAATAAAAAACTCAAAGAAAATATAGTCTGAATTTCAAAAATATTAAAACCAAGGACAGAAACTAATTTTAATAGAAATTTTTCACGAAAGACAAACTACTACTAGGCTAATACTGAACAACAAAACCAAGAGTGTTATAATGACACCCTGTTCAGACATCATTGATAGCTCAGACTGCATGAAAGCAAAAGACTGATAATTCTAGCTAATACTCTATTTATGGACCTGTTAAAGTTGTTAAATATAATACACAAGAATGTATTTGGCATCAAATTCAACTTTAAAGGTTAGGATTACCCAGGATATCCCATGAGAGCACTGAGTCCACTCAGCCCTCATTCACTTCCTCACCAGTGTAATGCAATTTTAATCAATTAGGTTTCCACTTTTAGACTAACTGTAATTTGCAAATTACTTCTGGGTCTCTAAGCCTTTAAAAGTCCTTGAGATAGTTACCTAGAAGGTTAAACGAGAAGTGCATTCTCATTCTGAGACATATGTTGGAAAGAGAGGAGTGAAAAAATACAGGTTTATTAGTCACTCTCCATGTAACAAATTCACCTAGTCTCCCATCTTATTGTATTTAAAGCCTACTATGAATGAAACTTTTGTTGGGCCACTACTGATGGATTTTGCAAGACTTTACAGAAGAGATAAGACTTGAGGTTAGCCATTGAAGATGGGGGAAATTAAAATATATTTTAAAAGAGGAGCAGAAGGTATTGAATGACTAAAAGCATGGTGATAGTCTAGACTCCATATGGCATGTTTCAGCAAACCAATTTTGGGGGAATCAATGATCGATGTAATGATATTTTGAGAGATAAAGATGGAAAAGTACATTAGACTGGGCAAGTAGGTAGTAAATGTGGTACAGGCGATATAAGACAATTGAAGGATGGTGAAGCAGGGAATAACTTGCATGGAATACTGTCATGGACTGAAGCATAAAGTCCTGTCAATGGGCTCTTAATAAACTGTGAATGAGGCTGTACGGATCTTAGACCAAGCAGGGGCAAAGTAGAAAGAAAAGGACAGACACAAAAGATTTAAGAAAGGAAGAAACAACCATACTTGTGATGTACTACTATGAGAGGGAAGGAAATAAGAAAAATTGGCAATAACTTGAAGAGGCTTTGGCTGTTTTAGAGAGAGGATGGCACTATGGCATGGTATAAGTCAGAAAATATATATATATATATACACACACACACACAAAATTGAGAGTTATGACACAACTTGGCAGCCGGGGAAGGGTACTGTTGTAGAACATGCCTATCAGACAAAGGAGCCGACATACCATAGGTTAGGTGGTGGAAGATTTCTCACAACTTACAGCATCCTCAGATGGTTTGTCAAAATGGTACTATCTTTCCAAAAGAAGAAAAAAACTAAAACCTGTATTAGCATCCACATATCATGTTTTATGAATTGAATTAGCTCTGTAAGATTTCATTATTGTCACTGATGAAGAGTTATATCATTTATTATCACAATAAATAAAAGGAGGCTTGAAATTTCATCCTTCAATACTGCAACACTAAATTCCTTCCCCAAACTTCTAGGAGGTATCAGATAACCAACAAACACAGCACTTATTAGGCAGGTATTAGGTATTCCAAGTGACGCACGTGGCTACAGTACAGTAAAAACACTAGCAATTGAAAAGTCACACGTCTTCTATACTGACATATGTCTATAAGGTTTTAGAATTTAATAAAGACTTTTATGTTATTAATTATTTATCTGATGTATTTGGATTTTGCAATGATACAAGGTATAGCAATAAAAAGTAAATCCTTCATGAAACTCTTATTTGCAGTTAGCTGCACTGCATACATACACTGATTGGATAAGATGCTCTAAGGCCTTGAATAATATCCTACCTAGCACCTTTGAGCAGTGCTTATATAAAAATTGCTGAACATCACAAAACAGGGGCATTTGTCTACCTGAAAAACTTATCACTGGAAAAAATACCAGTAAGGTTCAACTTCAAGCAATCTTTTAGAGAGCTGTGAAGCAGCAAGTCACAGGCCACCTAAACCTGCAGAACAGCCTAAGTGTTACTGCACACTACTGAACAAACTGTGTACTCTTCCCGTCGTCGACAGGAATCCTGGCCATAACCTTGCGCCCAAAACACACCACCTCGAGACTTCAAATCATAGGTTCAAATTAAAATTCTAGGAAATAACTGTTCCCAAGTCATTTCATATGCAACCAGTTTTCATCCCCCAATTGAGAGAGGAAATAAAGGAGGAACTACTTTTACTTTAATACCATTGAGTGAAACCCTAGCCTCAAAAAGAAACCCTTTTATTGAACTAGCTCAATCAAGATACATAAACCAATAGATAGATAAACCTGGCATACTTACAATATGGAGATCCAGTCTCTGTCATTTTGCTTTCTCATCCTTAATTTCTCCCCACAGGGCTTCTTTTTTCATCTCCATTATAAATAAACCCTTGGCACACAAAATCCCACTGGGTTTACTAGTTATGATATTATGCCTCATTATCAGAATATTATAATTATTCTTATTAGCCTAACATTCACTCTCCCAGAAGAAGAGAGATGTCTGCTCAACAGCAAATTCTCCTCTTGAGACTGTTGGGTAATCCATCGCTTTTCTATTGAAACCTCTATGCCAGGTTATTAAATGTGACTCCTGATGTTTGTTATGCAATTAGTTCTTCCTCTTCTTGGTACAGTTTCTACAGTTCCTGAACTATCTTTAATACTCCCAATCTACTCACATAGACAAACTCTATAGATATGTCTATGGCAAACAGAGGGCAAGCAACTCATCTATCTCTTCATAAATCAATGGTGTAGAGAAGCAACTAGCAATGGGTTGTTAAAATAATTCACAAAGAGCCTTCTCGTTGGGAGATTCTGTCACTTACCCCCAGTCATAGCTATTATTCACAACCACATCAACTTATCACTATTTTGAAGTAAAAATCAAATAGAGCAGTGATTGTGTGTTTTTGTACCCATGTTACTCAACATAGATGTTTTTAAGCAACCGAGGGAGGTATGAAAATGAAGAAAGCAAAGTGGGTCATTTCATATTCCTCCAACTTTTCAGTCCCCTTGACCTTCATCTTGTTTTCTTTTACTTATATGTCACTCATTACACAGGCAAAATTCAGAAATACAAAACTATTCCTGAACACCAAACAAACCTCATATCTCACCAGTCCTCCACACATATCCTTTGGTTTGGCAAACCAAAGCTCTTTTCACAAAGCCAAGTCTGCTTTCAGAAGCAAAACTGCCATTTCTCTCTCATGTCATCAGTAGGAATTAATGCAAAACTACAAAGGCTGGTTTCTATCAAAATGAGATAGGATTTATTTTTGCTCCCGAAAAAAATTACTTGAATATCTACTTTATCTGCAACAATACAGAGAAGTTGTAGCACAGACTGTATAAAAATACCTCCAGAATGATGATAAATAAAATGCTGTAGTTTCACAGAGTGGTCAGGTTGTGCCCCAGGACAGAACATAACAAGTGCAGCCCGGGTTGAAAGGCAGAGAAGTGCCATCTGGGGAAGAGACAAGTGTACGAGGCCCCAGAGTCAAACAGCAGCGCAGCAGGCCTCAGTAGGTCAGTGTTTATTTGCAGAAAGAGGAGAAAGAACACACAATATCTGGCCTCTAGCAACGCACTGGTCCCCCAAGGGCACCAGCTCCACGGTGTAGCAGAATGTGGCCAGTGAAGCTGCATGAGCCTTGCTTCCTGCCCCAGTGAAAGAACTCCAACCTTGACCCTTTGGGGCCTGAAAAACAGAAAGCAGGAGGTGTGACCAACAGCTACTGCTTAGCTAAACAGTTCCGAGAAAAGTTTGCCCGTGCTGGATACAGATGGACCAGGAAAGTATACACAAGGTCAGTCCTGAGCTTTTTCCCTGAAATGCAATTTGTGAGCTTGACAGCATGTCACTTGTTGAGTACAAGGTTTATAGAACTGGAGGAACACAGAAGACATGTCCAGTTGCACTGGGACCCTTCCCACACTGATATAAAGCTTTCTTTCAAAAGACTGAAATGTGAATTATAATCAATGATGCTATTTATATACACAAGCAATGCAAGATTTTACAAAATCCATTGCATATATAATCATGGTTGATCTTCTCAACAACCTACTGAGTAGGCAGGCTGTGTGCTATAATCCTCATTTTCAAATAAAAAATGAAAAAAAAAAAAGAAAAACTAACAACCAAAGAGATACAGGACTCTACCAAAAAGTCCACTCTGACAATGAGTGGTGGAATTACTTGAAGTTATGATTCTGGTCAGTTTACCTGCATTTAAAATCTTTTTTCAATTACCATGTTTTCCTTAAGGTTTAAAAGACTGGAAACAATAATGCTTTGCTGTCTCTGTGAAAATGCTGAGTAGTCATTATTGGCAATTACAAATGTGAAGTTGTAAGTTTAAGGTTTAACTTAAAGTTCTTTATATTGATGTCAGATCTTTTATAAAAAAAAACTTAAAAATGGAGTTCTATTTTTGTATTCCATATATGAAATTCATTGATTGAAGTTATAGCTTAATCGCAAACTTTAAGCTCTTCAATATTATTTGTACAGGAAGTGAGGTGAATGAACCTAGAGACTGTTATACAGAATGAAGTAAGTCAAAAAGAGAAAAAATATCATATATTAACACACATATGGGCTTCCCTGGTAGCTTGGCTGGTAAAGAATCCACCTGCAATGCAGGAGATCCCAGTTGGATTCCTGGGTCGGGAAGATCCCCTGGAGGAGGGGCATGGCAACCCACTCCAGTATTCTTGCCTGGAAAATTCCATGGACAGCGGAGCCTAGTAGGCTAAAGGCCATAGGATTGCAAAGAGTTGGACACGACTGAACTGATGAAGCACAGCAACACGTATGTATGGAATCTAGAAAAATGGTACTGAAGAACCTACTTCAGGGCAGGAGTAGAGACGCAGACATAGAGAACAGACTTGTGAACACAGTGGGGGAAGGAGAGGGTGGGATGGAATGAGAGAGGTAGCACTGAAACATATATATGTGATATATATATAAAGCATATATGTTATATAACATATATATTACCATATGTAAAACAGATAGCTAGTAGGAAGTTGCTGAAAAACACAGGGAGCTCAATCTGGTACTCTGTGACAACTTAGAAGGGAGGGATGGCGTGGGGGTGGGAGGGGGTTCAAGAGAGAGGGGGCATATGTACACTTATGGCTGATCCACATTTTTATATGGCAAAAACCAACACAACATTGTAAAGCCATTATCCTCCAATTAAAAATAAATTTTAAAAAACTGTAACAGATATAAGTAATGCTCCATTAAAAATGTACACAAGAAGTTACAGTCTGTGTCTTTAAGGAATACTAGACCCTGATACCACGAAAGACTGAAAGCAACAGAAGGGGGTGGCAGAGGATGGGATAGTTACATAGCATGACCGACTCAAAGGACATTAATTTGAGCAAACTTCAGGGGATACTGGAGGACAGAGGAGCCTGACATGCTGCAGTCCATAGTGTCACTAAGAGTCAGACACAACTTAGTTACTGAACAAGTATAAATAATTATCTATCTCATCACTTAACAATTAGTACGACATCTCAATACCTATATCCTGACCTGAAAAATGTGAATTATGACCAGTTCAGCAAATATGTATGGTTGGCTTACTAGGTATAAAATCTCTGCTCACTACTGCAGGGACACAAAGATTAATTGAGCATGGATAGTACTTTCATGAGACTTTTAAAATAACAGGAAACATAAGATATAGGGAATATGATTATATTACAATGCAGAAAGATAGATACTATAAAACCTCTATAGAAAATAATAATAGGGGTTAGAGAAACAGCACATACTTTTAGTAAGTGAATCTGGAATAGAAAGACTTTGATAGAAGTCTTTTAGAACAAATGAAATGAGAACATAATGAGTTTGGTGGAAAGGCTTTACATTTTGAGCGAATAAAAAATCATTTATAATTCCAGAAAGTGAAATTCAGTGTATGTAATAAGAAGTGGATTCGTAGAAGGTAGGTTTGAAGATGAAAGGAGCAGTTTATAGTAGGCTTCGAATGACTAACCAAGAAGTTTGAATTTAGGTCATTTTATGTGATTAAGCATACCAAGTTCTATCAATTTCCTCAATTCTCTGGCAGATCTTAAGCCCTAAGACCTTCATCAAATAAAATTTGCTTTCTTGAGTTCTATTCATGAAGATATACTATGCAATTAAAGGTAGTAGTGTCTATCAAGAGTATAAAGAAATGAATTTATTTCCAAATCACTGCAGTCTCATGTTTCATACAACATAGAATACTTTTAAATTTATTTAAAAAGCATCAGGAAAAAAACTGGTTATGCTTATGAATGCATGCCAATATGACTTAAAACTTTCATTAAATTTACTGAACTTTTTGCCTTAAAAATCTATCACTGTTTCTAATAATGAGTCAACCTTTTCTAAATATATATTACATGCCAGTTGCTATGTAACATTTAGATTTCACACACCATCTTGGATCATCACACCAGGTTTGTAATTTGGGGATTACTAATACTATTTTATAGAAGATAAAATTAAGGTTCAGAAATGCCCAAGATCACACAGTAAAATAAGTTTTGGAGATGGGATGATTACCCAGGTCAGCCAAGCTTCAAAACTAGTGTCACTTCTTTTTGCTATCTGAAACACCAAACCAATATCTCTAAAGGTAAACTCGATCTCTGAAGATATTAATACATGTGGTTTTCCATATACTAATACAACTCTTCCAGGATAAAAGAATAAATGATTTTATATTTTCTTCTTTTAACTAGTCACAGGAAAAAAAAAAGTTATCTTAAAAAAAAACAAAAAACAAAACAGCAAATCCATGGATTCTAAAGCAAAGACAAGACAGGATTATAGATGCTGTAAGAAACCATTCTATCCACTCTTTTATATAAACTTCACTGGCACTGATACTGATGTTAAAAAACGTCAAGCCAGTTTCCAGTATAATCAGTTCTTATGAATCTCAACTCACACGGAGCTTGAAGAGTGCTACAGTACACATAAATTAAATTTTCCTATATTAAAAACAAAAACAATAAACCCTGCTAATGCAGAACTTCAAATACAATTCCCAGGACCCAGTTGGGAAGATGATCTGATAATCAGAGAGAGAACACTGGTGAGAAGGCCCCATGGCAAAGGACATTTCTTGCAGAACTTAATTTGTTTCAGGGATTCCTAATGGTCATTGGAAAAGTCCCTGATGCTGGGAAAGATAGAGGGCAAAAGGAGAAGAGGGCATCAGGGGATGAGATGGCTGGACAGCATCACCAATGTAATGAACATGAACTTGGGCAAACTCCAGGAGATGATGAGGGACAGGGAGGCCTGGTGTGCTGCAGTCCATGGGGTCACAAAGAGTTGGACACAACTGGGTGACTGAACAACAATGGTCATTAGGTAAAAGAGGTCTTCTGTAATTTTACCAAATCAGGCTCACCCTCTTCATCTCTAAGTTCCTAATCTATTAGTGATGATAGTATTTGGAAGCCTTTGGAAGCTACTTATGAGGGTGGACCCCTCATGAATGGAATTAGTGCTCTTACAAGAAAAGACCCCCCTCATCCTCCCACCTCAAAAGGACACAGAAACAGTCCGGCTGTCTAGGAACCAGGAAATAGGCTCTCATCAGACACTGAATCTGGCAGCTCCCTGATTTTGGACCTCTCAGCTTCCAGAACTGTAAGAAATACATTTCTATTGTACTTAAGCCACTCAGTCCGTGGAATTTTGGTTTATAGCAGCCCAAATGAACTAAGACCCAGGACAAATCACAGTCAGGGTGGCCACATTATTGAAATGACAACTGGAGGGTCTCAAAGGACTCTGAGTTAACAACTTACTCCTGGCTGGGATTTAAATATGAAGACATCACCCAACTAGCATTTTTACTGCAAAAAATGCATAATTAATGATACTTGTATCTACAGTGCATTTTTTTTACAATAGAAGAAAGTGACTTAGAATTTTATTTTAGATAACTTAGAAGCTTCATTTTAAATCATCTCAGTGTTTCAGCAAAGGTCTTTTGCTTAAATCCTAAAATATGATGGGAATTTGTTTCTTTAAATTATGTTATTTCACTCCTTCCTTATAAAAATTGACAAATATCTTACTAGTTAAATTAATGTAGATATTTCACTGAAGTTAAGCTTCAGATTATAGCTTAATCTTTTGAAGATCTTCCAAGTAAAACACTGAGGTTTTTATTCTTTTTCCACTCACATTTATCACATACTTTTCTAAAGAATTCTATAAAGTTCTTTAACAAATCTTCATCATGTGTTCTTTGTAATCAATTTTTATACAATATTTCTATGTCTTCTACTGAGGTTTCACTACAAAGATTATAGTTAATCCAGCTCAAAAGGAAATAATAACTCCGCCTAATGCAGTTGAAGAGTCAAGCATTTAACGTGACCCAAAAATCTTCTTTTATCTAATACTGGGGTCTATTCCTTTTTAAATTCGGTATAGTATCCAAAAAGATCAAAATATTTCTTTTTTTCTGTTTAGCTCATTGCTCTGCACCAAGATAGATTAATATCCCTAAGGAGAGTCTGTCAATTGTCATTCATCTACCCAAAGCCCCAGGTTTATTTCAGAGTGTTTGATTAGTATGAGGAGAGCAAAAAAAGATGCTGATTATAAGCACATGAGGAAAATTAAATAACAGCACAAGAAGATGTCAAATGGATTTAAACAACACAAAACAGTTTTTCAATTATGCTGCTTTTCTTGTCCATTCTCTTCACTTTTGGAAACGAGGTGAGTTTGTTTTGGGACTGAGTGGACAAAGTTCTTTTTTCCAGCTTTATTCAAAAATAATTGACACATAACTCTATGTAAGTTTAAGGTATACAACATGCTGATTTGATACTGCAAAATGATTACCAGCCAAGGTTCTTTTTGATGACACAAGAGTAAATTGTGATTCAATAGCTCATCTTATTTTTCTATCTTTTTAAATTTATTTTTACATTCTTGCTTTATTACAATTATATTCACAGATCACATCCTCTGTCATATTGTTATTTATTCATCATATTCATTAATTATAATTTTTATGTATAATGCTTGTAATGATTTTTAAAAATAAAGAAAGAGATGGAAATACACTGTAAACTGACCACCCCAAAGCCATCCAATACTTTCTTCTCCCTCATATTTTTCTACTACAGAGGCAGGATTTAGAAATGTGTTTCAGTTTTGGCTAATTTTACCCAGTAGAAATCTGGGGTATACAAGAAGACATAGAGAAGCACTTTTGAAAGTATAACCTATTTTATCCTCTGCTTTTTAGCTTCTTCCATCCCTCTCCCCTTCTAACACAGTCTGAAAAAGAACTGAAACCTGAAAACAGAGAAGTCATCTTACAATCATTCTGAGAAGGCCAGAAAGTGGACCACATACTCATAATCCATGCCTCCTTTTCTCCTTCGTTCATTACTAATAAAGTGCACTGAATGGAAACTTGGGGTTCTGGGGAGATGACTGGAGTGTTAATTGACAAGTTTCCTTTTGTGTGATACCATACAGCAAGTCGGCTTTCCCTCCTTCTTTGGATAGTGATTTTTCTTTTTCACTCAACCTGCTCCACACCTAGGGTGTTATGATTCAAACACTATCAGAGAAAAGGTGAAACAAAAATATGAAGCTACTTCTTACCACTATGAAAGTGAAAGTGAAGTCACTCAGCCGTGTCCAACTCTTTGCGACCCCGTGGACTGTAGCCCACCAGGCTCCTCCGTCCATGGGATTTTCCAGGCAAGAGTACTGGAGTGGGTTGCCATTTTCTTCTCCAGGGGATCTTACTGACCCAGGGATTGAACCCAGGTCTCCCACATTGCAGGCAGAGGCTTTAACCTCTGAGCCACCAGGGAAGCCTAGAATCTTCCAATTTATAATATTCACAGACACTTGACCCAGTGAGCAGGATAAGGAATTTCTTTCAAGAAGGAAAAATGAATAAATTCTACATGCCTCTTTGAGGTGACAGGTATGTGGACCACCTTAGGAGCTCATTTTGCTGTAGTTATTCTTTCTCCTTTGAGCAAATTCTTAGAACCCCAGAAGCATAATTAAAGATAATTTCAAGATAATGAAAAAGAAAGCAATGAAAACATGTGTCAAACACTATAACAACAGCCACCAAAAATGACATCACCACGACCAGTCAAACCCTTTATGTTCAGTACACATATCAGGCTATGTACTAGAATGGGAACTGTAGTTAAAAGAGCAGGAAACTCAAAAAATGGATTAAAGGGGAGGAAAAAAAATTTTTCAAGTACTAACAAAGGTCCATCTAGTCAAGGCTATGGTGTTTCCTGTGGTCATGTATAGATGTGACAGTTGGACTTCACAGTCCAGAAGGCTGAGCACCAAAGAATTGATGCTTTTGAACTGTGGTGTTGGAGACGACTCTTGAGAGTCCTTTGGACTGCAAGGAGATCCAACCAGTCCATTCTAAAGGAGATCAGCCCTGGGATTTCTTTGGAGGGAATTATGCTAAAGTTGAAACTCCGGTACTTTGGCCACCTCATGCGAAGAGTTGACTCATTGGAAAAGACTCTGATGCTGGGAGGGATTGGGGGCAGGAGGAGAAGGGGACGACAGAGGATGAGATGGCTGGATGGCATCACTGACTCGATGGACGTGAGTCTGAGAGAACTCCAGGAGTTGGTGATGGACAAGGAGGCCTGGCGTGCTGCGATTCATGGGGTCGCAAAGAGTCAGACACGACTGAGCGACTGGACTGAACTGAACTGAAATAGCCAGAGAAGCAATATAGACTCATTTCTAGTACTTTACAATTTTTTTTCAAATTGAAAAACTCCATCTCTATTAAGAAATATCGATCCCAAGACCTTTTGTCTTTTCTTAGACATTTTCAAAATGTCTCTTTTTTATTGTTAATATTTGTTTCATGTTGCATGTTTTATTCCTCCTTGGCAATTTATATCCTGGATAAGTGGTGATATTATAAAGGTCACATTCAAGTAACAACAGGGTTGACTGACAACCTTCTAAAAATAGTGAGTCTGATGAAGGACATTTTCAGGGTTGAGTGAAGAATACATATTCAGAACCAGAGCTCAACTGTTCACTACAAGAGAGAAAGGGGTGAGCAGTGATCCTCTTGTTTGCCTTTTCTTGAATATCAGCCTCTCTTCTAAATAAATGGTAAACAAACACTTGAAGTGAACCAGACTTTAAATCATAACTCTGATCAGAACTTCCTCACATCTCAGTGAAGCATTCAACCAAAACCAAACCAAAACCCCAAAACTAAAACAAAACAAAAACCCCAAACAAAAACTACAGCCAAAAAAAACACTATTCCTTTGCCTTGGTTAAGTTGTTTTGGGGGTCTTTTATTTGTCTCTATGTTTCAGAATTGTTGTTTCTGTTTATCCCTTTTATCTCTTTTATTCAGCTTGGACATCTTCTAATGTCTTGTCTTAAGTTCTGTGATCCTATGTTCTGTTATTTGTTGTTAAATACATCAGTTCTTAACGTCAGTTTTCAATTGCTGAGTTTCTGTTTGATTTTATTAAGAGATTCCTGTTTTGCTATAGTTCTCCATATTTTTCTTATTTTCCTCTACTATCATAACATATTAAACATAGCTATTTTCAAGTGAATACCTACCAACACAAGTAATTGACTTGTTATTGTGTTTCATGATCAATTTCACAGTTCTATCTTTTCTCTCCAAGCCCATAGTAATTTTTGTTTGAATACAAGATACTGCACATTTTCAAGAAAACAGTAGAGGGTCCAGATGATGATATCTTCAATTAGAGAAGATTTATTCTTTCTTCTGCTAGTCAGAAACAGTGGGGTGGGGTAGAGTGATGCTATTAACCTTAAACACAGTCATGCAGGAGAGGGCGGCTACTTTGCTAAGACTCAGACTCCACTTTGGTTTCCTTTCTTCTTACAAGATAGTCCTTCATGATTCTCCTTGGAATTTCCTATGAATCTTTGTCTCCTCAGCACTAAAAGACAGCAAAAAATTTACCTTTAAAAAAAAAAAAAAAGATCTTTTAGGATCTGTTTTTTGGCTCCTGACTGTGCAGCTTCATATTTTGACAAATGTCCTGAGGTGGAGACTGCATGATGATGTTTTCCATGCTACTTTAAGTCACTTCAGTCTTAAAGTGTCTGACTCTTTGCGACCCTACGACTGTAGCCCACCAGACACCTCAGTCCATGGGATTCTCCAGGCAATACTGTTGTGGATTGCCATTCCCTTCTCAAGGGGATCTTCCCAACCCTGGGATCGAATCCACGTCTCTTACGTCTTCTGATTTGGCAGGCAGGTTATCACTACAACTACCTGGGAATCCCCTTGATGTTTTGAGACCTCTTAAGTCCTTGATTTTATAACATCAGCCCTGCTCCACTGTCACTAAATTTGTTTGCTTTCTGTCCCACTTAAGTGGTTCTCCCTTTAGGGTAAAACCTAGATTATTATGAACCTCTATGCAGGATTTTTAAAAGACTCTAGGCATTATGTGGTTGAAGAGATCATCAAAGTCCATCTGGCACTCCTTCAAGTCCTTCCAGCTTTCACCTGTTCTCATATACCTCTCCTTGCCTCCACCTACAGCAGGTCTTTATTTCCCAAACATGGATGCAAGGAACTCAGGCTGCTTTTATAAAAGATCTGCTCAAAGCTTATGCAGCTTCAGAACTCACTAAATGTCACAGTTGGAAACTACATGTGTTTGAGATGCCTCATGTTCCATTTCTGTTACTCTATCCCAATGAGGATGTAAGAAGTTCTGCTGGATTCTTTGCTTCTAGCAGAGATCTTCTGTTTGGGTCTGGCTGATATCTGCGATTTATAGCCAGTGTGAAGGTTTAGTAACTGTCTCCAGAGGACTATTGCAGATCCTCCGCTCACTTTTGAAGGGTTCTCCATCTGTAATTTTACTTTTAAATTCTCACTGCTTTCATTGATCCCTAATGCCTTTACATAGATCATTTTGTAATTCACTGGCTTGCTTGTTTGTTTTCAGTGAGAAGCTTGGCCCACTGTGAACCATTTCATTCTTTTTGAAAATGGAAGGCTCCCATTGTTTTGAATTTCCATTCTTCAACTGAAAACTTCATTTACTTCATTTACTTCATAAAGTATTTTAAGACTAGCAAAAGGCATATAGAGAATAATGTATATCAAACACCAGTGTATCCTCTACTCAGCTTAAGAAGTAAATATTTGCAAATCAGCCCACTTTCCAACATCATAAACCACAGCAAGTACAATAGAAAAGCCCTATAAAATTCCCTCCCAAAACTGATCTTGAATTTAAACTTTATGATTCTGATAGACATCATCATGCCCTTTATTTACACCCATTCATCACCATCACACATTTTCAAACTTCTACACACGTGCATTCAAATTCATAACGTACTACTAAGTAGTTTTTATATATTTCTAAACTTTGTATTAAAGGTATCATGCATTCTATTTCCTTGTGCAACTTGCTTTTAAAAATTCAACTTACTTTTAAAAGTTCAACTTACTTTTAAATTTGTGTTAATACTTGCAGTTCTTGTTACACACTCTCATTGAGCATTTCAATTTTTTCTTTCTTTTGCCATTGCAATCAATACCACTATGAATATCCTTAAGCAGTTTCTCCCTTCACAGGTATTAGAATCTCTATAGAATATATACCTAGAAGGAGAGTTGCTGGGTCATAGGTTATGCACATCTTTAAAGTGAGCAAATTGCTTGCCAATGAGACAATACTGATTTAAATGTATCCACATTTTATGGGAGTTTCTGCTCCTCTACATTCTCACTAGTACTTATTTAGCCTTTATAATTTTGACAATCTGATGGTATGAACTGGTATCTCCCTTTGTTATTTTTTTTTTGAGTTATGTTTTCTTATCTACTGAAGGAATTTTCATATATGCTAAATATTAATGTTTATTATACATTTTGCAAAACTTTTTCTTAGTCTGTGGTTTTTCGTTTTCACTTTGTTTTTTGGGTCTTTTAATGTACAGGCATTTAAAACTTCAAAGTATTCATTTATACCACTTGTTTCTTTGTTCTTTTTTTCCATTTCTTCAAGTTTATTTTTATTTTAATTTGTTGATTCTTTCATTGAAGGATAATTGCTTTACAGAATTTTGTTGTTCTGTCAAACCTCAACATGAATCAGCCATAGGTATACATGTGTCCCCTCTCTTTTGAACCTCCCTCCCTTCTCCCTCCCCATTCCACCCCTCTAGACGTTGATATAGAGCCCCTGTTTGGCTTTCCTGAGACATACAGGAAATTCCCATTTGCTATCTAATTTACATATGGTAATGTGAGTTTCCATGTTACTCTCTCCATACATCTCACCCTCTCCTCCCCTCTTCCCATGTCCATAAGTGTATTCTCTATGTCTGTTTCTCCATTGCTACCTATAAAACTTTTTCATTTTAGCTTATATATTTTTTCTTGACTAAGAAAGAAATTCTTTCTCTAAGCTTTCTCCTAAATGTCTTAAATTCTTACTGTACACACTTTAGTTTTAAAACCATCTACAATTAATATTTGATTAAGTTATGAGGTAAGTATCACTTTTTTTTTTTTCATGTATGTAGCCAATGGACTCAGCATTCCTTCAGTGATTTGCAATGCTACCTATATTATCTACTAAGTTTCAGGTATGCTTGTGTTGTTTTTTGAATCTCTATTCAACTTCATTCATCTATTTGTTCTCTCACCTTATATTTATTAGTCTTCAAAATTAGCTACCTATTCCTGACATTTTTCTGCTTCATATAAATTTTCATTCATTCAGTCAGTTCAGTTGCTCAGTCGTGTCCGACTCTTTGCGACCCCATGAATCGCAGCATGTCAGGCCTCCCTGTCCATCACCAACTCCCGGAGTTCACTCAGACTCACGTCCATCAAGTCAGTGATGCCATCCAGCCATCTAATCCTCTGTCGTTAGTAGCTGTATTAATCAAGATAGGTAAGGCCATGCTTTATAAGTAAAAAAAAAAAAAAAAAAAGTTCACACAAAATTTTAGTGGCTTAAAAAAAAAGTGCCTGTCCGCCAAGTAATGAATGAGAGGTTTAGGTTACTTCATCTGTGACCTCATGGTCACTCTCAGTGACTTGAAGCTCACCCATGACGCCTATCATTTTCTATCATGTTCTACTGGCCAGTGCTAATCATCTAGTTAAAATAACTACATGGGAAGCTGGAAAATGTAGAGGTGTATAGCTTCTGCTATACATATAAACATTCATGTAAAATCCATTGCAACTTTAAATCTATTTCAGTGAATTCAGATAAATTTTAAGAGAATTGATTTTTTTTTTAATGACAACTGTAATTTTTAGAGTGGTTTTAGGTGCACAGCAAAAACTGAGGGGAAGGTATACTTTCCCTAAACCTCCTGCCTCACCTGTGATAGATTATCAACATCTCCTACCAAAATAGTATATTTGTTACAATTGATGAACCCACACTGAAACATCATAATCATCCGAAGACCATAGTTTACCTTATAGTTCACTCTTGGTACTATACATTCTATGTATAATAGCATATATCAGTCACAGACTCTCTTCACTGTTCTAAAAATCCTCTGTGATCTGCCTGCTCACCTTCCCAACAACCTAATCCCTACAAACTACTGATAGTTTTTATTGTCTCCAGGATGGCATATACTTGAATTCAAACTGTATGCAGCCTCTCTCAAATTGACTTCTTTCACTTGTAATATGCATTTAAGGCTCTTCTATGTCTTTTTATGGCTTTATAACTCATTTATTTTCAGTGCTGAATAATATTCCATCACTTACCCTCTGAAAAGCATCTTGGTTGCTTTCAAGTTTTGGCAGTTTATGAACCAACTTGCTATAAACATCAGTATGCAGGTTCTGGAGTGCATGTAAGTTTTCAACTCTTCTGAGTAAATACTAAGAAGCCTGACTGCTGGATTATATGCTTAGAGAATGTTTAGTTTTGTTAAAAACCAACCAACTGTCTTCCAAAATGGTTTCCCCATTTTCATTGCCACCAGCAATAAATGAGAGTTCCTGTTGCTCCACATTCTCATCAGCATTTAGTACTGTTAGTGTTTTCAATTTTGGTTATTCTAATAGATGTGTAGTGCTATCTCATTGTTACTTTAATTTGTACTTCCCTGATGACATACAGTGTGGAAAATCTTCTCACATGTTGATTTGCAACCTGTAAATTTGTTTTGGTGAGATATCTGTTAAGGTCTTTGGTACATTTTTAATCAAGTTGCTTGCTCCTTTATTGTTGAGTTTTAGGAGTTCTTTGTATAGTGTTGGATAACTGGCCTTTATTAGATGTATCCTTTGTAAACATCTTCTTCCAATCTATGGCTGGTCTTCTCATTCTCCTGACGTTTTCTTTCTTATAACAGATATTTTTACTTTTAATGAGGTATATATACATTATTATTTCCTTCATGATCATGTCTTTGGTGCCAAAAAGTCATCACCAAACCCAACGTCATCTATGTTTTCTCCTATATTAACTTCTGGGGGTTTTGTGTTTTACATTTAGTTCTATAACCCATTCACAGTCCATTTTTGTGAAGAGTTGAAAGTCTGTGTCTAGATTGATTCTGACACCATCTGCATTGTCAAAGATCAGCTGGCCATTTTTACATGAGTCTACTTCTGGGCTTTCTATTTTGTCTGTTCTTTTGCTAATACCACACTGTCTGAACTATAGTTACTATAGTTTTATAGTAAGTCTTGAAGTCAGGTAGTGTCAGTCTTCCCACTTTGTTCTTCTCCTTCAATATTAGGTGTTGTCTGTTCTGGGTTTTTTGCCTTTTTATATAAAGCTTAAAACCAGTCTGCTGATGACCATAAAATAATTTGCTGGGATTTTGATTGGAATTGCTTTGAATATACAGATCATGTTTGGCATAACTGAATACTGGTCTTCCTATCTTAGAACATGAATTACTCTCCATCTATTTAGGTCATTGATTTCATTCATCAGTGTTTTATAGCTTTTACATATTTTGTTAGATTTATATCTAAGTACTAATATTTCATTTTGGGGGTTGTTAATATACGTGATGCTATGTTTTTAATTTCAAGCTTCATTTGTTCATTGCTGGTATATAGGAAAGCAACTGACCTTCAAACATCAACCTTGTATTTTGTGGCCTTAGTATAATCCTTGCTGGTTCCAGGTACTTTTGGTCAATTTTTGTGGATCTGTTACACAGATTATCAGGTGATCTGAGAACACAGACAGTTTTATCTCTTCCTTACCAATCTGTACACATTTTATTTCTTTTTCTTATCTTACTGCATTAGCCAGAACTTCTAGTGTAACACTGAAAAAGAATGGTGAAAAGGGACTTAACTGATATCTCCCTAATACTGAATATTTATGCTTGTAAATATAGTATATCTTTCTAATTTATTTAAACTTCTTTATAAAACCCCTCACTTCAGAGAAATGGAATTGATTACAGAGCTATAGAGCCATGTGAGGATGCAATGACTTAATTTTGCACACTGATGCATTCCTTCTAAATACTTTGATAATCTATTTATTATCTGCCAAGCTCTGCATGCCAAGACCAAGAACTAAGATTACTAACATTCTGTTTACTCTAGCTTCACATTTTGATAACCTCTGTACACTTTAACGTATGATCTAAGAAATAATAGATTCTGTCCACTGTGTATAATCATTTTTACCTTATTCATTTTTGCTAAAATGGGAAAGTAGGTCACTTCCTCCAAAAATATCTTGAAAATATGCAATCTTACCATCATTTCATCCAAAATATTCAGTATTTACCTTACACAGGAGAATGCAACAAGAGTTGTTAGACCCATTCTTGGGCTTCAAAGTTTTTCCCATTTAGCAAAATAAGGCAAAATATACTTGAAAAGCCTTCTGTAATTGATTTATGGGAATACAGAGAATTGGTCCAATGAGAGAAAGAACACTGATATTTCTTGTTAGTAACTTGAGAAAAACAAATACTTATCAATGATTATTTAATAGATTACGTTTCATGCTTTTTTTCATAGTAAGTGCTAAAAAGTCATCAAATACAAAGGCATATTAGTTTTCCATGGCTATTATTAGCTAAAGTTCAAATTTAAATACCGATATCCCAGGCACCAACTATGCAGTGACAACATTGTCTCTAGTAATAACTTACTCAAAGTACAGGACATCTGAAACCAAAGGAGGTACATTCTTTGTTATTTTTTAAATTGTTAGGCTCACAGCTACCAAATGAATACTCAAGTCTATTGCGGCAGCCTGAAAGAATTAATTATATACCCCACATGCTAAAGTTATTACAAGAAAATAAATTATACAGGAAACCCAGCTGGTCAGATATTTCTTCACAAAAGGAAATGTATTTGGGGAAAGGTTTTTATTGTGGAGTGTGTGTGTGTGTGCATGTACGCATATGTGAGTGTGGTGTGCATGTGGGTGTATGTGTATATATGGGGGTTTAAAAAGTGTAGCAAAGGAATGGATGAGAGAGACTCTCTAGAAATGACTTTATAAACTCCAATCCTCACAGCATATTACCTATATCCCCTGGTAAGACCTGCATTATAGGAAGCCACAGAAATGATATCCTATGACTTTCCTGTATTGAAGGTATTTTTCAGTTAAAATTAAAGGACAAGTTCACCTTCAACTACAGTTTTATACAAGCCCTCATGTAACGCTGCTGCTGTTCAACATTCTGATCCTGTTCTAACCAGCCCTGGCTTCTCTGCATCCTAATCCTACCTGTGGCAGAAAGACAGGGAGCCAAGGAGGGAAGAAAACCTAGAGAGCTGGAGGGGAACTGTGCCCACCTAGCCCTACTGGATGAAGAGATTTCCAGGCAGAATTCTATCCTCAATTGTGGCCACAAGCTGAGGTTACAATTGGCTATGGATCCTTGAGAGGAAAGGTTTAAAACCTTTAAAATTATTGTATATCATGAAGTGATTTAAGACAAATCAAATAAAAATTATTACAGAGCCTATATCTTCCAGGTTACAGACTTTATGGTAGACTGGTAAAGAGCTAACAACAACAACAACAACAACAAAAACATTTTAAAAGAATTACCAAAAAGCATCTGTATTTTAAAGGAGACAAAGAAAGGGCCCAGGAAATGGAGTCATCTAGCTTAACTTCCACACCTGTAAAAAGAACTGGACAAAATAATCCACAATCAACTGTCAAGTACCTAACAAGGAAGTGAATGGAGAAAAATCATCAGCTTGCCTTGCTAAACTAACCTACTTTTATGTAAGAATGCCCTAGTTGACTGAACACTGTGCTCAAATTACCACAGTAGCAACATCTTTCAGAGATTAATTTGAATGCCAAGTAATTATTTAGAATGATTAGTACCTTTGTTGATGACTATTAGAGCAAGTGCCTTCTCGGTGGTAAACATGTTTTTTGGAAAACATCCTAACCTCCTTACCAAGCATGAATCACAATTTCCACCCTTTAAAAGGAGGGGGAAAATGTATATAATGTTTAAGACTCTACTTCAAGATGCTTACTTGAATAGATCTTAGATGGTCTAAAACCGTGGATCCAAGTTGACATGTAGAAAACTACTTCAATCTGCAAGTCACTAGAGCCGTAAAGTTGTGGAAGCAGAATAAACTCCTTCAGGTTTTCCTCTGGGGTTCCTATCAACAAGATACAGTGGCCCTCCATATCTGTGGGTTCAACTTCTATAGATTAAACCAAAGGCAGATGGAAAATATTTGAGAAAAAATAGTTCAGAAAGTTTCAAAAAGCAAAACTTGAATTTGTCACATGATGGTAACTATCTACACAGCATTTTTATTGTGTTAGGTATTGTAATCTAGAAATGATTTTAAAGTATATGGGGACATGTGCATAGGTTGTATGCAAATACTACTGCATTTATAAAAGGGACTTAAGGATCTTCAGGTTCTGGTATACCCTGGGAAGGGGTTGAGGGGGTGGCCCTGGAACCAATCCTTTTGCTGATACCAAGGGATGACTGATTAGTAAACAGTCCATTACCTGGCAAACATAATTGAGATAAGGCGAGAACTAGCAATAAAGCAGGAAGAATATCTGGGTTTTTTTTTTTAATTTAACCAAAGCATTTTTATTTTTCTCCCAACAATGTAATCACCAAAAAACTAAAAAATAAATTAAACTTTGCAACCATCTAGCTGGGAAACTTGGATAAAATTCCAAGTACCCTAGGTCTTTTATTTTCTCATCTCTAAAATGAATGTGTTAAATCATTAGATGATTTCTAAAAATCAACGTAGCACTGAACTATACTTATTGAAAACAAACCAGAATTGTATGCTTTCTTTTATACCTATCTTTTACAATATATAAATTACTGTAGGCAAAGTTGAAAATGTTTATCTATGGACACTTCTCAGATGTCAAGATGGGGAAGGTGGATACTATATTAAGAAGTGGTTATCCTTAAACAAATCAGACTTCTTAATTAAGTGAATAGATGGTCAAAAATATACCTGTGGTCACTGGAAGAACAGATAAGCCAGTGTACTTTGTTAGAATAAAGTATGCTGCTATTTTTTCCTTTTGAGAACATTTTGAAGAAAGCAGGCCAAGAACTAAAACATAAAAGGAAGTATTTTAAGCTTCTAAAGAGAATGGAGCTTAACCTAGAGACCCAACCATGTAAGCAAAGCCAAAAATTACACCTCAAGTTGAAATATAAAGGAGGAGAACTTCAGCAGAAAATCTGAGAAATGAAGCAAGACTATGAACAAAGGACAAATATTAAGAAAGAAAGGAAAAAATAAAATTACAGAATACAAGTACTTGGAAATTCAGGGAAAACTGACCTCAGAAAAGAACTTTGCCACCATCTAAGTACAGCAATCTTATGTCTATGACATAAATTCTTAAAACATGATTCCAGATGAATCTGTACAAATAAACTATTGGTTATGCTAAAGTATTCTCAATTGTTAAAATATCTCTGTAGTCACATTATTCACCATATTTCATCTGTATTATAAAGTTTAAAATTCCTCATAAAGAAGAGCACCCTAAAATACCATCCTTTTCCTTAAAGAAGAGAAGCTATACTATCATCTTTAACTGAAGGACTGCAAAAAAAACTTCTTTTTTACTGTTTAACATCCTCTTCCTTCAATAAGTATCCAAATAATAGTAGAAAATATTTCTATGTTAGTGTGTATATGTGTGTGTATCTGTAGCTATAGAAATATATCTTCAAATATCTTTGGCTCAAAGATGGTTTCAGAGGGAATTACAAACCTGAATGAATCAGCTCATGACCTCTTTTAAAACTACAGAAACGACTGCTTCATGCTTCATGAACTGTCTTTAATATAATGAATAATAAAGCATGGTGAAATCACCTTGCAGGGACTATTTAAAAGCGAATAGAGTCCCTTTACTTTCCAACATATTATTCCTCTTTGAGGAAGATTAGGAGGAGATACCAGATGGTTAGTTATCCATCCACACTAATCATAAAGACAGTCAATATCAAATGATCCACATTATCATGAAGTTCTTTAGTACATAGTGTATATGTCATTTTTGAGGATCACTAGTAGACTAATCATAGTAAGTAGGTATAATACTTGTTGAATTGCACTGTATTATGTTTATTATCCAATATAAATAGGGTCATGTTCTCAACTGTAGTCAATTATAATATAATAACTAATGCTAACTGACGTAGTAATAAAATAAAAATAAGCACCTGAATAAAAGTTTTAGTAAGCTGTTATCTGGAAACTAAGAAAATGATGAGACAAAAGTACAATGACCTTACACTATAAAGATAAAATAAAAAGCTCCTTAAACCTAAAGAGGAAGATTTCCCAACGCCATGAAACACAACCCTATGAAGGGAGGTCGTTTTTACGTCTTTTCAATATGTCCTCAAACTTCCATTCCCAGTAACTTCACTATAGTTTGGGCCAGCCTAGTCCACTTCTTCCCTGAAATACTGCAATAATGTAAATGATTTCTCTTCTTGCCTTCTAAATCTAAACTAGTGCATTCTACAAACCACCAATACATTATTTCTCACATGGTCTAGTTCCATATCTTGAGTTGTATATCCTGTTAACCAGAGGATATACCTATTGATCCAAAGCATTCTCTTGCAGAATCATTCTGGGTTAGCAAGTAGTTTCAATGTAGATAGCAAGAAATTCGGAACCTAGTTCTAATAAAACCACGGTTACTAACTAGCTATTTGAGATCGAGGAAGGCCCCTTGGGCTCATTATTCAAACTCCAATCTAACAGTGACTTTCAGATTATAAAATTCTAAATCTACAGCACTGTGGAAGACAGAAAGCAGTAGGAGATCTGAGGATTGAACTTAAACAGAAATGCAATTAGTTCTCCTGGTTTTAGCTCTGCTTCATACTTCCCAGCCTATATATTATCTCGGCTTCCCTGGTGGCTCAGAGGTTAAAGCATCAGCCTCCAACGAGGGAGACCCGGGTTCAATCCCTGGGTCGGGAAAATCCCCTGGAGAAGGAAATGGCAACCCACTCCAGTATTCTTTCCTGGAGAATCCCATGGACGGAGGAGCCTGGTGGGCTACAGTCCACGGGGTCGCAAAGAGTCAGACACGACTGAGAAACTTCACTTTCACACTTATTTCCAGGAGTACTTCTTAGCACCAGTTGAAGCCTTTTGGAGATCTATGAAATTAGTATGTAGTTTCTTGGCTTTCTGTGCAATTACTTTAGGACTGAATGTTTTTAGGACTGCTAGGTCAGCTACCACCTGCCCATCCACGTTTTTGGTTTCCAAAATTATGTTGCTGTTGTCTCTTCTTTTTTTTTTTTTGGTCCTTGTGGGTTTATACCTTTAAAGAACAGTTACTATAATTTTAACAAGATTTCAGCAAAGAGTGAAAGTCAGTGCACATGTTCAACCTGCCATCATTACTTAGAATTAGTTTTTCTTAAACTTGTTTCAAAAACGATATGCTGTGAGGACTAATTCCAACAGACCTGGAATGGGCCTCAGCTCTGCTACTAAAATTAGAAAAGACCCTACAGAACTGATACCTGGTGAAGGCATGACATGGACTGATTCACAGTGCTGCTTTATAACCACAGGTTCAAAGAGTTTGGGGAGGTTTGGTCCATCATGTCAAGATTGTTTCTTGGTAACAGTGAAATTGATGATCTGCATCTGGTCTCCATGAGACACTTCTTAGGACATTGATTATAGAGCAAAAAATCTGTCTCCATGACCAGCAGACTCATCTGGGCTCAGACTCCATTTGTGGCTTCCTGGCTCCAAGGAATTTTGTGCACTGTCTGTGGTTCATTTTCTGAGAGAAGTGCATCTAGTATGGCCATTACTAAGGAAGGCAATCAGCTGGCACCTGCCCTCTCTTGAGCCAACAGTCTTTGGATGCGATGCATGTCCTTGATTAAATCCTGCTGCAGTATTTCACCACTTTTTCCTGCAATAAATTGCAGGTTTGCATGCATTGCCATTGTGGATCTTGTGACTCTTTCTAAGCAATTTAACACTATTTAACTGCCCCTATTAGTACAATAGGTAACCATATAATTTTAAATTTTCATAATACTGCTTCAGTAATCTCTGTACAACAAATTAGTGTGTTATATTAACTAGGTTAAAAACCATTTTCCTTGGTTTAAGGTCCTCATAATATAAAACCCTCAGGAGTGAGTAAATGAAAGTATATCACAGGGAAATCTCAAAACAAACAGAAGCTTTATAAACAGTAACAAACAAGCCGGCACCAGGCAACAAATTTAGGCACATTTTTGGTGCCATGTGGACCAACTGATAATGATAAATAACTGATAACTCATGATTACCATCCTGACACTCCATCATTTATCATAAACGAATGTGCCTCAAATAGTGAACTGAATGTCATGAACTGATGCAGTCAAAACAGAGAATCCCAGAACTACAGATTTTTCATCTATATACCTAGAAATCTTTACAGAACAGCTGCTGTTAATTTCATCTATTAGGCTCACATAAAGGAAAAAGAATCATAAGTAGGGTAATTCTGGCCCATATCCTCTAGGAACGTCAAAACCCACAGTGATCACTTGAATTGCATTTTGAATCAACATTAGTACTCATTCTGAAGCAGGGCACTAGTGCATTTCCAGCCAAAAGAGTGTAGCCAAATTCTGCACCTGCTGAAACCCTACTCATCAATCAGAGTTACATGTGAGCCAAGAAGCAATAAGCCACCATGTGGATTGTTGGTGGCCTGGATTGTTTCTATCAAACTCCCACGAGCAAGACAATATCACTGGATGTATTTCAAAAAGAAATCAGGAAACTGAGCCAATGTTAACTTTTGAACTTGCAGAGTAACTTTGGAGCACTAGGTCCTAGACGTCAGAAGCAAAAACGAGTTCTCAAATGAAATTTTTCTTAAAAACTTGAATTTCTGAGCAGTTACCAAATGTGAAGCTCTGATCTAGGTTTATACACAAAACCTAGTGAGAAAAACAAAACTATTCCCATTTTACAAATGAGAAAACTAAGGCTCAGTTTGACAAATGAGAAAAGCATATACATAACTGACACTCTCAATGCTTTAAATGTCATAAAGCAGGATCTGAACACAGACGTGCATTGCTGCAACATGCTCTAATACATCCAATTCTCTCCTAAAAAACCTCTATTACCCGTCTATACTCCGTCTGTACATACTCAGTTATAATTCCCTTTGCATTTTCTAAATTTAACGTGGCTGCCTATCTTACTAAGTTATTGAGTGTCCTAATAACCTGGCATTTCAGCAAAGTAGCCAACCATTCAGTCATTCATTCACTCATTCATTTAATAAGACATATGAAAATCAACACTAAATATTCATTGGAAGGACTGATGTTGAAGCTGAAGCTCCAGTAGTTTGGCCACCTAATGTGAAGAGGCAACTCATTGGAAAAAGACCCTGATGCCGGGAAAGACTGGAGACAGGAGGAGAAGGGGATGACAAAGCATGAGCTGGCTGGATGGCATCACTAATACAATGGACATGACTCTGAACAAACTCCAGGAAGATAGTGAAGGACAGGGAAGCCTGGCGTGTTGCAGCCCGTGGGGTCACAGAGTCAGACACGACTGAGCAACTGAACAACCACATCAAATAAACATTCTGAGCACCAATCTATTCAAAGTCATATGTACAGAAAAGAAGACAGAGGCCCTTAACCAAAGATCTTCTAAAACAGAAATCAATTTGCATCTATGATATATACTTCACCACCTAAAATGAACTTTTCACATATCCAACATGCATGCCACATACAACCTTACACATGCACACTCTTAAATTTTCTCTCCTTTGCTAAATTATGACCTATATATCACAGGCTGGTGAACAAAGACTTCAAGCTATTGAACAATGGGGCTATCTGCCTCCCTGCTTTGCATGGCTGTACTCTCACACACAATATACCTTGTCTATGCTGCAATAATTGAGCAATCATAATAATGTTTGATTGTGCTTTGCCTTTACTTCATAAAAAAATGACCAGCAAATAGAAAATGAAGGTATTGTTTTGGAGATAACACAACTGAGACAAAAATGGAAATGGTGAGTCATGCCACAAGTGATGAATCCTAAGCTTGACTGGCTGTGTTTTCAATCGCAAGGAAAAATAACATAATCCAAAATCATGAAAAAGAACCACCCTATTTCTATCAGCGAGGATTCTGTCTGAAAGCTTCCATTCAGTGATAGATGAAATAAATACGCATTTTAGTTTTATAAGTTTAAAAATCAAGGTTAAAAAGCTTGCCAGTAATTTGGATTCAGAGAGGGCTTTACCACCCTGCAGACGGTAGCTACACAGTTGTTACAGGCCCCTTCACCAAGACAGGAAAACTTGGGAGTTCATATTTCTTTTGAGAAATTCTTCAAGGAAGTTGATAAGAAGCCATCAAAGTGAACAGCAGAATTTTTTATTCTTTTCCTTGCATAATCATCATAAAATGCTTCTCAACAGTCAAATCACTTATTTTAATTTTCCTAAAAGTCATGCAAGTGATGTGAACTTATCTAGCATGTTATAGGAAAAATATGGCACATTCAGGCATTCAGAGAGGTATATCAGGTAATTTTTTTTTATATTTGGTGTTTAATTCAGTTTTTAATTTTTAAGAATATTAAAGCTATAAATCATAAAATTTCCCTATTTATAGACTAATTATCAATTTTATCACTTTTTAACTTCCTGGGAGTTGAATCTCATTAGTGAGATTCTACTGTTTTTCCTTAAGACATTCAACTATTAAATGCTTTAACTGGAAGGCAGGGGACAGCTTGCATCAGGATAATTACTGTAAAAATATATTGGGGAAGAACTTTTCATTAAAAATTAGGTAACAATTTGATGAGTTGTATTTCTATTCACAGAAATTAAATAATACGTTTAGAAAGTAGAGAAAGTGTTAGTCGCTCAGTTGTGTCTGACTCTTTGCGACCCCATGGACTATAGCCCACCAGGTTCCTCTGTCCACGGAATTCTCCAGGCAAGAGTACTGCAGTGGGTTGCCATTCCCTTCTCCAGGGGATCTTTCTGACCCAGGGATCGAACTCAGGCCTCTTGCAAGCAGATTCTTTATTGTCTGAGACATCAGGGAATTTGTATTTCTCTCCATAGAAACTAAATAATACATTTAACCACCGTATTAATTTGTTTGGATGTTCAAAATAAGCAGATTCTAACTTTCCTGAGAATGTGTGTCTTTATTTTATATAAGTAGTACACGAGAGTCTCACCTTGAGGACCTCACCAGGAAAAAAGTGATCATTTGCTGGATTCTTGGAGCCATTCAAAATTTTAACATTTTAAAAATTAGTCTCCTCTTATCTCAGATATAGCTCATTTCTCAAATGAAATATCCTTATATTTTTTCTCTCAATATTAGTTCTTTTTTGTTAAAAAGCTTATAACTATTAGCACATATTTTTTAAACTCATTAAATATACTAAGTTATCCCTGGGTAGCTCATTCTAGTGGAATTTATTATGTCTTTGTTATATTGAAGTCTTTGAAAGACATGCCTAGGTCTTTATGGATTGTTCTATGTAACCATCTCTGTTTTTAAGAGCAAACATCTCAAGATACTGAGTGTATTTCTGCTTATGGCAGGGGCATTGGAAGAGTTAATAAATAATTTTAATACATGAAAATTTTTAATTTGAAAAAATTCACCTTAGTTTTTGAAAGATAAGATAGAAATAACCAATTCCTCAATATTTTATTCTAAAAATGTGGTTCTTTTATTGTTTTTAAGACTATTAAAATAAAATAGCTTAATAGTTTTGCATGCCAGTCCTTTTCTAGAAAATGCAATCTTTTAAAATACCATTTTATCATCTTTTAACAATGTAAATACGTGTCCTAAAACTATGGAAGAAGTAAAAAAATATATATATCCTTAGAGGCACAAGATATAACTTTAGTTTTTCCACTTTGGGGCTTCTATTTCTTCAATCATCTACCACCTTGACAATGTTAATATGTATCTAAAAGCTCTGAAAAAATCTATCACATTACAGGAAAAATATAGTATACTGATGTATTTACACAATCTTGAATGTCAGATTTTAAGTCAGGTACTTTAGGTAGACTATCAGGTGAGAGAGAAAAAAAAAAGAAAGGAAAGAAGGAAGAGGGAAGGGAGAGAGGTGGGAAAGTGAGAAGAAAAGAGGGAGGAAAGGAAGATGGGAAAGAGGGATAAACTGTTCTGACACTTTAAGGAATTTATATACTAGACAGCCTGGAAAATTGATTATGAGGTAGATATTTAAATATTAGTAGAAAGAAAGAATGACTAAAGAATGCAAATATCACTTCATTCATTAAAGAGATTGAGGTTGAGCAACCACATCCTACGAAGAACACGAAGAACACCAAGGACATGGAACAACAGACTGGTTCCAAATAGGAAAAGGAGTACATCAAGGCTGTATATTGTCACCTTGCTTATTTAATTTATATGCAGAATACATCATGAGAAACGCTGGGCTGGAAGAAGCACAAGCTGGAATCAAGATTGCCAGGAGAAATATCAATAACCTCAGATATGCAGATGACACCACCCTTATGGCAGAAAGTGAAGAGGAAATAAAAAACCTCCTGATGAAAGTGAAAGAGGAGAGTGAAAAAGTTGGCTTAAAGCTCAACATTCAAAAAACAAAGATCATGGCATCCGGTCCCATCACTTCATGGGAAATAGATGGGGAAACAGTGGAAACAGTGTCAGACTTTATTTTTCTGGGCTCCAAAATCACTGCAGATGGTGATTGCAGCCATGAAATTAAAAGACGCTTACTCCTTGGAAGGAAAGTTATGACCAACCTAGATAGCATATTCAAAAGCAGAGACATTACTTTGCCAACAAAGTAATGTCCATCTAGTCAAGGCTATGGTTTTTCCAGTGGTCATGTATGGATGTGAGAGTTGTATGTGAGAGTCATGTATGACTGTGAAGACAGCTGAGCACCAAAGAATTGATGCTTTTGAACTGTGGTGTTGGAGAAGACTCTTGAGAGTCCCTTGGACTGCAAGGAGATCCAACCAGTCCATTCTGAAGGAGATCAGCCCTGGGTATTCTTTGGAAGGAATGATGCTAAAGCTGAAAGTCCAGTACTTTGGCCACCTCATGTGAAGAGTTGACTCATTGGAAAAGACTGATGCTGGGAGGGATTGGGGGCAGGAGGAGAAGGGGACAACAGAGGATGAGATGGCTGGATGGCATCACTGACTCAATGGACATGAGTTTGGGTGAACTCCGGGAACTGGTGATGGACAGGGAGGCCTGGCGTGCTGAGATTCATGGGGTCGCAGAGTCAGACACGACTGAGCAACTGAACTAACTAAACACCAAGGACAGAGAAGGAAATAGCAACCTACTCCAGTGTTCTTGCCTAGAGAATCCTGTGGAAGGAGGAGCCTGGTAGGCTACCATCTATGTGGTCACACAGAGTCCGACACGACTGAGGCAACTTAGCATGCATGCATTGGAGAAGGAAATAACAACCCACTCCAGTGTTCTTGCCTAGAGAATCCTGAGGAAGGAGGAGCCTTGTGGGCTGCCATCTATGGGGTCGCACAGAGTCAGACACGACTGAAGTGACTTAGCAGCAGCAGCAAACACCAAAGAAGAGCTTCTAGACTAAGGAAGGAGTGGCCAAAGGTACTGAATGATGTCAAGATTTTAAACAAGAAATGAACCAACAACTTCCCAGTATATTTTGCCCTTGGATTTAATGGTTAAAAGTTCCCAAGTGACTGGTAACTTCAGAAATTGGCATAAAATTGGCTGAGGAGTAAATGGAAATTGGGAAAATGGATCCAAATTTAGATTACCACCTGCACAAATTTACAACTGCAGGTGGCAGTTAAAATAGGATGTGGGATAGGTCCTTTGTTTCTGTTATTGTTTTCAAGATAGAAAGTCTTTAAATGCACCTAGAGAAGTACCATTAGAGAGGGAGGTAAGATTTTTAAGAAAATGGGAAGAAAAATTATTGACAGCCGAACGGAGGGATGCTTTTTCCACCTTGACCTGGTTAAAGGATCAATGAATTGGTGAGAATGTAGGTGTTTCACTAAATGTGGTGTCTGAATATTGAGGGTTTGGGTATCAGTCTGTTCCTGACCATGATTTTCTTTGTGAACTGACATATGTTAGAAGCTGAGAAGGTGTGGGAAGGTGAAATTTAAAGCTGTGTAAGTAGGTGGTACAAGAGAAAAAATAAACATCATATATAGTAAAGTATTCAGCTTAGTGGTTTAAGACAATCTAATAGTTAATATGCTAAAACTAATCATTTTACATATACTAGAACAATTTTTTCTAAGACTACTGTCTGTAAAATGAAAATGCTCAGAGATGTATTTTCTTTAATAGGTTTGTAAGATTCATGCTGATATTTGGTAGACACCAATGCAATACTGTAAAGCAATTATCCTTCAATTAAAAATAAATAAATTTTTAAAAGAATAGTGACATACCCCTAAAAAAGAAGAAAATACCCAAATATATTTTCTCTGTATTTTATATTTATATTTTATTTTGTAAGTATTAACATTCAGCATTTATTTATTTCACTGAATAAATACCCTTTTCAACTTTTTTAGTATACATTAATAGATTTTGAGGATTACACTATATTAACAGAGAATCCACTATTTTAAAAGGATGCATCCAAAAATAACATTAAGGATAAATTTAACCAAGGAGGGGAAAGATTTGTACACTGATAATTACAAGACTCTGATAAAACAATTAAAGAGAAACAAACACATGGAAAGATACCCAATACTCATAGGTCAGTAGAACATTATTAAAATAGCCATATTACCCAAAGTGTTGGTTGCTCAGTCATGTCTGACTCTTTACAACCCCATTGACTATATCCCACCAGGCTCATCTGTCCATAGGATACTACCCAAACTCATCTATAAATGTAATGCAATCCTTATCAAAATTCCAATGGTATTTTTTACAGAAACAGAATAAAAATAATCCTAACACTTGTATGGTACTATACCCCTGAATAGCTAAAGCAATCCTGAGAAAGATGAACAAAGCTGGAGACATTACATTTCCTGATGTGAAAGCACACTATGAAGCTACAGTAACCAGAACTGTATGGCACTGGCATTAAAACAGAGATTAATGGAACAGAATTAAGAGCAAAGAAATAAATAGTCACATATATGGTCAACCAATATTTTACAAAGGATTCTTTACCAGCTGAGTCACAAGGGAAGCCTTTGACAAGGGAACTCTTCAACAAATGCCATCTGTGATAATCTCTTAATTAATGATGTTCAGTTCATTTCAGTTCTCAGTCATGTCTGACTCTTTGCAACGCCATAAACCACAGCATGCCAGGCCTCCCTGCCCATCACCAACTGCCAGAGTCTACCCAAACGCATGTCCACTGAGTCGATGATGCCATCCAACCATCTCATCCTCTGTCGTCCCCTTCTCCTCCTGCCTTCAATCTTTCCCAGCATCAGGGTCTTTCCAAATGAGTCAGCTCTTCGCATCAGGTGGCCAAAGGATTGGAGTTTCAGCTTCAGCATCAGTCCTTCCAATGAACACCCAGGACTGAACTCCTTTAGGATGGACTGGTTTGGTCTACTTGTAGTCCAAGGGACTCTCAACAGCCTTCTCCAACACCACAGTTCAAAAGCATCAATTCTTCGACACTCGGCTTTCTTTATAGTCTAAATCTCACATCCATACCTAACTACTCGAAAAACCATAGCCTTAACTAGATGGACCTTTGTTGACAAAGTAATGTCTCTGCTTTTTAATATGCTGTCTAGGTTGTCCATAACTTTCCTTCCAAGGAGTAAGCGTCTTTAAATTTCATGGCTGCAAAATCAGCATCTGCAGTGATTTTGGAGCACCCAAAAATAAAGTCAGCCACTGTTTCCCCATCTATTTGCCATGAAGTGATGGGACTGGAAAAAGTGAAGAGGAACTAAAAAGCCTCTTGATGAAAGTGAAAGAGGAGAGTGAAAAAGTTGGCTTAAAGCTCCACATTCAGAAAACGAAGATCATGACATCCGGTCCCATCACTTCAGGGCAAATAGATGGGGAAACAGTGGAAACAGTGTCAGACTTTATTTTTTTGGGCTCCAAAATCACTGCAGATGGTGACTGCAGCCATGAAATTAAAAGACGCTCACTCCTCGGAAGGAAAGTTATGACCAACCTAGATAGCATATTCAAAAACAGAGACATTACTTTGCCAACAAAGGTTCGTCTAGTCAAGGCTATGGTTTTTCACATAGTCATGTATGGATGTGAGAGTTGGACTGTGAAGAAGGCTGAGCGCCTAAGAATTGATGCTTTTGAACTGTGGTGCTGGAGAAGACTCTTGAGCGTCCCTTGGATTGCAAGGAGATCCAACCAGTCCATTCTGAAGATCAGCCCTGGGAGTTGGGGGTAAGAGATAAATAGGCAGAGCACAAGGATTCTCAGAGCAAATATTTTGCATGCTTTTATAATGCTGGATATATGTCTTTACAAGTAAACCATAATATATTCTGTAAACTGTGATGGTCATGATGTGTTGATGTAGTTTCACTGTTGGTAAAAAAAAAGGAATGGACCATTTTGGTGAACGATGTTGATAATGGAGGAGGTGTACACTTGTAGGGACAGGGGTACATGAGAAATCTCTTTACCACACTCTCAATTTTGTTGTAAACCTAAACTGCTCTAAAAAACTGAGTTCTTTCCCTGGAGGAGGAAATGGCAACCCACTCCAGTATTCTTGCCTGGGACATCCCATGGACAGAGGAGCCTGGCAGGTTACAGTCCATGCGGTCACAGAGTTGAACACAACTTAGAGCCTAAACAACAACAAACCAAGACTCAGAGATGTGCAGTCACTCAGCTCCTTCGACCCCAGATGGGTCGAATTCTGAGAAGTAGTTCAAAAAAGTAAAGTAAATCTTCTAAAATATGCTTCCAAAAAGAAACAAATATAAGACTTTTGGGGAAAAAAAAAATGACACGAAGGCTTTGGCTTAACTTTATTCTTATACTTTAGGTTTTTCTCTATTTTTAATATATACTAGATTTTCAGCCTAGGTTCATTTTTCTTTTCAATCACCTAATGATTTTCTTTCTGCCACAATTACCAAAACTCATTTTAAAGATGTGACTCCATATTTTTCATTGTTTAGAATATTTGAGAGTAGGGGTTCTGTTTTATGGTGATTAATGTATTTCAACTTGGAAATCTTCCTTTCAAGCTAGCAGACCTTAGGTGAACATTTTTCTTCAAGAGCTATTATACAATTACAATGCCCACTCCTGAATGGCTTGATTCCCATTTATCCACTTAAATGTTTCCAATCAATTTTTTAAAAACATGTTGTTTTCTAAAAATACAGATAAATGATATGTTTATAATCTATACAGGAAACACTACTTAAACTGCTATGAAAAGGTTTTTAATGCTCATATGTATATACTCAGAATGAGGATATTCTGAAGAGAGAAAAGAGGTGAAGAGTGGAAAGTGGATTTCACTGTTTTAACACAAACATGGCAATATCCAGCTGTGTGATGAACTTTGAAACCTAGATGTAGAGGAGTCTTGAAATATAGTCCAGAATGTTGAATTGCAAAAATAGATAAACACATAAAAGTTCTTAAAATCAAAACATTATTCAAACTAACCAGAAAAGGCAGGTTTTACGGCATTTCAAAAAGAATATAAGCCAAAAGTTACCAATTTACAGTTATAATGAGTAAGTTCCAGGCATCTAACTTACTGCATGGTGGATGTGAGAGTTGGACTGTGAAGAAGGCTGAGCACCGAAGAATTGATGCTTTTTCTTGAGAGTCCCTTGGGCTGCAAGGAGATCCAACCAGTCCATTCTGAAGGAGATCAGCCCTGGGATTTCTTTGGAGGGAATGATTCTGAAGCTGAAACTCCAGTACTTTGGCCACCTCATGCAAAGAGTTGACTCATTGGGAAAGACTCTGACGCTGGGAGGGATTGGGGGCAGGAGGAGAAGGGGATGACAGAGGATGAGATGGCTGGATGGCATCACTGACTCGATGGACGTGAGTCTGAGTGAACTGCGGGAGTTGGTGATGGACAGGGAGGCGTGGCGTGCTGCAATTCATGGGGTCGTGAAGAGTCGGACATGACTGAGCGACTGAACTGAACTGAACTGAACTATAGTTAATACTATGGTATTACATGAAATATGCTGAGGCTAGATCTTAAGTGTTCTCACCACAAACACAAAAATGGTATCAATGTGAGAGTGATGGATGTATTAATTAATTTGGTTGTGGTAATCATTTCTTATCCTTATTCATCAGAGGGCAAATAGAATGAAAACCACAATCACAGAAAACTAATCAAACTGATCACATGGACCACAGCCTTGTCTAACTCAATGAAACTATGAGCCCATGCCACGGTTGCCCAAGACAGACAGGTCACGGTCGAGAGTTGTGACTAAATGTGGTCCACTGGAGAAGGGAATGGCAAACCACTTCAGTATCCCTGCCTTGAGAACCCCATGAACAGTATGAGAAGGCAAAAAGATATGACACAGAAAGATAAACTCCCCAGGTCAGTAGGTGCCCAATATGCTACTGAAGAAGACTGGAGAAGTAATAACTCCAGAAAGAATGAAGAGACAGAGCTAAAGCGAAAACCAACGCCCAGTTGTGGATGTGACTGGTGATGGAAGTAAAGTCCGATGCCATAAAGAACAATATTGGATAGGCCATAAATCAACTCATTGGAAAAGATCCTGATGCTGGTAAAGATTGAAGGTGGGAGGAGAAGGGGATGACAGAGGATGAGATGGTTGGATGGCATCACTGACTCGATGGACATGAGTTTGAGTAAACTCCAGGAGTTGGTGATGGACAGGGAGGCCTGGCGTGCAGCATTCCATGGGGGTCGCAAAGAGTCAGAAATGACTGACCAACTGAACTGAACTGAATCATTTCACAGTGTGAGTATATACACACACATATATACATACTTATGTATAAAACCATCATATTGGAAATCTTTAAAAAATAGAAGGCAAGAAATGTAAGATAGTGAGTGATTAATCAAGCCAACACATGATTCTAACAGATCTGAGTTCAAACCCTAACTTGATCATTCCTAAGTTGTAGAACTGAAGGTGTGTGAGTAACTACATCATTTAACTACTGGGCCACAGTGTTTTCATCTGAAAATGAAACTAATGCATTTTCATCCAAGCCTGTTGGGATCCATTTGGTACCCATAACAAAGGACTTAGCACAGGGCCTTGGCACACAGAAAATACTCAGTGATACTAGTCATAATTATTCATCGTTAATAGACATTTTCTGTATGATTAGGTACCCATGTCTGAGGAATTACAAAAATCACAAGTGTTATGATTCTGTACACCCCTCTTCTAAACAAGGAGATAAATTTCTTCATTTGACTTCCAACAAAATAGAGTGTGTTCTTTTTTGTTCTTTGTGCCAAACAATAAGCAGGACAATGGGGTAATTCTTGAAAGACAATTCTTAAAACATCCAAATGAGTGACTTCCAGAGATTCTCCATGCTCTTCTACTTTCTGTCGAATTACAGTGACCTCAGTTACAGAAATGCTATCATTTGCATCAATGCAGAGGTATTTGATAACTAAAAATCATTTCCAGTTTTTGCTGTATTTGTGCATGAGTACCATTCTTCAGTCCAACAGGTGATGGAATTCCAGTTGAGCTATTTCAAATCTGAAAAAGATGATGATGTTAAAGTGCTGCACTCAATATGCCAGCAAATTTGGAAAACTCAGCAGTGGCCACAGGACTGAAAAAGGTCAGTTTTCATTTCAATCCCAAAGAAGGGCAATGCCAAAGAATGTTCAAACTACCGCTCAATTGCACTCATCTCACACGCTAGCAAAGTAAGGCTCAGAATTCTCCAAGTCAGAGTTCAACAGTACATGAACCGTGAATTCCAGATATTCAAGCTGGATTTAGAAAAGCAGAAGAACCAGAGATCATATTACCAGCATCCACTGGATCATGGAGAAAGCAAGATAATTCCAGAAACACAACTACTTCTGCTATTGATTACACCAAAGCCTTTGACTGTGTAGATCACAACAAACTGTGGAAAATTCTTTAGGAGATGGGAATACCAGACCACCTGACCTGCCTCCTGAGAAATCTGTATGCAGGTCAAGAAGCAACAGTTAGAATTGGACATGGAACAACAGACTGATTCCAAATTGGGAAAGGAATACATCAAGGCTGTATATTGTCACCCTGTCTATTTAACTTACATGCAGAGTACATCATGCTAAATGCCAGGCTGGATGAAGCACAAGCTGGGATCAAGATTACCGAGAGAAATGTCAATAACCTCAGATACGCAGATGATACCGCCCTTAAGGCAGACAGTGAAGTGGAACTAAAGAGCCTCTTGATGAAACTGAAAGAGGAGAGTGAAAAAGCTGGCTTAAAACTCAACATTCAAAAAATGAAGATCATAGCATCTAGTCCCATCACTTCATGGCAAATAGATGGGGAAACAATGGAAACAGTGGCAGACTTTATTTTCTCGGGCTCCAAAATCACTACAGATGGTAACTGCAGCCATGAAATTAAAAGACGCTTGCTCCTTGGAAGAAAAGCTATGACCAACCTTGACAGAATATTAAAAAGCAGAGACATTACTTTGCCAGCAAAGGTCCATCTAGTCAAAGATATGCTTTTTCCAGTGGTCATGTATGGATGTGAGAGTTGTACTATAAAGAAAGCTGAGCACTGAAGAATTGATGATTTTGAACTGTGGTGTTGGAGAAGACTCTTGAGAGTCCCTTGGACTGCAAGGAGATCCAACCAGTCCACCCTAAAGGAGATCAGTCCTGAATATTCACTGGAAGGACTGATGCTGAAGGTGAAACTCCAGTACTTTGGCCACTTGACGTGAAGAACCAACTCATTGGAAAAAGCCCCTGATGCTGGGAAAGACTGAAAGCTGGAGGAGAAGGGGATGACAGGGGATAAGCTGGTTGGAGGGCATCACTGACTCAATGGACATGAGTTTGAGTGAGCTCCATGAGTTGGCAATGGAAGGGGAAGCCTGGCCTGCTGCAGTCCATGTGGCCACAAAGTGTTGACCATGACTGAGCAACTGAACTGAACTGACCATGTTCAGACCAACAGGTCAGAAGCTACCATCTTACGCTTTCTGAAAAGGAACTTGCCTTCAGGGAAAAAATTACAAAAGGTAAACTAAAGTGAGGTAAAGATGAAAGGTTTAGAAGAGCCCTCTTAGAAGTTCAGGGATATTTGAATACAGTTTCCTATTGCAGAAATGAGATCAAGGACATGGAGATTAATGGCAGCTTTGTTCCTAATGTGCTCCAAACAGACATCATGAGCCTACAGAGGTCAGTTTCCAGTTTGCCCTAAGCATTATTATTCCTCACAGAGAGTCCTAAAGTCCATCACAAGCAAGGAAATGGTGTCTCCTGCTGAATTCTCTAAGGCATCCTTCTTCACAGCTATAAATAGAAGCAGCTCAAATTCCTCTGAGAGCAAAGGTGATGAGAAAGGTGTTCTTGACAAAGAATGGCAGGCACCCTGCAGTCTCCAAAGGGCCAGATGTTTCCAAGGACCCCACTGTCCTGTTTGCAGCTGGCTCTCTGTGGCTGATTTTCAGCTGGTCAGATAGACTTTTTGCAGCCTCTGTGCAGACAGGGGTCTCCCTGCCACAGCAGTTGAATATGTCTCCCAGAGAGGCTGACTGAAAGCCCAGGCACCTCAGGGAATCCAGGAGGTTGGAGAAGGTATTAATATTTTTCCCTCTCCTTTAGCTTGCATTTCTGAACCCAAATTGGATAATTAAGATCAACAAGCGTTACACTTAAATATTTACGAAATCTTAATGAACATTTTAAAAAATAAACTTTCTAACAGAAAATAATTACAGAAAACACAAGTTGGATTTTTTTGCTTATATCACAGTTCTTCACAGGATAAGGGCCTAGTTGGAAAGAGGAACTAAGGGTAGAAACCTAGGTCACTCATTCGTCTCATAAAAATAATCATTAGGAGGAGCCTGGTAGGCTGCAGTCCATGGGGTCACTAAGAGTTGGACACAACTGACCCACTTCACTTTTACTTTTCACTTTCATGCATTGGAGAAGGAAATGGCAACCCACTCTGGTGTTCTTGCCTGGAGAATCCCAGGGATGGGGGAGCCTGGTGGGCTGCCATCTATGGGGTCGCACAAAGTCGGACACAACTGAAGCAACTTAGCAGCAGCAGCAAGCCCTATTTTATACCTAGACTTGCACAGGGAATGAAACTTGGGTAAATGTCTGCTACTAGGTTGGTGAAAAAGTAATTGCGGTTTCGGACCATGAATTTTAAATCATCATCACTAGGCTCAAACACATCTTTATCAATCAAAATAGGAACTATTACAATTAACATATTTTTGCTAATGAGAAATAAGTTTGTTTATTCATGTAGCATAAAAATCCATGCTTCAGGATTCAACTAACTCTTGGAAAGCATTTTCTGTCTCCTGGCAGTTGTGGAAGCGTGTTCCCTGCAAAAAGTTGTTGAGATACTTGAAGAAGCGGTAGTCGACTGGCGCGAGGTCAGGTGAATATGGTGGATGAGGCAAAAGTTTGTGGCCCAGTTTGTTCAACTTTTGAAGCACTGGTGGTAAAACAGGCAGTCAGGCATTGTCATGGAGAAGAACTGGGCCCTTTCTGTTGACCTATCCTAAGTGCAGACATTGCAGTTTTTGGTGTATCTCATCAATTTTCTGAGCATTTCTCAGATGTCATGGTTTCAACCAGGATTCAGAAAGCTGTGGTGGATCAGAGCAGCAGCAGATCACCAAACAGTGACCATGACCTTTTTTTGGTGCAAGTTTGGCTTTGGGACGTGCTTTGAAGCTGCTCCTCAGTCCAACCACCAAGCTGGTAGTCTCTGGTTGTCATATAAAATCCACTTTTTGTCACAAGTCACAATCTGATTGAGAAATGATTTGCTGTTGTGAAGAATAAAAGAAGATGACACTTCAAAATAATGATTTTTTTTTTTTTTGATCTGCAGTCAGCTCATGGGGCAACCACTCATCCAGCTTCTTCACCTTTTCAATTTGCTTCAAATTCAGAATGAAAGTAGAATGGTCAACGTTGAGTCCTTTGACAACTTCTCATGTAGTTTTAAGAGGATCAGCTTTGATGATGGCTCTTAATTGGTCATTGTCAACTTCTGATGGCCCACCATTTCTGCTGCTCCTCATCATCAAGGCTCTTCGTCTCCTTGGCAAAACTTGAACCACCCCTGCACTGTACATTCATTAGAAGTTTCTGGGCCAAATGTGTTGCTGATGTTGTGAGTTGTCTCTGCTGCTTTCTGACCCATTTTGAATTCAAATAATAAAATCACTCGAATTTGCTTTTGTCTAACATCATTTCCCTAGTCTAAAATAAATGTAAAATACACAGCAAGTAATAAGTTATTAGCAAAAAACAAAGCACAAAATGTGCATTAAAATGATGTATAACATAACCACATTTATTTAGGAA
This sequence comes from Bubalus bubalis, assembly GCF_019923935.1. Taxonomy (NCBI): domain Eukaryota; kingdom Metazoa; phylum Chordata; class Mammalia; order Artiodactyla; family Bovidae; genus Bubalus; species Bubalus bubalis. The sequence continues at coordinate 81,029,089 of NC_059158.1, forward strand.
TGTATTTCAATATCAAACAACAAAGTTCAATAATGCAAAACCACAATTACTTTTGCACCAACCTAATACTACTTGGCCCCTTCAGGGATCACTGCCTCTTCATGGTGAAGGGTCTTATGTAACTCAGTAAAGCTATGAGCCATACTGTGTAAAGCCACCCAAGACGGATGGGTCACAGTGGAGAGTTCTGACAAAATGTGATTCATTGGAGGAGGGAATGGCAAACCACCCAAGTGTACTTGCCATGAGAACCTCAGGAACTGTATAAAAGAACAAAAAGATATGACACCAAAAGATAAGTCCCCCAGGTCTGAAGGTGTCCAATATGCTGCTGGGTAAGAGTGGAAGAGAACTAGTAATGTCCAAGTTGGATTTAGAAAAGGCAAAAGAACCAGAGATCAAACTTCCTAATTTGCTGGGTCACAGAGAAAGCAAGGGAATTCCAGAAAAAAAATCTACTTCTGTTTCATCAACTACCCTAAAGCCTTTGACTGTGTGGATCATAACAAGCTGTGGAAAGCTCTTAAAGAGATGGGAATATCAGACCACCTTACCTGTCTCCTACAAAACCTGTATGCAGGTCAAAAAGCAACAGTTTGAACCCTGTATGGAACAACTGATTGGTTGAAGATTGAGAAAGGAATACGACAGGGCTGTCTGCTGTCACCATGTTTGTTTAATCAATATGCTGAGCACATCATGAGAAATGCCAGGCTGGATGAGTTACAAGGTGGAATCAAGATAGGCAGAAGAAACATCAACAACCTTAGATATGCAGATGATACCACTCTAACTGCAGAAAGCAAAGAGGAACGAAAGGGTCTCTTGATGAGGGTGAAGGAGTGTGAAAGAGCCAGCTTAAAACTAAATATTAAAAAAACTAAGATCATGGCATCTGGCCCCATCACTGCATAGCAAATAGAGTAGGCAAAGGTGGAAGTAGTGACAGATTTCCTCTTCTTGGGCTCTAAGATCACTGAAGATGGTGACTGCAAGCCATGAAATCAGAAGACAACTGCTTCTTGGTAGGAAAGCTATGACAAACCTAGAGAGTGTGTTGGTGAAAAGCGGAAACATTACTTTGCCGACAAAGGTCCATATAATCAAGGCTATGGTCTTCTCAGTGGTCACGTATGGTTGTGAGAACTAGACCGTAAAGAGGGCAGAACGCCAAAGAATTGATGCCTTCAAACTGTGGCACTGGAGAAGACTCCTGAAAGTCCCTCGGACAGCAAGATCAAACCAGTCAATCTTAAGGGAGATCAACCCTGAATACTCGTTGGAAGGACTGATGCTAACACTGAAGCTCCAGTATTTTGGTCATCTGATGTGAACAGTCGACTCCTTGGTAAAGTCCCTGATGCTGGGAAAGACTGAGGGCAGAACAAGAGGGCGTCAGAGGATGAGATGGCTGGCTGGCATCACCAATGCAACGGACATGAACTTCAGTAAACTTCGGGAGATGGTGAGGGACAGGGAGCCCTGGTGTGCTGCAGTCCATGGGGTTGCAAAGAGTCGGACATAACTGGGTGACTGAACAACAAAAAGAAATACTATTTGGATTTCACAGAATTTCTTTTAAAATGTAAGCATCAGAACATTAAAGTTACAAAAAGATCAAATAGAGTAATAATTTTGGTATTGGGTATAACCAACTGCTTTTGAATATACGTACTCAAATCAAATCAAGTTTGATTCGAGCTTTTAATAATGAATTTTAGATCTTCATGTTTGGATCTGGTCTATTTGCAATGTGAAAACTAACCTTTTAGAAATTCTGAAAAGAAATTTGCCATTTTTAGATAAAATAACCTCAGGATTTAAATTCTACCATTTGTTTAGAAAACAAATTCTGTCATTCTCTTTATATACAAGCAGCAGCAAAGATTTTTGCATAAGAATCAAATGATACACTGATTCCTTTTAATATAATTGCTGTAATGGAAGTTATCCTTAATTATTAGACTTTTTGATTTTTTTTAAGAAATTGCAAATATGCTGGATTGCAAATATGAAATATATATCCAACCAAATATGTGATGTCATCACTCAAGGAGAATGCAAAAGTTTCTGTTTTGTGTTTTCACACACAAACATTTGAAAATTCAAAGAATAGGGTAGGCTTCTTACTTATAGCTCTAAGAAGTCTATTGGACCATCTTGGTCTGGGCATTCGTGAGGTTCGTAGTTCACATGCTTCTAAATGTGTCCTCAAGTCACTCCCAGGAAGAATGCAACTGTACTGTGTTGGCAGAGCTGAAGCAGTTTGGCTTTTCCTTATCCACACGTGGAAGGCTCTGGAGGTGGACTGAGTCCTAGTAGCACAAGCTGGGATGTATTAAGAGAGTATCATTGACGTCTATACACTGCCATGTGTAAAACAGATAGCTAGTGAAGCTGCTGGTGGGAGCTGAGCTAGTGGGAGCTCAGCTGGGTGCTGTGATGACCTAGAGGAATGGAATGAGGGCAGGAGGCAGGCTCAAGAGGGAACTGTTATATGTATATATATAGCTGGTTCACTTTGTTGTACAACAGAAACCAACACAACATTGTAAAACGATTATACTCCAATTAAAAAAAAAAAGCTTGTTTGTACACTCATTTCTCGTTCCACTGCCATCCCAGGTAGCTGAGCTGATTATCTGGATTCTCCAACATCGTCTGCAATATTCATTTATGTTTTGATCAATACTGGAAATGCCTGCATATTTCAGTCTATCCTTTGACACAAACACATTATTTATGTAGCCTTCTAATGCCTCCAGTGCTTCACAGTGAAATAATTAGAGCTGTTCTCCTTGTTTCTTTATTCCTCTCATCCTAAAATATCCAACCCACTTAATCCTAGGAGCCTGGGAAAATGAAATAGTTACATTAAGTCTCAGAGGATCGACACAACTTGAAAATTAGTAAAAGAAACAAACAAAAAACTTAACTAGTGTATGTCTTTAGTATCTGTGCTATATTTACCTTGCTAGTGTCCTCAGAATTTTTTGGAAGGTGCTTATGTTAGTTTGGATGTCCCCAGAATCAGATCTTATGAGGAAGATTTGAATGCAAGTAGTTTATTTGGGAGCTCATCTCAGGAAGTATCAATGAGGGAAGACAGGTGCCAGATAAAGAAGCCAATACAGGGTGTATGGTTCATACGTAGAAAACAAACCTATGCTTACCAGGGGAAACGGGGGGAGGGATAAGTTGGGAGATGAGAATAGATATATACACACCACTATACAGAAACTGGATAAGTAATAAGGACCTTCTGTGTAGCATAGGGAACTCTACTCAGTACTCTGTAATAACCTATATGAGAATAGAATATAAAAGAGTGGATATACGTATAACTGATTCATTTTGTTGTACACCTGAAACAAACACAACATTGTGAATCAACTACACACCAATAAAAGTTAATTTTATAAAAAAGGGTGTGTGGTTGAGTAGGTTACTGCTTTATCCAATGGTCCTGCAGGGAATGCCAGGAGACAAGACAGAATATATCTCCGACTTAGCCCACATGGGGAGCGAAGAGGTGTGTATGTACCTCCAACTTCAAGATGCTATTAGTTAAGAATGTTCCTGGGAGCAGTAACCTGTGCTCTTGTCCAACCTGCCTTGTCTGAGGTCTGAAAGCCCTCAGCTGGAGATGACCAAGATTGGCAGCAAATGTTGTCAGTATATACTAATGGTGAGCCTGAAACAAGCAAGACCCTAAGGTCTCCCCAGTTCCATGTCTTCTGCCTACTTTTGTCTGCGGAAAAACTTTAGCCAAAGAATAAGTTTAATCAGAGAAGTAAGAAAATGCAGAAACAAAGGAAGTAGTCAAACTGGACAAAATAAACAGTTGTGTCCTTCAAAGTCAGTAATAAACAAAGTCAAGGACATTTAGTTCCTTCTCAAGGGCTACAGATAAAACTGAGCCATATCTGGCAAGCTGTCTTATAGATACTAACACCCCCACCAACTGTAAGAACTTAACTACATGATGACCAGACCGTATCCATGACATGCATCCATATTAAGTCACTTCAGCTGTGTCCGACTCTGTGCGACCCCATGGACTGTAGCCCACCATGCTCCTCTGTACATAGGGTCCTCCAGGCAAGAACACTGGAGTGGGTTGCCATGCCCTCCTCCAGGGGATCTTCCTGACCCAGGGATCGAATCTGTCTCTCTTAGGTCTCCTGAATTGGCAGGCAGGTTCTTTACCACTAGCACCACCTGGAAAGCCATGACACAAGCTGCCATAATTCCTAGAAATGGCCTCAAAGAAATGGCAACAGATCAACCCTGGAACTGAAGATTAACTGTACTCAAAACAATCAAAATGATGGCTGATCACACCACTGATGACCAGTTTCAAGATGACTGTCAGAGCTGAAGGTGTTGTTTCTGCGTTTAACCCCTCCCTCCACAAATATATACCCATGAAACTCCCCTTTAAAAGCTCTTGCCCACTGATCATTAGTGGGGAGTTGCCCTTTGTACATGAGCCCACCATCTTCCCTAGTTGCCAGCCTCTGAAATAAAGCAAACTTTCCTTTCTACCTGGCGCTTCCCAGGTGGCTCAGTGCTAAAAACCAACCTTGCCTCTTGAGTACTGGGTTCCCAGCAGTGAGCAGCCAGATCCGACTTTCAATAATGAGCAGGTTATGAGCAGAAATAAAAAAGGGTGGATGCCAATTTTCTTTACATAACAGGAGTGATGCTTGAAATATTCTGTCATACTGTAGAAGACATTAGCAAAACTGAGAGTTACACAATAATTATTTTTCAACAGCTTACTACAGGGCAGGAAGCACTGTGCTATACAAGAATCCCAAGGTAAAAGTTTTTGTGAATCAGATGCCCATCCCCATTTAGTTTTTGTTGCTCTTGTTATACACACATTTTTCATTATCTTCACTGTGCATAAACCATTCCTTACCATTTCCTCCCAAGAAACTTTAAGAAAAAGTTCTTAAGAGGCTGGTGTGGTATCCTCTGCACCAAATACCCGAGCTTCCCCACTCTCCCATTCATGTCTGGTAGCTCTCACAATTGCAACAGAAGTACGACTATGCTAGAAATTCAGCAGGACTGTTTTTATTTCTATTTCCAAGGCCTGAATAAATGTGAAAAAAAAAAAATCTTGATCACTTGTTTAATATTTCTTCTCATATTATAAGGAATTATATAAATATGTAAAGGACCAGGTATGTAAACACTTGCACTTTATTCATAAGTAAAATATATAAAATATACTTATAAATTTGATAAAATGGACAGAAATGCTTCAAAACATATCCTATCAAATCAAGCCAAGCAGAGGAGTTAATTCTGCTCAACTAAGCTAAAATGGGATTGTGTCTGGCAATGAAGGGCAAGACAGGGGAGAAAAGACATTTTGAATTTTACAGTAATTATAAAGTATTATGTCCGTCTAAGCTTTCAAGGCACAAATACCTCATTTTATCCTCATATAACTTTTCTGAGATGGGTAAGGTGCTACTTCCCTCTGTTTTCCAGAAAATGATGAGCAGTGAAGATCTGTCTTCCTGACAGTCCTGAAAATAGGAAGCAGAAAGAAGCAGAAGGTAGGGGATGACGGAGGTGGTAGTAGCAGCTATTGCTCCTTTGTCACAAGAAAACAAATATCATGCCAGAGTCCAGTGGGTAATGCACTCTGAAAAAATCCCATCCAAGACTGAAAAAAGTTCAGAACATAAGAAGTCTTTAGGAAAAATTCTCTTTTCATTTTGTATCTAGATTGGCAACTATTCTAGGAGCCTCTTCATAGTAGGTGGATTTATACTTAGTCATGATGATATTAAACTGGGATTTTAAATATGGATTGGCATGGAGCAAAAGACAAGGTGTATTTTTCTCTGCCTTGTATTTTATTATGTAGAACATGCTCTTCGTTTTTAAAAGTTTCGACTAATATTTCAATTATGTTTCAAGAATCAATGGATGTATATCATTATCACCACTTTTATAGAGCTTTTACTAAATATGCATGATTTATTTTAATAATGCTTAAGTGATATAATTTATTAAGCATTCCTGTTCTGGAGCTATCTGGTAGTCTAATGGACACACTGAACTGAATCAGGAAACAGCTCTCTAATTAGAAATGGATAGTCAATATGTAACAATTCATTTATGTAAATTTGAGAATTTTCCTAGGATATAAGCTTATGTATCTATATAATTTATGCAAAATATCACTTATGATCTTTTTTGTGAGAAATGGGAGGTCCAGAATCTTGAAGGGCTTTAAAATACAAAATAGAAATATTATTTTAGTCAATATAAATGTACCAAACATTTCAGCAACCCATGTTAACAGCCTTATCACACTCAGAAAAAAAAAAAAATGTGTTCATATAAAAATGTGTCCTGTTTGTATACCAGCCAAGATAAAATACAGATTCATAATGAAAATGACAATTTAAAGTGATACACAAATCACTATTAGTAGTGTTGAATATTTTACATTTAAAAACAACAAAATAAACCTATGGTTTGATTCCACACAAACAACTAATTTGGTAAAACCACAAATGACACATCAACTCTTGGCACAAATTATATCTTTATTAGAAGAGCTGGTGCACACACACAATCAGAGGAACACTTGTTAGTGTTGGCAAATGTCAATTAGCTTATAGTGTTCCTACAATTGAAGTAAAATTGTACATGCTAGTCAAGTGACAGACCAACTCTGGGGCCGGTAAGTAGCCAGCTTACATTATTACAGGACAAAGACAATATTTGAGCAATTTACTCTCCCCTCCCGAGGGACTCAGATATCTAGGCCAGTTTTCCCCAGCATCCTTTTGAAAAAAATTTGATCCCTCCTCATTTTAAGTCTGGAAACCAATACCAAGCAGTATGTATACATACATGAGTAGAAAATATTTTAAAAAGTTCACTAAGCTCAGTTCAAAAGCACATAAGGCTAATACTATTGACAACAATTTTTTGTGTGAAGGATCAAGACCCTCTCATCTCCCAGCAGTGATGCTAATAACATATGATCATCATCAGGATATAACCTAATGGCAAAGCCATGTTACTCCTAGTGATTGCAACATGAGAAGAGGTACTCTTAATATGCTTTAGGACTTCAGAAATGCAATTTAAAAATATAAAGGCCCTTTCCTTTCAAAGGGAAACAATGGTAATGAAAACTAAGTGACTACAAGTGACATGGACTTTCAAAGTCTGAAAAGAAAGGATATTTTTATTAGGTATATTAAATTGCTGTGCATCCATCAGATGCACAATTATCATCTGATATTTATCAATAAATCAATTATCTTCTCAGTAACTGACTGGCAGAAATAGGACTGAAGACCACCTTTCAGAGTCCCAAATCAAGAAATTCCCTATGACAGCATCTGAATGCTGGACTAAACAGAGAACCATTTTCTCTCCTTGCCTTGAAAGTGAAAGTTAGTTGCACAGTCCTGTCCGACTCTTTGCAGTCCCACAGACTGCAGCCTGCCCTGCTCCTCTGTCCATGGAATTCTCCAGGCAGGAGTACTGGACTGGGTTGCCATTTCCTTCTCCAGAGGATCTTCCCAACCCAGGTCTCCTTCATTGCATGTAGATTCTTTACCAACTGAGCCACTAGGGAAGCCCCTCCTTGCCTTAACCATGTAGAAAAACAAAGTGAATGCTTTGCATGAGAGAACTTTATCTGACCTCTTACAATAGGGTCACCAAAGGACCAGAGTACTTGTTTAAACTGCCCTGGATTGGGAGATCTGGCCTGGATTTAGATCCTAAAAATGCCCTTAAGTTTTCTATATACAGTTATCTATTTATGTTTAAATTAAAGTTGTTATATTCAGTCATTTAACATGTTGATCACAGTTAAGAATAATCTGTTGATTTTTTTAGGTAAGGTAATTTAAATCACAGTGAATCACTTACTAAAAGATGATTTAGGAACTAGGATATGAACTTCAAAATATTCCCTATGCTTTTCTCTATCAAAAGCAGAGAAAAGGCAGGCAAAAATATACAGCAAGTTATCCTGATAGGAGGGGTTTCCCAGGTGGCGCTAGTGGTAAAGAACCCACCTGCCAAAGCAAGAGACATAATAGACATGGGGAAGAAAAAAGCAAGTGACATAACTGCATCGGGAAGATCCCTGGGAGGAGGGCATGGCAACCCGCTCCAGTATTCTTGCCTGGAGAATCCCATGGACAGAGGAGCCTGGCAGGCTACAGTCCATAGAGTCGCAGAGTCAGACACAACTGAAGCGACTTAGCACATATGCATACATTCTGAGAGGAGAGTTAGTTTACTAAGATCCTCGTAGAAAAAAGGCAAAAGTGATAGTACACTGGCTTTTCCAGGAATGAAGAAGGAAATCGGGACTTAATAAAGCCAAGATACTGTACATTTAGCAAGATAATTACTCTGTTAGGCCACTATATTGGGACACTTCTTGACTTAGTTCACTGTACTTTGAGGGGCTGAAGGAGAAAGAAAATCATCTCAGGAAAATAGAATAAAACTAGAACAGAAATAAAGTAATAATTTAATGGCACATATTTATGTCTGCTCTTTATACTATTTTTAAACTGACCAGTTTATATATGAAAGTGTTAGCCATGTCCGACTCTATGCAACCCCATGAACTGTAGCCCACCAGGCTCCTCTGTCCATGGGATTTTCCAGGCACGAATACTGGAATGGGTAGCCATTCCCTTCTCCAGAGAATCTTCCAGACACAGGGATCTAACCCAGGTCTCCTTCAGTGCAGGTGAATTCTTTACCATCTGAGCCACCACTAAAGCCCAGTATAATGTAAACACACACACACGCATATATATGTCAGTGTGTGTATGCATGTGTGTGCACATACATGTATACATAGACGTTGTTGTTATTCAGTTGCTCGGCTGTGTACAACTCTGTGACCGCAGCACGTCAGGCTTCCCTGTCCTTCACCATCTCCTGGAATTTGCTCAGACTCATCTCCATTGAGTCAGTGATGCCATCCAACCATCTCATCCTCTGTCACCCTCTTCTCTCACCTTCAATCTTTCCCAGCCATCAGGGTCTTTTCCAATGAATCAATTCTTCTCATCAGATGGTCAAAGCTTGGAGCTTCAGCTTCAGCATCAGCCAACCCTTCCAATGAGTATTCAGTGTTGATTTCCTTTAGGATTGACTGGTTTGATCTTGCTGTCCAAGGGGCTCTCAAGAGTGTTCTTCAACACCACAGTTTGAAAGCATCAATTCTTTGGTGCTCAGGTTTCTTTATGGTCCAATTCTCACATCCATATATGACTACTGAAAAAACCATAGCTTTGATTTATACATACCTTTGTCAGCAAAGTAATGTCTCTGCTTTTTAACATGCTACCTAGGTTTGTCATAGCTTTTCTTCCAAAAGGTGTCTTTAATTTCATGGCTGCAGTCACCATCCTCAGTGATTTTGGAGCCCAAGAAAATAAAGTCTCTCTCTCTTTTTTTTTTTCCTCCTGCTTCTATTGTTTCCCCACCTATTTGCCATGAAGTGTTGGGACCAGATGCCAGGATCTTTGTTTTTCGAATGTTCAGTTTTAAGCGAGCTTCTTCTTTCACTTTCATCAAGAGGCTTTTTAGTTCATCTTCGCTTTCTGCCATTAGGGTGGTTTCATCTGCATATCTGAGGCAATCTTGATTCCAGCTTGTGTTTCATCCGGCCTGGCACTTCGCATGATGTACTCTGCATGGAAGTTAAATAAGCTAGGTGACAATATACAGCCTTGATGTACTCCCTTCCCAATTTTGAATCAGTTCATGTTCCATATCCGGTTCTAAACATTGCTTCTTCACCTGCATACAGGTTTCTCAGGAGTCAGGTAAGGTGGTCCGGCATTCCCATCACTTGAAGAATTTTCCACAGTTTGTTGTGATCCACACAGTCAAAGGCTTTAGTGCAGTCAAAGAAGCAGGTGTTTTACTGGAATTCCCTTGCTTTTTCCTATGATCCAATGCATGTTACCAATATGATCTCTGGTATTTCTGCCTTTTCTAAATCCAGCTTGTACATTTGTAAGCTCTCAGTTCACATACCGTTAAAGCCTACCTTGAAGGATTTTGAGCATTACCTTGCTACATGTGAAATGAATGAAATTGTGTGGCAGTTTGAACATTATTTAGCATTGCCCTTCTTTGGGATTGGAATGAAAACTGACCCTTTTCAGTCCTGTGGCATATGTGTGTGTGTGTGTGTGTGTGTACATTTATATATATCATGTGAATGAAATCTTATGCTTTATAATATTTTTCTAGTTTTACTGAAGTTTTATTGTGTAAATCTATGGTGTAGAAAGTGATGATCTGATACATGTATGTACTGCAGAATGATTACAACAATAGGGTTAGTTAAAATCTCCATCACCTTACATAACTGCCTTTTTTTATGTGTGGTGAGAACATTTAAGTCTATTTTCTAAGCGACTTTCAAATATATAATACAGTATTGTTAACTACTATTATCATGCTGGACATCACATCCTAGAACTTAATCATCTTATAAATGGAAGTGTGTATGCTGTGACCACCATCTCCCCATTTTCCTGACCCCCCAGCGCCTAGCAACCAGCATTCTACTTTGTTTGTATGAGTTCAGTTTTTTTAGATTCCACATGTAAATAAGATCATATAATATATATTTTTCTCTGATTTATTTCACTTAGCATAATGTCTTCAAGATCCATCCATGTTGTTGCAAATGGCAGAATTTCCTTTTTTATGCATGAATAATATCCATTATTATTCATATCCATCCATGTACATCCCACGTTTCCTTTAGCCATTCATCACTGATGACACTTTGGTTGTTTTCATTATCTTGGCTACTGTCGATAATGACATAATGAATACTGGGTATAGATACCTCTTCCATACCCTGTTTCGTCTCCTTTGTGTGTATATACAGAATTGCTGGATCATGTGTTGGTTCTATTTTTAGTTTTCTTGACAAGCCCCATACCATCTTCCACAGTGACAACACCAATTTATCTTCCCACTAGTAGTGCACAAGGGTTCCCTTTTCTCCACATCCTCACCAATACTTGCTTCTCTTGTCTTTTTTATTACAGTCATTCTAGTGAGCTTGAGGTGGTATCTCACTGTAGTTTCGAAATGTATTTCCCTGATGATTATTTATAAAGCGATCACCACCAAAAAGAATTAATGAATAGTGATAGCTTTTCCAATCCTGCAGAATTCAAATTCCACATCCTCAAGTTTCAAGTACTCCTTTGAAAACAAAATAGTTTTAATACAGTCTAATAACCTTTGAGATTGAGATCATTTAATCAATTTACATTTTATATCATTACAAAACATCCATTATGACTTCACCACCTATGTTTTTCTATTTTTCCTGGTTGTGTCATTACAGTTTCTTTCATTTTTTGGTATCTTTTCTACTGAATATCCCTTTAATTAGAATTTCACTTTTCTATTATATACATTTTTCAATTCTCCTAGATTTACTCTAGAATTTACAGCACATCCTCAATTTATTAAAGTCTTATATCCCTCTTCAGACAATTAAAGGACCAAAATAACCAATTTATCTTCATTTAACTTTCCCTTGACTGATATGATACTGTTGTTGTTATCAGGTATTTTAATTCTCTCAATTCAATTTATGCAATTTCATAATTATTTTATAAAATCAAATCTCATTTAGATTTATCTACAGATTTATCATTCTCTTTGATCTTTTAGTTTCCTGTACCTGTGAGGTCACTTTCCTTATACACAAAGTAACTCTTTGAGTCCAGGTTTGCTGGTGATAAACTCAGTTTTTGTGTGGCTTACTTTATCTGAAAATCTAGTTTTATTCCACATTTTATTCACTTTAAGAATATTTCCATTAAGTACAATTTTAGAGGTTAGTAGTTATTTTTAGTCAATATATTAAATATAACATCTTACTGTCCTGCCTTCCACTAGGGTTCTGGATGTTGTTCTAATCTAACTATGGAAAGATATGTTTTTCTTCTGTATTATTATTTTGCAACTCCATTATGAAGTGTCTAAGTATGGTTTCCTTTTTTTTTTAATTTCCTTTGGACTCCTTGGATTAAAATTCACGGTCACTTCTGGAAAAGGTTCAGGCATTGTCTCATCAAGAATGGCTTCTGTCTCCTCCTTTCCTTCCCTTCTAGAACTCCAACTAGATGCATGTAAAGACTACCAACTGTCTTTCTCATACCTTCATATCTTCATCTTACAATCATCATCATTTCTTCTGCCCCTTCTTCTAGCTAGTTAAGTCTCTCTTCTTTATGTCTAATTTACTGTCAAACTTATTCCAGTAAATCCTTAGCTTCAGTTATTGTTATTTTCAAATCATAATTTCAAAATGATTCTTTTTCAAAGCTTCTATGTCATCCCTGTGTAAATTTTCAAGTTTGGTTATTTCACATCAATAAAGATAATAAATACATATGATTTTTTTATTTAGTTAAGATATTATGGGTTATGTCTGATAATTTACATATTAGGTCTTGGTGGGCCTAATTCTTCTTTTTAACTTTTCATTTGGAGGTATGAGAATGTTCTAAAATTAGATTGTGGTTGCACAACCCTATGAATACACTACTGAGTTGTACACTTTACATGGTGAATTGCATGGAATATGGATTATATCTCACTAAAGTTGTTTAAAAAAAAAAAAAGAATAAAAGACTCCATGACTCTGGGCATCACTAAAGCCAAAAAAAAAAAAAAAAAGAAATAACTTGAAAATTACAGGGAATTTCTAAGAATAAAAGCAATACATAGCATACCCAAATAACCTTTTCTTGATTCAAATATTTTTAATATTTTGCCCCTCTGCTTTATCATTTTATTCATAAATAAATATATATACAAGTCTATAATATATGTATATAAGTTTTCTCTTAATCATTTAAGGATAAGTTGCATACATGACTGCTTACTGATATTTAATAAAACCTTTTGAGTTTAGTTTCTAAGATAAGGACATTACCTTACATAACTACAAGATAGTTATGAACTTCAGTTAATTTAACATTGTTATAACACTGCAGTACACTGAATGCTTGTGTCCTTATGCCTGTGTCCTTATGAAATTCCTATGTTGAAACTGTAATCCCAAGTGAAGGTATTTGTAGGGCCTTTGGGAAATAATTAGGTCACGAGGATAGAGCCCCCACGAAGGGGATTAGTGTCCTTAAGAGGCCTGAGAACTAGCTAGCTCTTCCTGCCACAGGAGAGAACACCAGGAGAAGGCAGCCATCAGCAATCCAGAAGGGGTCTCTCACCAGAATGTGACAATGTGGCACCCTGATCTCAGACTTCTGGTCATCAGAACTGTGAGAAAGAGATTTCTGTTCTCTATAAACCACTCAGACTATGATACTTTGTTGTAGCCGTGCAAACTAATACAAATATTTTTATCTAGCCTTTCATCCAATATCCTATTTTGTGAATCGAGTCAATAACATCATTTTTTAGCATATTTTCCCCTCCAGTACAGATTTCAATATAGGACAATGTGTAGGATTTAGCTGTCATGTCCCTTTGATCTCTTTTAATTTAGAACATTACTACATCTTTTCTCCTGTTTTCCCTCTTTTAAATAAAATGACCTCATTAATCTGTTGTCTCCCAATGATTAGATTCACATTATATAATCTCAATCATAATATTATATAAATGATACTGTCTCATTCTCAGGATATTATATCTAGAGGCACATGATTACCATCTGCCCTGCACTGAAAAGTGTTCATTTTGATTCCCTGGTGAATGTATGTTTGGTTTAAATGTATACTGGCTATTATATATGAAAAATTATATGTTAAAGCATTTCAAACTTAGAATGATGATATTTCTTCTAGACAGGCTTTTCATTTTCTTCTTCCAGGCACTTGAGATTCCAGCCAGTTTGAGCCAATTTAATCTGATTTCAAGGCTTGTGGTTTTCCAGGCCACCCATATAACACAGAGGTGGGTTCCAAGTTGTGCAAAGACTGGTTTGCTTTCCATAAACTTACTCCCGAGCAGCCCCAGGTGGAGGATGGTAAGGCAGTGAATCCCCCTGGGAAAGTTCTAGGGATTCTACCCAGACCCACAAGAGCACCAAGAGTTCAACTCACCCCTCAGACACTTCTTCCTGATGACAAAAATATTCTTAAAGGCTGAACTCACTTCTATAGGTTCTTCCTTCTCCATATTTCAGCACTATAATTCCTCACACACTTGGTTGCATTTAAGAAAGTTTTGCTTTTCTTTTACGTTCTATCCAACAACTTTTCTTGCTGCTCTTGGTGGAAAGGGTTGTTCAGATGAATGTTTGTATCGTAACTGGAAACAATGTTTAACAGACAATGATCTGATCATTATCTCATGGCTATTGGGCAACTTTTGCATTCACCCAAATATCAACGAGGTTTGTCCTGTTACCTCAGACTATTAAAAAACCTTTTCTCACATAAATTAACCCAAAAAACATAGATTCTGGATTTCTTGGAAGCTGTTAAACCCTGAAATATATTTGAAGTCAGTCAACCAAAGTCAATGTAATTACTTTTTGTCTCCCCATCAACTCTCCTTAGGGTCATGATTAGCCCTTATAAGAAGTTTCAGAAAAGCAAGGTGTAGACAAGTGCCGGCACTCACTCCTCCTGGTCACATGTGACTATCCTCAGAAAAGAAAATCAGTTCTTCCTTTCTGTCATCTTTCATTCAGAGATAACTAGTTTAGGTGGGACAGAGGGGAGGGTGATGTTGGAGAAAGAGAAAAAAAGACAGAAATCACTTGAGAATGAAGCCAAGCAGAAGTTAGCAGAACACAATGATGCTGAGTTAGAGAATGTCCCATATCATTGGTTGAAATCTCTGATTCTGATATACCTGAATTTTCCTCCTTGGACTGTTCAGTTATGGAAGCCAATAAATTATCCTGAGCTATTGTGAATTGGGATTCTGTCTTGCAGCTCAGAGTCCAGATAAGTTAAAAAGTTTTAGAAGCTATGCACACAATAAAATGATGTGTGTAACTACAGAATATCTCTCCTCTCATCCAGGTCAGTGAGCAATAATCAATTGAGAAGAAGAAGGTGCGTTACATGATAAATAGTGTAGTAGGAATTAAACCTAAAGAAGAGAGAAGATGGAAATGCTAATTAGCACATTTAATTTACATGTCATCAAATCTCTTAGGGTTTTTATTATTGATAAGTTGCCTTAGAACAGATAAGATGCACAAAGATGGTAAGGGAAGAATACAGCTCCCAAATGAGTCTGCAGCACCTTGGTTTCTGCCATTATCCTTATATAATGTGTAGAATCATAAGTGAGACATTAGCAAACAAAGATAAATCATTTTCAGAGGCTGGTGAATGCAGCTGGGGTGTTTCAATTCCATGCCTCCCGGGCCACCATTATTTCTCAACTACTACTCTAAAATAGCCTCTAACTCATTTTCTAGCAGGCTCTTTTTCTCCTGTTGGCAATTCTACACATGAGCAGCCAGAAAAGACATCATCCTACCTTTCCAATCAAAACCCTGCCATCACTGATATTTCAAACCTATTCTATGATCTTTCTTCAAGCCTCCAGGGGGCTCATTGGCAGGCTCTGGAACCTCTCCATCTTCACCTCCTGGCCTACTCCTCACTGACTTTTTGCAGTAGCACTGGGTTGCGTGAGGTGTCTCAACACACCTGGTTCGTTCCTCCTGCAGCATCTCTGCCTGGAGAATCTGTCCCCAGAGAGTGTCAAATGGCATGGTCCTTCTTTTAATTCAGGTCTTTACTCATATATCAAATATTGGAAAAGATCCTGATTGCTGGCAAAAACTGAAAGCAGGAGGAGAAGGGGACGACGGAAGATGCGATGGTTGGATGGCATCACCAACTCGATGAACATGAGTTTGAGCAAGCTCAGGGAGCTTGTGATGGACAGGGAAGCCTGGTGTGCTGCAGTCCATGAGGTAGCAAAGAGTCGGACATGACTGAGCCACTGAACTCAAATATTGCAAATTTTGAGAAACTGTCCTTAACAACCCAACCTAAAGCGTGCTGTCCACTCTTCTTTCTGGCTTTATGCCCTCCTGTGCCTTGTTCTTATTCATAGCACTCACACTACCTGACGCGTTACCTTACATTATCTGTTTTTTTGCTGCTCTCCCTCTCCTATACTCTCATCCCTCTTCCTTTCCTACTGCCTATTAACTCTCTCTTTTACAAGTTATTTTTGTTATTTCACCCTTTAGTATCAATAAATACTATTGCACTCTTGGAATTATAATGTGATTTGACAGGCATAAGACATCCGTACGCTAAGTATTTTTTACATCACCAGATGACAGATTAGAAAACAGACAAAAACTTTTATGAGGTAGGGCAATGTAGCAATCGAGTTCTACTAAAACAAGTTATCATGTGTACCACATACATTAATTCTGCCACACAAAAATAGTGGTTCACAAATATGAAGCAACAGCCAAAAAGTGGGTATACCTAAGGGATCAGCAGATAAAGAATCTGCCTGCCATGCAGGAGACACAGGAGATGCAGATTGGATCCCTGGGTCGGGAAGATCCCTGGAGAAGGAAATGGCAACCCACTCCAGGATTCTTGCCTGGGAAATCCCATGGACAAAGGGGCCTTGTGGGTACAGTCCACAGGGTCACATAGAGTAGGACACCACTGAGCGACTAAGCACAGCATACATATAATTTTAAAGTATATAAACTCTAAGTTTCCATCTTTCCAACATTCATGCATTATCTATTTCCTCATTCTCAGAAATTTTGAATTCTGCTATTTGGGATTTTATAGTAAATTAGTTTTGAGATAGCATGAAATGTATAAAAAGTAACTGAAAAGAAAGCAAAGCAAAAGTAAGAAAAAGAAAAACTGAATAATGGGGATTAATGCTAGATCTAACCCTTCTGCTCTGGAGCATCTAGCATCAATACACACCAAGGTACATTTATGAGTCTTCTTCAATCATAATCTATGAGAATTCAGTTTCTTGAAATATAATATTAATATATTTAATGAAAAATTTCATGATTGTGATTCGTGGCCTCTTGGCTATTAAGCCAAGTCCTGCTGGGAAAATTACTTTTGCAACTGGTAAATAGATATAAATATGATAATGAATATGACTTTAAAATAGCTAGGAAACAAGGCTTCAGGTGTAAGTCCCCAGTTCAAACAGGAGTTAATGATTGAATTGCTGTGAATTGAAATCACTGCTTTAGCTATTTTGGGCTATTTTTCAGGATTTTACATAGATGAAAAAGATCATCCATCATAAGTATCTGTCAAGCCTCTGATGGCATAAAATAGTTCTCACATCCTATCTGAGTTATAAGGGAAAATTAAGTATAGGATCCTGTTTTCCCATTACCAACCAAGAAAGAGAAATAAACTATCAACTTAAAATAAGCTTTAAAAAAATGTGATACAAATGTATTCAACTCTCAGCTCCCATACCCATCTCACAAAAAAAGCTTTGGTTAGAAGCCAAATATCTTGATTTCATTTTTAAACTTGACTACACAAAGGGGATCTTATTAGAGAGTTTTACAAATCTTATTTTAAAATATCACTTACTGCATTTCCCAACTTTTAAATTGAGATGTGAAGTAATAAAACAGCATGGTAAATACATGACAGAGGACATGAATAATATAGACAGAAATTATAGCCAATGTCTGAGGAAGACGGAATCGTTTTCCCAGTTATTAGACTACCTTGGGCCTGTTCCCTTTTACTAACAAATATAGATATAAACATGCATATGTATAAATGCATGTGTGTACATCTAGGCGTGAGAGTTGCGTGCTCAGTCATGTCTCTTTGCGACCCCATGCACTATAGCCCACCAGACTCTGTCCATGGGATTCTCTTTGCAAGAACACTGGAGTGGGTTGCCATTTCCTTCTCAAGGGACTTTCCTTACCCAGGGATTGAACCTGCATCTCCTGCATTGGTAGGCAAATTTTTTACCACTGAGCCACCTGGAAGCCCAAGTACATGTATAGATATATGTATATTTGAAATTTCACCTCCGTTATTGACTTTCTTCAGGAAGGAAAAGTTGAAAATTCACTCTACAACAAAAGCCAGTAAACAAAAGTAGTTCACTTTTTGTTTGAGGTTTTGGAGTTAGATTCTTGACTCCATCAGAAAAAATCATTTTTGAGTCTT
Organism: Bubalus bubalis; assembly: GCF_019923935.1. Taxonomy (NCBI): domain Eukaryota; kingdom Metazoa; phylum Chordata; class Mammalia; order Artiodactyla; family Bovidae; genus Bubalus; species Bubalus bubalis. Next base: position 81,047,289 of record NC_059158.1, read on the forward strand.
GGAAATGTTATTTAACTCAATATCGTGTTCTTAATTTCAACATCTATAAAATATATTAATAACAACTACTTCCTCAGGTTTTGCTAAGTTATAAAAGATAAAATTCCTATAAAAGGATAAGCAATCCTATATCCAACACATGGTAACACTCTAAAAATTATATATTATTACTATTTCTATTATTCTCAATGAAAAGCTTAATGAGATAGGAACTATTGTACCATTTACTAAAATTACATTTTAACTTCATTTTCAAATTTCATCATATCATCCCTACTCCTAATCATGGGATGGACATTGAAATGGATATGTTTTTAGAGCTCAAGAACTTGCTGAAGGACTTTTTTGTTTTATATTGGGGTATAGTTGGTTAACAATGTTGTATTAGTCCCAGGTGTATAGCAAAGAGATTTGATTATACATGCATCTATTCTTTTTCAAATTCTTTTTCAATTTAGGTTATTAAAAAATATTGAGCAGAGTTCCCTGTGCCATATGGTAGGTCCTTGTTGGATATCAATTTTAAATACAGTAGTGTGTATATTTGAAGGTCTTTTTAAGGAAGACACACAATTTTTTAAACTATCAACTGTGGGTGGTGGTGAGTGGAGGGGACTTTGGAATAGGTAAGAGTAAAATATCTGAGTTTAACTAGGAAGATTTAAAAAAGGATGACCTTGGCAGTGATATCCCTAACAGATCTAGAGAAGGAGGATTTTTAGTACTCCATGAGTGAAACAGCTGTGAAAAGAAGAGAAGCAAAAGACAAAAGAGAAAAGGAAAGATACACCCATTTGAATGCAGAGCTCCAAAGAATAACAAGGAAAGATAAAAAAGCCTTCCTCAGCGATCAATGCAAAGAAATAGAGGAAAACAATAGAATGGGAAAGACTAGAGATCTCTTCAAGAAAATTAGAGATACCAAGGGAACACTTTATGTAAAGATGGGCTCAATAAAGGACAGAGACGGTATGGACCTAACAGAAGCAGAAGGGTGGCAAGAATACATAGAACTGTACAAAAAAGATCTTCACAACCCAGATAATCACGATGGTATGATCACTCACCTAGACATTCTACAATGTGAAGTCAAGAGGGCCTTAGGAAGCATCACTACGAACAAAGCTAGTGGAGGTGATGGAATTCCAGTTGAGCTATTTCAAATCCTAAAAGATGATGCTGTAAAAGTGCTGCACTCAATATGTCAGCAAATTTGGAAGATTCAGCAGTGGCCACAGGACTGGAAAAGGTCAGTTTTCATTCCAATCCCAAAGAAAGGCAATGCCAAAGAATGCTCAAACTACCACACAATTGCACTCATCTCACACGCTAGTAAAGTAATACTCAAAATTCTCCAAGCCAGGCTTCAGCAATACGTGAACCGTGAACTTCCAGATGTTCAAGCTGGTTATAGAAAAGGCAGAGGAACCAGAGATCAAATTGCCAACATCTGGTGGATCATCAAAAAAGCAAGAGAGTTCCAGAAAAATATCTACTTCTGGTTTACTGACTATGCCAAAGCCTTTGACTGTGTGGATGACAGCAAACTGGAAAATTCTGAAAGAGGTGGGAATACCAGACCACCTGACCTGCCTCTTGAGAAATCTGTATGGAGGTCAGGAAGCAACAGTTAGAACTGGACATGGAACAACAGACTGGTTCCAAATAAGAAAAGGAGTATGTCAAGGCTATATACTGTCACCCTGCTTATTTAACTTATATGCAGAGTAAATCATGAGAAATGCTGGGCTGGAAGAAGCACAAGCTGGAATCAAAACTGCCCAGAGAAATATCAATAACCTCAGATATGCAAATGACACCACCCTTACGGCAGTAAGAGAAGAACTAAAGAACCTCTTGATGACAGTAAAAGAGGAGAGTGAAAAAGTTGGCTTAAAACTCAGCATTCAGAAAACTAAGATCATGGCATCTGGTCCCATCACTTCATGGCAAATAGATGGGAAGCAGTGGAAAGAGTGATAGACGTTATTTTGGGGGCTCCAAAATAATTGCACATGGTGACTGCAGCCATGAAATTGAGAGAGGCTTTGGAAGAAAAGTTATAACCAATCTAGGCATCATATTAAAAAGCAGAGACATTACTTTGCCAACAAAGGTCCATCTAGTTAAAGCTATGTTTTTTCCAGTAGTCATATATGGATGTGAGAGTTGGACTATAAAGAAAGCTGAGCAACGAAGAATTGATGCTTTTGAACTGTGGTGTTGTAGAAGACTCTTTGAGAGTCCCTTGGACTACAAGGAGATCCAACCAGTCCATCCTAAAGGAAATCAGTCCTGAATATGCATTGGAAGGACTGAGGCTGAAGCTGAAACTCCAATACTTTGGCCACGTGATACGAAGAACTGACTCATTTGAAAAGACCGTGATGCTGGAAAAGATTGAAGGCGAAAGAGAAGGGGATGACAGAGGATGAGATGGTTGGAAGGCATCTTCGACTCAATGGACATGACTTTGAGTAAACTCTGGGAGTTGGTGATGGACAGGGAGGCCTGGCGTGCTGCAGTCCATGGAGTTGCAAAGAGTTGGGACATGACTGAGCAACTGAACTGAACTGAAGTGAAACAGATTCTTTAAAATCTGACCCAATCTCAGATAACAGTCCTGGCAGACCACTGATGGGACTTGACCAAACCAAATCCTTTAGGCAGCAACACCACTGCCTTCCACTGTGGCTTCAAAATGATCCTGTCTAGTCACTGGTGCATTGTCTCAGAAATTAACATCTTTACTATTAAGATATTCAAAATCAGTTCTCTTGACAGGAGAGATAAGTAGATGGAATTGTAAATTATAGTGCTTCCAACATGAGATGACACTCTTCTCGTTGCTGTCTCTTTGAAATTAACAGTGAGCTGAACACTTTGAAGATAACATGATAATCAACTGGGCAAAGATAACAAGATAGGCTATGATAAAACTCATTTCAATAAAGAGAGATAATGCCACTGCATCCATTTTCCAAGGAGTTAGTGGGGTAAAATGCATACCTCATGCTGTTTCCTAATTCACTGCAAGTTAACAAATTAACTCACATGTACAAATGTATTCATATGTACTCATATGTAACAAATTAATTCATACCATAAAAAGGGCATTTTTCTCACTATACTTTAGTTATTTGCTTTTTCATAAAAATATACAACTATCATGGGCAATCTTATCTAACGTCCATCTATTTCACAGAGTAAGTACATTGAAAGCATGATACATGTGCTATGTTATTAGCCTTCCCTAAGTGTATTTTAATGAAATATTTAAAATTCAACAAAAATTAGAAAACAGTCTGATTTGGCCTAGAGTGTCGGAGACAGAAAAAGATCAACACGGTAAGAGCTTAGTGAGCACAGGAGAGGATCGTAGGAGGTTAAATCTAAAAAGAAGTAAAAAGCAAATTCAGTACTGCTTGAATTTTGAATATTTGAATTTGTTGCCTAAGAAAAAAATTATCTAGCATGAGAATGAGTGAAAGAAAGTTGAGTAAGATGTCTTTTGATACACAGATGGGCTTGAGCCAAGAATCTCTGAAGATGGTAAGCGCTACATTCACCCGTGCAAAAAACAGAGGATGAAAAAGCTCCTGTCACTGAATAGCAGCAAAGAATCACCAAAAGTGATTACTCACGTTCAATACAAAATATTAAAAAGAAGAGGGGAAATCTAGTGTGTTTTCATTTTAAATGTAAAATGTAGTAAAACATTCTAGGAAAATGGAGATTAAAAAGTTAACTAAGAAAAAAAAAAGTTAACTAAGGGATCACCACTTTTCCCACCATTGTGTAATACATTTATAATTTTAATGTTCATAGGCATAGGTTTTTATCTAGCTATGGTTGAACCTGTGCCCTGTTTTATCCAAGAAACATTATAGCATAGGCATTTTTATTATAATCCTCATATTTAGTTTTAATGGTTACATATTATCCTCAAATACATGCGTCTAAGTGTATTATTGGGCATTTGAGTTGCTTCTGAGTTTTTTATTTCACAAAATACATCATCAACATCTTCAAATATATGACCTTTTCCATATTTTATACTATTTTCTTAGGAGAGATTCCCAGAAGTAATATTAGTGGGTAAGACAGTATGAATATTTTTATAGTTTTTACCCCAATACACTGCCAAATTGCCTTTCAAGAGGTCCATGCCAATCTTAATTGCAATAAACAGTTTCTGAAAGCACCATATTCACTGCATCCTTGCCAACATGGGCCATGATTATTTTTAATAGTATCATTTAGTAGATGAAGAACATGTCCTCCCATTGCTCATATAATTGGCTTAGTCTAGTAGACCAAAGGAGAGGAGAGGAGACTATCTGAAATTAAGGAATAACTTGACAAAGTCTGCCTAGTCTAGTGACTGTTATTGTGGTCAAGATGGTCAAGCAGATGCAGGAAGATCTCCCAGCTAGATAAGTTCACAGTAACTTGCATAAACACAAAGCACGCTGGTAGATCGTGGCAAACCTGGGGGAGGACCTCTAGGAAATTTTCATGAATCCTCGTTTTTGGTCCAGTTCAATTCCGCACTATTACTCACGGGATGAAAAATAAGGAAAGCAAGGTAATCAAACGTAAAATAAACAAAGACCCATACATTTTCAAAGTAAATAAATACACATACATTTTAATCCAGAGGCTCCACTTCTATGTCTTAAAGATTCTTGCACACGTGAAATAATGCTTACAAGATTTTGCATGACAGTATTGGTTGCGTTGGCTAAAAGATATGAAAACCACAATCGTTCATCAGGAGGCGACTGTCTGATAATAAATTACGGTGCTTTCAATAAATGTAATACCATGAAGTTTAAAAATGAATGAAGAAACGATCAACTTTGACAGTCCTTCCAACATTGCTGAGTTTAAAAAGCAGGAAGCAAAACACATATACATACACACACAACAATGTTAGCATCTGTATAAAAATTGGAAGAAAAAAGAAAACGTTGGAAAGCTTACTGTTTGTTTGCATGCACTAGGCAAGCTCTGAAAAGACACCAAGAAACTAGTAAGAGTAATTACCTCTTTGGGAAAGATGAATACTGGGTGTAAGGAGAAGGGATATGAAATGGAGAATTTTTACCATGTGTTTTCTGCCATGTGCGTACTATCCATTCAAAAAGTACATACATTAACAAAGGAAAATGACAACGAAATGATCCTAACCTGTGCCCTGGAAGGGTACAGACTGCTCGACTGCCTATCCCCACGAGCTACAAGGCAGCAGTGATTATTAGAGGAAACCAAAGATCAACCAATTTTCTTTTTCTTCTGTTCTTTTCCAGTAATTGTATTATTTGTTCAAGTATAATTCACAAGATCATCCCATACAAAGCTCCACCAATACACCACAGTAAACTGCCAGAGGAAAAATCTATGACAATAGAAACACATTGCTCTTTTAGGAAAATTCCACCCATTATTATATCCAGACCCCTTTGTTCTTCTTTGGAAACTATAATTTCTGAGCTGTAGGTATGAACAAGAGGAAAATAATATTCAAAATAGTCAGCTATGCGTGCTTTCTGATTTATATAAGGAAGCATGGGTTTCTGCCTTATTACCAAATTGTGTAGTATCTTTAATTTTATTTAATAAACAACCAAGCCAAACTATAGTTTATCTTAAGATATAATGTCTCAATTTAAGCATGAGCTTATGGGAATGAGCAAGGTAAACAATGAAATACACATATCAATATAAGTAATTATTTTTATTCTAACTTCCTATGCTAGTAAGAATTCTTCATTTGAACCATAAAATGAAAACACATTTTAAATTCTATTACATTGAGCTAAAGATTTAAAAAGCAAAGTCCATGATTGCTCCTGAAAAGTCACTCAGATGGGAATCTAGCCAACTTTCACTTGATACAGTGACTAACTTAATGCGGAAAAGGGAATGTTGTATTATACAAAGTTCCTTTCCTTCCAAAATTAAGAATATCAGTCCAATGTTTTGCTTCCAATACAGGTGTCGAGAAGCTCAAAGCCACTGTCATTTCTCCCATTATTTTTTGTCTTTTTGTTTTAGTATTGATTTTCATATGATTATTGAAGTAGTGCTTGTTCCTGCCAAAACTATTTTCATAGGCTTAAACACAAAATTCCCATAATCCTAATATCCCCCAAAACAAACATTAATATTTAAGCCTTTTTGTATATGTGAATGCAAGCTTATCCTTCATATTAAATTTTGTATTCTTTTCCACTATGATTTCATCAGCATTTTTCAATGTTACTACCAAGCTTTCAAAACCATAATTTAATAATATACACCATAATTTCATTACTCTGATGTTATTGGCCAAGTCGATTATATTTTACTACCAAACTACTACAAATGGCCTTTTAATGAAACTGCGTGTTATTTCTAATTACATGGAATTAACTGCTAGAAGTGGTATTACTGAAACAAAGGCGATACCTTTAAGGCTTTTGATACACACACTATGGATACCTGTTGTTTTTACACAACCAGCTCCTCAGTTAAGAGTCCCTTGATTTTCTTTTGAATGTGGTCTTGACAGCAGGGCATTCAAGGTGTCTGGTGATCTGCTGACCAAAGCCTAGGTATGAAACTGGAGCTAGGTCAGTCATGTTTCTCATTCCAGGAATTCGGGCTTGCCGCAAATTGACACTTGGACAGAAAAGCACTGATGCTGATTCATCCCAGCGACGGTTCCTGGCAAAGGCTTCAGCAGTTTCTCCCATTATCTCTGTAGCGATTGTATTTCCTCTCCTTTTCTTTTGATTCTGTGAGCTACAAAATACTTTCTTTTCGTTGTGGATCTTATTCCTTAAGTTAGTCATAATCAATTTCTGTAGCATGCAACAAAAGATTTCTGTAAACATTAACGAAGAGCCTTACCAAAAATGTTGGGAATCTGCAGTTTGCCCCATCTTCATCTCCATCAAAGTTGTAAATGAATCGACCTTCACTTATGGTCTTTGCTACTTTGATAAGTTAGAAAATGTATCTAATTTTTTTCCTTTACTTTTTATCATTAAGTTAAAATCTTGGATGCTTATTGGTCTTATATATGTCCAACTTTTATATATTATCAATTTATTTCTTACTCACTTTTCTACTGGTATACTTGGAAAACTTTCAGTAGTCAATGACAATGTCTACTCTCCCTGATTATGTTGAAAGTACTAGGGATAAAATGATGATAATCACTTTCCCTGTTTAAGAGGTTTTCAATCTAGAGAGTAAGATGGATATAAGCTGTGAATCACAATATTTTGAGGTAAGTCCTCTAATAGAAAACATTGAAAGATTATTATTAGAGTAATATTAAACTGTTATTCATAATGTGCTAAAAATATTCTCTTGCTTTACATATGGCACTTAAGTCTGTTAAAATTTATGAGGTCAAATCTGTATATTTTCCCCATTATACTGTGTTTATGAAGTCTATTTTCTTCTAACTTGATTTAGGGTTTCTTCATCTGACATTTATTTCTAAATGCAATGTGAAATACAGAATGTACCTTTTTTGCAAATAATTACTCAATTTTCCCAGAACCACATATTGATCATTTTTTGTTTTCCCACAGATTCGTGCTTATTGCATGTTATGCTTTATTTTCCATATTTTAGACCTTGTATATTAAGGTTCTTTTCATTTCTTCTTCAGGTCTGTCTGCATGTTAATATACTGTGTTCATTACAGCCATTTTCAATATCATTAGTTGACAGTCCAACTTTGTCTCAATGTTGTGTTATTTTTTTTTTAAAAACATTCTTTGGCAATTAAAACTTATTTGCTGAGACTTCCCTGGTGGTTCAGTGGCTAGGACTCTATGCTTCCAATGCAGGGGCCTGGGTTTGATCCCTGGTCCAGGAACTAGACTCCACATGCCACGTGTAGCTCTCCTGCCACAACTAAAGGCCCCCAAGTGCTGCAACTAAGACTTGTCACAGCCAAATACATTTGTTTTTAATATTCAAAAAACCTTATTTGCTATTCTGTGTGAACTTTCAAATCTCTAAATTTCCCAACAGTCTCTTTCTATTTTAATTTGGATTGTCTACATATGTATGTGTGTATATACACACACATACACATTCAATATTTCTATTTTAGAAAACCCTCTACCTTTTCTCATTTCTTGTCAATATCCATTAGTAAAGGTTTGAGTCTTAATTTCCTTTGAGTCTTAACTTACTATAACAAAAAGTCAGTAGAAAATTTCAGGCAGCTCTGAAATAGTTCCTTGCATCATTTAGAATATAAAATATCTATCTGTTGACACAGACAAAGGGACACAGAGACACAGAAGAAACCAATAAAGATGGAGAAAAAAAAAATGACTACTTCAGCTGCCTTCAAGACATTTCAGGATTGGCCTACTTTTTAAATTTTAATCAGCATGGTTAGAAACCAAAGATCATCTTTTTCTTTGAATAAAGAATTAAGTCAAAATCACCACTTAAAATGACTTTATCAGTGTAATTCATTATTTTTTAGTCTTGCTTATCAAATATAGCACTTCTCCTGTCTGTAATTAGATGGCTGTGTTCACTCAGAGAAATCAATATGTATTACTCACATTCAATTCATCTAACTCCTCAAAAATCGCAATTCAAGTAATCAACAATGCTATTGTCATTTAATAGACATAGAAATAAAGAAGTGATAGACTGTGGTGGGAACTTACCAGCAACGGAGGGAGTTTATATTAGTTCATGTGCCGTATTCATGCAGTCACAGTGCAAATGTGCACATTTAGTGCAATTTTTCTTGTCTGCTAAGTCACTTCAGTTGTCTGACTCTGTGAGACCCCATAGACGGCAGCCCACCAGGCTCCCCCGTCCCTGGGATTCTCCAGGCAAGAACACTGGAGTGGGTTGCCATTTCCTTCTCCAATGCATGAAAGTGAAAGTGAAGTCACTCAGTCGTGTCCGGCTCTTTGCAACCCCATGAGCTGCAGCCTACCAGGCTCCTCTGTCCATGGGATTTTCCAGGCAAGAGTACTGGAGTGGGTTGCCATTTCTTGTCTGCTGCTGCTGCTGCTGCTGCTGCTGCTAAGTCACTTCAGTCATGTCCAACTCTGTGCGACCCCATAGACGGCAGACCACCAGGCTCCCCCATCCCTGGGATTCTCCAGGCAAGAATACTGGAGTGGGTTGCCATTTTCTTCTCCAATGCATTAAAGTGAAAAGTGAAAGTGAAGTCGCTCAGTCATGTCCGACTCTTAGTGACCCCATGGACTGCAGCCTACCAGGCTCCTTCATCCATGGGATTTTCCAGGAAAGGGTACTGGAGTGGGGTGCCATTGCCTTCTCCGGATTTCTTGTCTAGTAGCACTATATTTATAGCCAATTGAATCAAATCCAACTATACCTCTGGCAATTGTCTTTGATTGAGTACTAAAGCCCTAGTGAAGTCACCCACAAATTTTGTTGTTCAGTGAAGAATTGATTCAGTTCTGATATCATGTATATAGGTCATGAAAACATTGATTAGTCAAAGAAGAAACAATGCTAACTGCAGAAACTCAGAACCGAGTGCAGTATATCAGTAACAAGCCATCTGATCAGTTGCAAATCTGCATCTTAGAAATTTGCAACACATTGTCTCTTCAAACCACTGCCCTGGTTGTTTTCTGATAAAATCTATCAACAGGGTTTTTTTTTTTTTTTTTCCTTTCCCTTTTCCTTGAGTAATAAGAGATGTACTAGTCCTTTAAAGGGCTTCCCTGGTGGCTCAGAGGTTAAAGTGTCTGCCTAGAATGCGCGATACCTGGGTTCCATCCCTGGGTCGGGAAGATCCCCTGGAGAAGGAAACGGCAACCCACTCCAGTACTCTTGCCTGGAGAATCCCATGGAGGGAGAAGCCTGGTAGGCTACAGTCCATGGGGCCACAAAGAGTCAGACACGACTGAGCAACTTCACTTTTACTTTCAGTCCTTTAAAATCCTCTCCTTATCCACACATGTTCCCTCCCTCTGTAGTGTTCTGTTTTGGTTTATGCTAATTGACAAGGAGCAGTGGCTGCACAGGCGCAGGAGGGCCTAGAGGAGCTATTCCACATTCAAGGTCGGGAGGGGTGGCGGTGAGGAGATACCCCTCGTCCAAGGTAAGGAGCAGCAGCTGCGCTTTGCTGGAACAGCCATGAAGAGATACCCGATGTCCAAGGTAAGATAAACCCAAGTAAGATGGTAGCTGTTATGAGAGGGCATCAGAGTGCAGACACACTAAAACCATAATCACAGAAAACTAGCCAATCTAATCACATGGACAACAGCCTTGTCTAACTCAATGAAACCAAGCCATGCCCGTGGGGCCACCCAAGACGGGCAGGTCGTGGTAGACAGGTCTGACAGAATGTGGTCCACTGGAGAAGGGAATGGCAAACCACTTCAGTATTCTTGCCTTGAGAACCCCATGAACAGTATGAAAAGACAAAATGATAGGATACTGAAAGAGGAACTCCCCAGGTCGGTAGGTGCCCAACATGCTACTGGAGATCAGTGGAGAAATAACTCCAGAAAGAATGAAGGGATGGAGCCAAAGCAAAAACAATACCCAGCTGTGGATGTGACTGGTGATAGAAGACAAGGTCCAATGCTGTAAAGAGCAATATTGCATAGGAACCTGGAACCTTAGGTCCATGAATCAAGGCAAATTGGAAGTGGTCAAGGAGATGGCAAGAGTGAATGTTGACATTCTAGGAATTAGCGAACTAAAATGGACTAGAATGGGTGAATTTAACTCAGATGACCATTATATCTACTACTGCGGGCAGGATTCCCTTAGAAGAAATGGAGTAACCATCATGGTCAACAAAAGAGTCTGAAATGCAGTACTTGGATGCAATCTCAAAAATGGCAGAATGATCTCTGTTCGTTTCCAAGGCAAACCATTCAATATCACAGTAATCCAAGTGCCCCAACCAGTAACGCTGAAGAAGCTGAATGGTTCTATGAAGACCTAGAAGACCTTTTAGAACTAACACCCCACAAAGATGTCCTTTTCATTATAGGGGACTGGAATGTCCCCTATATGTAGGAGTCAAGAAACACCTGGAGTAACAGGCAAATTTGGCCTTGGAATATGGAATGAAGCAGGGCAAAGACTAATAGAGTTTTGCCAAGAGAACGCACTGGTCATAGCAAACACCCTCTTCCAACAACACAAGAGAAGACTCTATACATGGACATCACCAGATGGTCAACACCAAAATCAGATTGAGTATATTCTTTGCAGCCAAAGATGGAGAAGCTCTATACAGTCAGCAAAAACAAGACCAGGAGCAGACTGTGGCTCAGATCATGAACTCCTTATTGTCAAATTCAGACTTAAATGGAAGAAAGTAGAGAAAAACCACTAGACCATTCAGGTATGACCTAAATCAAATCCCTTATGATTATACAGTGGAAGTGAGAAATAGATTTAAGGGACTAGATCTGATAGACAGAGTGCCTGATGAACTATGGACAGAAGTTTGTGACATTGTACAGGAGACAGGGATCAAGACCATCCCCATGGAAAAGAAATGCAAAAAAGCAAAATGGCTGTCTGGGGAAGCCTTACAAATAGCTGTGAAAAGAAGAGAAGCAAAAAGCAAAGGAGAAAAGGAAAGATACAAGCATCTAAATGCAGAGTTCCAAAGAATAGTAAGAAGAGACAAGAAAGCCTTCCTCAGTGATCAATGCAAAGAAATAGAGAAAAATAACAGATTGGGAAAGACTAGAGATCTCTTCAAGAAAATTAGAGATACCAAGGGAACATTTCATGCAAAGATGGGCTCAATAAAGGACAGAAATGGTATGGACCTAACAGAAGCAGAAGATATTAAGAAGAGGTGGCAAGAATACACAGAAGAACTGTACAAAAAAGATCTTCACAACCCAGATAATCACAATAGTGTGATCACTCACCTAGAGCCAGACATCCTGGAATGTGAAGTCAAGTGGGCCTTAGAAAGCATCACTACGAACAAAGCTAATGGAGGTGATGGAATTCCAGTTGAGCTATTTCAAATCCTGAAAGATGATGCTGTGAAAGTGCTGCACTCAATTTTCCAGCAAATTTGGAAAACTCAGCAGTGGCCACAGGACTGGAAAAGGTCAGTTTTCATTCCAATCCCAAAGAAAGGCAATGCCAAAGAATGCTCAAACTACCACACAATTGCACTCATCTCACACGCTAGTAAAGTAATGTTCAAAATTTTCCAAGCCAGGCTTCAGCAGTACATGAACCGTGAACTTCCAGATGTTCAAGCTGGTTTTAGAAAAGGCAGAGGAACCAGAGATCAAATTGGCAACATCCTCTGGATCACTGAAAAAGCAAGAGAGTTCCAGAAAAGCATCTATTTCTGCTTTATTGACTATGCCAAAGCCTTTGACTATGTGGATCACCACAAACTGTGGAAAATTCTGAAAGAGATGGGAATACCAGACCACCTGACCTGTCTCTTGAGAAACCTATATGCAGGTCAGGAAGCAATTGTTAGAACTGGACATGGAACAACAGACTGGTTCCAAATCAGGAAAGGATTATGTCAAGGCTGTATATTGTCACCCTGCTTATTTAATTTATATGCAGAGTACATCATGAGAAACGCTGGACTGGAAGAAGCACAAGCTGGAATCAAGATTGCTGGGAGAAATATCCATAACCTCAGATATGCAGATGACACCACCCTTATGGCAGAAAGTGAAGAGGAACTCAAAAGCCTCTTGATGAAAGTGAAAGAGGAGAGTGAAAAAGTTGGCTTAAAGCTCAACATTCAGAAAACGAAGATCATGGCATCTGGTCCCATCACTTCATGGCAAATAGAGGGGGTAACAGTGGAAACAGTGTCAGACTTTATTTTTGGGGGCTCCAAAATCACTGCAGATGGTGACTACAGCCATGAAATTAAAAGACGCTTACTCCTTGGAAGGAAAGTTATGACCAACCTAGATAGCATATTCAAAAGCAGAGACATTACTTTGCCAACAAAGGTTCGTCTAGCCAAGGCTATGGTTTTTCACATGGTCATGTATGGATGTGAGAGTTGGAATGCGAAGAAAGCTGAGCCCGAAAGAATTGATGCTTTTGAACTGTGGTGTTGGAGAAGACTCTTGAGAGTCCCTTGGACTGCAAGGAGATCCAACCAGTCCATTCTAAAGGAGATGGGTCTTGGGTATTCTTTGGAAGGAATGATGCTAAAGCTGAAACTCCAGTACTTTGGCCACCTCATGCGAAGAGTTGACTCATTGGAAAAGACTCTGATGCTGGGAGGGACTGGGGGCAGGAGGAGAAGGGGATAACAGAGGATGAGATGGCTGTATGGCATCACCAACTCGATGGATATGAGTTTGAATGAACTCCGGGAATTGATGATGGACAGGGAGGCCTGGCGTGCTGCGATTCATGGGGTCACAAAGAGTAGGACGCGACTGAACTGAACTGAACTGAATTTAGAGCAGTAGCTTTTAAGGTTTTCTTAACCATTTCCAGCTAATTCGCAATATTCACGAATGGAAAGAACTTGCAAACCATGGTTATCTCCTGAAGTCCCTAATTCACCTATTGATCACTTTAAAGTCTATAGATTTCTGGAAGTAAGAAATCCTGTTTTAGAAATACTGGTAAATATTTTAAAGGAATCTATAGACAAAATGACTAATACAGATAGTTTACATGCAGAGACACCTCTAGCCCTATAATCTTAGATGACATCTCTAAATGCCTCCCAATTTTTCATTTCCTTGATCCACCGTAATATTAATGTGATATATTATTTCAGATATTACTAGAAAATATTCAGATGTACAAATTGGTAGATGTAGTCATTTCTGCTTACATTACTGTTAGGTAGGAAGTTAGGTATGAGCAAGGATGGGAGGCTAAGGAAAAGGTTGCAAGCTGATCTCTAAACCCCAGACACACCCAGGAGAGTTCACAGATATGCTACAAAATAACCACAGGGGCTTTTCCAATTCCTACACAGGCACCCTAGGCACCCAGTGGATACAAACTAACCACAGGGGCTTCCTCAAGGAATCCTAGAAAGCTAGAAGCCAATCAAGGGTTCATAAATATTCTATGCTGCTGCTAAGTCACTTCAGTCCTGTCAGACTCTGGGCGACCCCATGGACTGCAGCCTACCAGGCTTCTCCGTTCCTGGGATTCTCCAGGCAAGAACACTGGAGTGGGTTGCCATTTCCTTCTCCAATGCATGAAAGTGAAAAGTGAAAGGGAAGTCGCTCAGTCGTGTCTGACTCTTAGCAACACCGTGGACTGCAGCCTACCAGGCTCCTCCATCCATGGGATTTTCCGGGCAACAGTACTGGAGTGGGTGCCATTGCCTTCTCCAAAATATTCTATACATATACATATATTTGATTATAACAGACTGAATTATGGGAAGACAAATACAACTGTTCTGTAACTTGCAACTGTCAACTGGCCTTGGACATATACCTATTTGCATTCCCTTTCTTGATTGGTGGTGGGTACAAGCCCTATTTTGCACAAGGCACAACCAGGAGGAGGAGTGTGAGCCATGCTAAGTCCCTTCAGTTGTGTCAGACTCTGTGCAACCCAATGAACTATAGCTCCCCAGGCTCCTCTGTCCATGGGATTCTCCAGGCAAGACTACTGGAGTGGGTTGCCATGCCCTCCTCCAGGGAATCTTCCTGACCCAGGGATCAAACCCATATCTCTTATGTCTCCTGCATCCGCAGGCAGGTTCTTTAATACTATCCTGGGAAAGAGACAGAAGTATAAAAAGTGGGAAGCCAAAATGGAATGTTGGGTCAACTCCTTTCCGGCTGGTCTACTCCCATGTCTTGGGAGTGTCTATCTAATAAAAGATCTGTCTGCTTCAGCTGTAACTTGTCTGTTGTTTTAAACCCTTTAGTCCACTGTTACAAATTTTTGTTGCTATAACAACTGAGGGAGAAAAATAAACCAATCTGATGTTGCTGCTGCTAAGTCGCTTCAGTCGTTTCCGACTCTGTGTGACCCCAGAGACGGCAGCCCACCAGACTCCCCCATCCCTGGGATTCTCCAGCCAAGAACACTGGAGTGGGTTTCCATTTCCTCCTCCAATGCATGAAAGTGAAAAGTGAAAGTGAAGTCGCTCAGTTGTGTCCGACTCCTAGCAACCCCATGGACTGCAGCCCACCAGGCTCCTCCGTCCATGGGATTTGCCAGGCAAGAGTACTGGACTGGCGTGCCATTGCCTTCTCCGATGTTACCACATTATAAATGCAAGGCTGTATAATGGGCAGCAGACATGGAGTCAACATGCCCACTTAGTAGATGACAAACAATGTTTCTAAACCTGGCTCTACTTTCAGTTGACCTTGGGCAATTATTAACTCCCTAAAGTTCTTTCTTACACATAGGGGACCTTAGACTAATGACCTGGGTTTTCCCTGCGTCTAAATACCTGACTTCTGGTAAGTTTTCATCTGTTTCATAATCAGCCAGAGCTGACTTTGTGTGCCAGGTACAATAACTGTTGGTTGCTTTGCTTGCATTTTTAAACACTGTTTTCCTAAAGTTTTGTACTTGGGCAGAATAGAGAAAAGCCAGGGCAATAAAAGGTAAAGGCTTAAGTGGGTGGTACACGAATTTTTGAAACTAAGCATATACTGAAACATCAGTATCAGAAGACATTTCCTCATCTGCTAAAACTGAATTGCAGAGCAGTAATCTCAAAAGATTTTCCTTGAATGATGGAAATCAATTCAGAAACGACCATTATTAATATTGTGTGCCCTGCACTAATATATAGTCATAATAAAACTTGTGAATAAGATGGCATTAATTCATTATGTAATGTGGCTTCTTGAGACTACAATTTCAGTTTTCCTCTAATATAAAAATACTGTTCACAAACTGTTGAAAGTCAAGCTAGGACCCATTCTTTACACGAAGGAAACACACACACATTTATTTGGATATGTAAGCTAAAGACTCTAAAGAAAATAATGAAATGAAAAGCACAGAAAGTGAAACTGGAATCATAATTGCACACTTTCATGAGCAAGAGTAGAAAAAATACTGCAAGGTTTTATCTGTAATTGGACTGACTGGATAACCAAATCAATTTTGAATTAAAGACAAACTAATTTTGAAATTTTGAAGTGTTTTGTCATTTATTATTAGATGATCAGATTGTGAAGTTTTGGGGGTTTGGGGGGGTGATGCATAAACTTTAGGAAAACTTTGACCTCAAAGTCTAGGGGTTCTAATTGACTTTCACAGAGGTACATGAATACATTCCTTTCAATGTGGAAGAAGTAGAATGTTTCTCATTACAATTATGTAGCTGAGTGCTTTATTTCTACTTCAAATTCACTCATCTCCTTTAAATGGGGTTATGTAGAAGGACTGTGGATAGTCATAAACACCCTTTAAAATGTTGTTAGTTTGAATTAAATATGTTAAAAGAGTATTTGTTAGGGGAAGCACACTGATTGAAACAGTCCACCCTGGCCAGGCACCATAGTAACCATTTGCATGAGCTGTTTTATGACAGGAGATCCTGATAAGGAATACGGAACTAATAAGCCACCACCAACCGGAAGAGTTCAGGAAAGGTCAAAAGGAGACACCGCATGTCCATCCACTTCCCAGAACCCCTCTCGCTAGCATCCATCTTGGCTGAATGATGCGTGCACCACCAGGAAAGACTCTGAATTAGAATGATTGGCCAAAGACCACCCGGAAACTAATCCCATCACCATAAAACCCAAGACTTCGAGCCACGCAGCACAGCAGTTCCCCTGGGTTCCCTTACCCTACTGCTCTCCACCCGGGTGCCCTTTCCCAATAAAATCTCTTGCTTTGTCAACACCTGTGTCTCCTCGGACAATTCATTTCCAAGTGTTAGACAAGAGCCCAGTTTTGGGCCCTGGAAGGGGTCCCCCTTCCTGCAACAGTATTTCCCACTTTAGTTCCTCTGAAAAAAATGTTATTTGATTTTAAATAATTTTTAAAGACAGGTATCCTGTCATATTTTGCTTAATCATCTTTAAATTGTTAACCATCTTTAAAGGTTTTTAAATCATCTTAAACCGTCTTTAACTCGTTAATCATCTTTAACTGTCATCCTATGCAGTGTTTTCAGTTACACAGCTTCAGAAGTAACATGTATCAGATATTCACCATGATCACTTTCCAGTTCTTAGATTAATGTGAGTATATTTGTGTGGGTAGATGGGTATTGACTGGAGACAAAATGAGATGGAAAGAGACTGAGCCATGGATAGTGGATAGGCTGGTAGGTGATAAATCATTTATATACATATATAAATAAGTTACAAAATATATAGAAAGTTACCTACTTATATTTTTTATGATCTATTCTATTTTACCCCACAAAAATATAAGCTTTATGAGGGCAAGGGTTTTGATTTACTCTCTAATATTGTCAAAGCCAACTAGAACAATGTTTTGCACACAGCTGGAACACAGTTCAATTTGTTACAATTTACTTGAATAAACCAGTATCATCATTAATTAGTAAGACAGTACCTGAAAGGATGAGAATTATGCCTTATTAAGTATATTCATCACTTAGGCTGGGCTGGTGAATTTGTTTCAAATTCAGGAGTAGTTACAGTTTTCCTGAGAGCCTTTCCAGTATGTGTGCATGTGTGTGTATTGTGTGTGTGTGTGTGTGTGTGAGAGAGAGAGAGAGAGACAGACAGACAGACAGACAGACAGACTACGAGAGAATGCAAATAAATTTCGGGTTTATTGAACTGCTTGCGGTTTTTAATTCCCTGAAACATGTTAGTTTTCAAAAAACAAAATTATTTCACCATTAATTAAATGAATATAAATTACTATTAATTAAAATAAACTTCACTGTCTTACTTAACAATTTATTAATAGAAACTAATCATGACTACTTGACAAATTATGTTTCAAGAAGATCATGGTGTTTATTGTATTGCTATTCACAGTAAATGTGATCTTTTTACAAAAGTTATGCAGTATTGAAATTAAAATCCAGTATAGGTCAGAAAGTGAATTTGGTGGCCTGGAGTCTTGACAACTTGACATTTACTTGAGTTACTAAATTCCATCTAGAAAATAAAGCAATCTGAGCTCATGGGCTGCCCTGCAGCAAAACAAGTCAAAGCTAAAGTGAATTTGCAGACTAGGTAGAACTTGAATTGCTTGTATAAACTTACGTTGCTAACTTCATCTATTACCTCCCCTAAACCTGAGTGCCCCCCTTCCCACACACTCCCTGCATGGTTACCCTCAGTGACACACAGACCTTGCTGCTTTATCCTAATATTTCTGCTCATTGTCACATTTCTCTGCACTTTGTTACATTTTGGTCTGGTGGTTTTGAAAATGTATTTAATTACCAGAAAAATACTCCCAAATAAAAGTCTTTTCCCTCCAAAAAAAACCTCAAAACCCCTTAAAATTAATACAAAAGCTCTGTTTCTGCTTAGAAAGTTGTGACTTGCCCTGATATATAATGCAGTGGATTTACAAGATGTTATTTGTTTGCAAAGTGGAAAACCACATTCTTAGCCAAGTATTTGAAAATTTCCTTAAAAGTTTCCCTTTGATAACTAGATGCTTTTAGTAAGTGGCTTTACGCTTATTTGAAAACTATTGATTAGTAATGCAACAACACGTTTATTGTGTTTAATCACCTTAATAAAGTCCTAAAAGTTACAACCAAATATTGTAATATTATAGTACTCACCTGGCAACAGGTAAATTTTGTATTGAAATGTAACAATCACAAGCTATACTCTCTTTAATGATATCTAAAAAACTAGCCTTTTAAACCAGACGTGATGACTACTAAGGGGAAAATACTCGCTGCCAATTTTGTACTAACCCAAATGCAATTATAAGTGTTCAAGTAAAATAGAACGAAAAATTCCATTTACAGTTCATGCATTAAGTAATGAAAAAAATGTGCAACCATTCTCAAACATAAAATTAGCATCATTCCTAGTTCACCAGTAAATTATTCATCTGCTCCATAATTATTTTAAATTACTAAATTGGGGGGAAGTAATCTTTAAAAAAAAAAAAAAAAACTTGTAAAAAATGCTGACATTTTGGACAGCTCCCTTCTGATTTCTACAACATTTCTATGAGGTGTTTTTACTTTTTTTTTTAGCTTTGCCAAATCAGAAATGAGCCCCGTCAAAGTCGTTTCCGCCTCTGGGGTTTGGGTTTTATTTTTGTTGTGTTTTGCTGCGTTGTGTTTAGGGGCAAAATATTCTTCCAGTGAAAGGGATTAAGGATCTACATAACTGGGGAAGTGTTGTTCTCAGCTTAATATCCGGCTCCCTGTACTGAGCTAATTTTTAAATGTTTTCCCAAGGTTCTAGCTAGTAAGAAGGGAGCTGCCCTCTCCACTCCCATTCCCCGCTACAATTCATTCGCTTCTGTAAAGGACCACCACAGCCTCTCCATCTATGCCAGGCAGGGACAGTTTGTCAGTGCCGAGGTATTTCAAGAACTTTCCAAGCAAAGACTCCTAGGAGACAAAAGACCACGTACAAAGCAATCGTCAAGAATAACTTTGTGCGTCCCGAAGAGGGATGGAGAAACCCCTGCACTGAGCTCCGGAGATCTGGACTTAGCCCGGTAGCACCATCCATTTGCAGCTGCGAAAAAACAAACAAACAAACAAAAACAACAGCCTTCTGCGGAAAAGGTTTACATCGCTGGTGAAACTCCCAGTGGCTTTACAAAATAAGTTAATCTAATATATAAAATAAAAAACAGTGTAGGTACTGGAGGCAGCTGGGTACGTAATCCTGGTTACACTTGGGAGGTTAACCTGCTTTAGGTGTAGTTGCCCAGACCCCAGCGGGCTGGAACTTTCTCCAAGGGCGGAGCCACCCTACAGTTCGCAGCGGCCACGCGCGCGCCCGGCCGTGTCCGGATCCCGAGGATACTTACCAAGGTAGCTTGATGAGGTAGGGGTTCCACCTGAACCGGCACTCGAGCCCCGCCCCGTTCCAGTGACATGCGTGCCCCACACTGGCGCGGGCCAGGAACACACTCAATCAGTCCCTCAAAGCTTGACTCTCTCCCTCCCCAAATCTGCATCCCCGAAAAGTGTAGCGAGCTTCCTCTTCCTACGTGGGGCGTCCGACACAAAAAAAGTCGCCACTCTCCAAGCCTAGCTCTATTCCCCAACCCTCGTTCCTCTCCCCCTTCTCCGTCATCCTTTTTTCCAGCGAAGCGGACCAACCTTTACTTTCCTCTTTCATCTCCTCCCCTCCAAAGTCCCCGGCGCAAAGTGGGAGTTTGGGGAGCCTCGGTGAATGTGCCTGTCCCCTGGCGCACTGACAGCTCCCTCTTTTCATCAAGGCAATAAACTTCAATTTGCCAGGCTCTTAAATGAGCCACTGAGGACTTTCCCCGTGCGTTCTCGTGCGCTCTCCCTCCAGCTGAGCCAAGTGCATCCAATTCACTCTATCCCAGCCTGGAGCCCTGAAGGACGTACGTTCACGCCGAGAGGGGACCCATCGCGCTCCCAGCAAAGTGCCCTAAACCGCGCGCTCACACACGCAAATGCATACACAATGCCATCCCCGCGCTATCAAAGTCAGCCAGCGCAGAGGGGAAAACGCACGAGCAGGAGTGGCACCCGGGCGATCATCAGCCTAGCCGCGCGTCCGGACTCGCTGCCCGGGTCCCAAACACCTTTGTCTGAATGCCCCCGGAACAATGAGCCTGGAAACCCCCAAAGATAACATCAGTGGCCCCGGGGGCGGCGCGCGCACTGCCGGGCCAGACCTTACCCGTGGGGCGCGTGGTCTCCCGCCGCTTGGCTGGCCCGCGGGCCACAGGGACGCTGCAGCCGGGGTCCCGTAGATGCTGCTGCTCCGCTGCCGCTGCCCCATCCCCAACGACAGCATCACTTCGCTGCCGCCTCCGCCTCCTCGTGCTCCGTTCTCTCGGCCGCCCCTCCCCGGCGTCCGCCTGCAGGACCGGCAGCGCCTGCGGCGCGGCGGGGTGGGCAGCAGCGGAGGCGGTGGCGCCCGCGCGAGCTCGCCCAGCTGCACCGGCTAGAGCAGCCGCGGCGGCAGCCGGAGCACCCGAGCCAGGCTGCGCTTCCCCGGCGAAGGCTCTGGCCTCGGCGACTGACAAGGCTGGCTAGCCAATCGCTGCGTCGCCCCGCACGGCCGGGGGAAACCAATCAGAGCGGAAGGCCCAAGATTTTCCTCCGCCTTTGCTCAGCAGGCTCGTTTCCGGGAGAGGCGGCGAGGCTGCTCGCGTTTGGGATGGGGGAGGCAAGGGAGGAGCGCGCGGCGGGACTCCTGGCTTTCGAGCCTTAGGTGAGGCTGGACGACCGGGCCCACTCAGGTGGGCCTGGCGCGGTTTTTGACGGTCCGGAGCCCGTGGCTTAGCAGAAAAGGGCGTGCTGGGGTGACTCAGTCCCCAGAGCGTCGGCTTGGAGGGTCAGCGTCTTGGCATCCCTGCGCCCCGGCCGTGGGACCCGAGTGGGACACGAATGGCAGTGCCGGAGAGCGCATCCCTGGAAGTGGTCGGCGCCTAGGAGAAATCATGCGAACAGTCACCAGACAGCGCCCCCGTCCTTCTCCCTTTGGTAGCTTTGGCATCTGAAAAGAGTGGTACTTCTGAGCCTCCGAACTGCTCCTTGCCATAGTAATCAGTCCAGAAGATTGCCCGAGCTATGAAAGAGGAATCTGGAGAAATGTTCTCAAAGTTGTAGGTGGAGGGTCCCTCCAGACCTTCCTTCCAAATGAACTTCCCCACCTCCACCCAGCAAAACAGAACACCTCAGGTAGCAAGGAGAAAGCTAATTTAAACAAGCAACGTAGTTGGTTTGTACCCCCCTTTTTAAACCTTTGGGGAATCACTTCTGAATGATTAAATGGGTGCTCTTTTGTTCGTGTGTGTGTGTGCGCGCGCGCGCGCACCCACGCGCGCACTTGACACAAACACGAGAGAAATATTTAACAAGGAAAGAAAAAGAAAATGGCAAATTTTCCCCACATGACCATCTCCCAGAATTAATGATGAACTTTCCTTATGCAGCATTATAAGTCCCTTCAGTGCAAATACGACTCAAAGGTCCAGAGTTCTAATAAGTCTATAATCAATTGCAGTAAATCATTGTTGCAGTAAAACAAGCTTAAATTCTACAGGAAGATGTTAATGTGTGGGTCATTCTTCGAGTAACCTTCTCTATCTTACAAAGTTGTTGCGAAAGTAAAAAATCACGTGTATAAATTAGCAACATAGTGGTCTGATATAGTTGGAATTCAGAATGCAGCTGCTGCTGCTAGTTCTAATTATATTTAAGTGATCTTTGTCTTCTTGCAACCATCACCTTTCTTCATTTGCCTTCCAAGATAATTCCGTGTAACCCATGATACCTCAAACAAACCTTGCGGAAATTTTGTGAGCACTCTAAGGAAAATTTTGATTGCAGAATAGACTTGTGTGTTGCTGTCTTCTAGTACTATAGAAAATGTATGTACATATCAGCACCATTCATCCAAATTTTCTTATACTCCTTTCTCCCCCTCATGAGTCATTTGACCAATCTAGTTTGGGAGATAGACCATCTCTGATTATGAAAACAACAGTGCAAATAAAACATATATTATTTATTTTTAAGCCTGAAAACATGTATGCACCACATCACTTTGAATTTTTAATCTAGAGAAGGGTTTTTGTTTGTTTGTTTGGCATTTTAAATTATTTTTGTAACTGTGTAACTTAAAATTAACACCCTCATTAACTACATGAAGTAATCAGTAGAGGAATGGAGTTTAAGTCTGGGAGAGAAAGGGAAAAAAAGGTGCTTTATTCAAACTGGGGGGACAGGGGAGTTATTTGTAATAACTAGAAAAATTAAAAAGTATATCTTAAAATTAGAAAATTTAAATGCAATAACAGTTTAGAAATATATGTGATAAAAGATAAAATGACATTCAATCAAAAGACTAATCCTGACTAAAGAAAGCATGTGAAATATGAAAATGTTACCAAACTTTAGAATGCTAAAAATTTTTAGAGAGGTGCACATAATATCTACATAATTTTTCTAACTACCCCTTTGTGCCCTGCCTAATATAGTCTTGTCTAGTATCCTGTAATCTTTTCTATTATATCTGGTATTTTGCAACAGTCAGTCCGGAAAATATTTGGGTTCTAATGTATTTGGTAGTGATTAAGATGGTCAAACAACTTCTTACAGAAGCAAAAATATTAAAGAAAATTAACAGCATACAACATACAGATAAAACAGTAATACTGCCTACCGCTAAGGCTGCAGTCCGAGGGGTCGCTAGGAGTCTGACACGACTGAGCGACTTCACTTTCACTTTTCACTTGTCCTGCGTTGGAGAAGGAAATGGCAACCCACTCCAGTGTTCTTGCCTGGAGAATCCCAGGGACGGGGGAGCCTGGTGGGCTGCCATCTATGGGGTCGCACAGAGTCAGACACGACTGAAGCGACTTAGCAGCAGCAGCAGTGCTATGCATAAGCAGCTTTGAGCAAAAGAAACCTGTACACCATTAACAACTTGCTAAGAATGAAAACCATTAAATATTTAAAATCGATGAAGATTGAAAATTATTTTAAAAAAAAGATAGCTGAAAAGATTGCATGCTGATTATAGTTTTATGCATGGCTGTGAATTTCATCATCTATATTGGTCAGAAAGTCCAGTGTTATTTAAATATGAGTATTTAATGAGCTACTTCCTCTTTGTGTGTGTTTTTAAGTATGCCTGTTTTTCTCCCCATGCGATGACAGAACTCACTCAACTTGTTAGAGGAGGAAGAAATTTGCTTGTGTGCATTCATGCTAAGTCGCTTCAGTCATGTCTGACTCTGAGATGCTATACACTACAGTCTGCCAGGCTCCTCTGTCCAAGGGATTATCCAGGAAAGAATACTGGAGTGGGTTGCCACACCCTCCTCCAGGGGATCTTCCTGACCCAGGGATAGAACTTGTATCTCTTGCATTGGCAGGTGGGCTCTTTATTGCTATTGTCATCTGGGAACCCCAAACTTTAATATATATATATAATAATTTTATATTAATTGATGCAAAAAATCTATATTTATCAAGAATAGAAACTGAATACTTCATTGGAATCAATTCTGAATAAAAGCTACATCCAGCAGACACAAAACTGAATAAAAAGGAAAGAAATCAGTCTAGTTCCAGCTCTGCTTATGACCGGATGAAAAATCGCAGGTCAGTCACTTAAACTTACCCAGCATTTCTTATCTGTAAAATAGAGATTAAAAACAAAGTAAACCTATAGCTGATTTTCTTAGATGTGAGGATTAATTTATAATTGGAACTATAAGCCACAATGGGCTTTTTGCAGAAAAGATCTTCCAGAAAGGTAGCGCACTGGAATTTAATGATAATATTACCCTATTCCGAATGTGACTTAATATAACTCTCTCAACAGCCCTGTTCATTGTGGATATGTATTGATAATACCTGTTTCTACAGATGAATGTAAGTTCAAAGAGGCTTTTTTTTGTTTTTACCAATTTTACAGTAAATTGACTGTCAGATACATTTTATTTGTTGTCATTCAGAGACTGTTTTTCTCATGGTTCCTTCACTATGCCATTTCAGTTGCACCTGGAATAAAGGGATTTCACCCAGTAATGTAATTAATTAGATAACTTCAAATACATAAGTTTTCTTTTTTCATATTTAGAACTCTGAAACATCTATAACAATGGATGCCATGCTCATGTTAGAAGATTACTATGTAAGTTTCTTGTGTTAAAAGATTAAAGAATAATCGAGACAAGAAAACAAAACCACCAGAAAGAAATTGTATTCTATTCAGGTCATCATAACTAGTATTTTTTTTTTTTTTACAAACTTTATACCAGCACCCCCATGAACACACATGGATACAATAAAGTCACTCATCAAAATTTAATAGGGAACAGGTCTCCAAACCAAGCAAATATTACAACACCTACCTTTATCCTATTCTCCCTCATCATACTTTTCTCCTGAGACTTGAGAGTTGTCAGGAGAAAGGGAATCATTGAAACTAAGAGAATGTAAAAGATATCCAAGGACAAAGTACAGACAGAGCAACAGATGTAGGAAATTACTTACAATTAAGAGAACATAAAGATGGCAGGGTCTCTTTGCAGGGGAGGCAATATGAAATCCCAGAAGAAACTGAAAAGTAATTTGGCACTGTGGAATTCAAGGAAAGATAAAGTTGTTAAAGGACTGGAGGTTAAATATGCCAACTCTTGACTCTAAATGTTGACGAGAGATATTATGGTAGGCTGATTTGAATGAAAATCATCTGAGCCACAAAGAATGGGAAAAGGAGTTCCAGTGGGCATGCTTCTATCACGCTGCAAGTGTGCTAAGTCACTTCAGTGGTGTCCAACTCTCTGCAACCCTATGGACCATAGCCTTCCAGGCTCCTCTGCCCATGGGTTTCTCCAGGCAAGAATACGGGAAGCAGTTGCTGTGCTCTCCTCCAGGGGATCTTCCCGATCCAGGAATTGGAACTGCATCTCTTATGTCTGCTGCAGGCGGGTTCTTTATCAATAGCACCACATGGGAAGTCCCTACTATTATGTTAAAAAAGAGTTATGTTATTCATTCTAGGTTTAGTATTTTGAAATAAAGGTGGAGTTATGATTTATACAGAAGGCTGTATAATAATTTTAATTGACACAAAATCTCACAGAGTCTTAAAGTATGGACAGTCTTTATTGTTATCATTGAAACAAAACATTTGCAAAGATACACAATCCTTCAATGAGTGTGTTTGTTACGGAAACCAAACCATTACCAAAATTGAAGAAAAAATCTTTCTTTAACTACCTTTAGATTATCTTCAATTTTTATAAATCTCGAATTAGATTGTTTGCTTGACTAATAACTAATAATCCAATCTCTTGTAATAATGTCTCTTTTTTCCCTGTAACTTTAATCACTAAAGTTAATCTACTTTTCTATTTCATGCTGGACCTGCATGTTGCATTGATCCAGCCTCAAGTAGAAAAGTGGAAAGGAGATGAGGGGGCTTGTGGGGAAGGCTAGGCAAGTGAAGGAAGAGAAGTGGGGGACGGAAAGAGTAGGAAGGAGAGGTGTAGAGGTTTTTCTTTGTTATTTGTGAAGCAGTTTTCCATGGCTTCATAAATCAATACTTCTCTCAGAAGCCACTTAAAGTAAAGGACACTAAAAAATTAATTTTAAAAAATTAATGACTTCTATATTACCACAGTAGAATGCTGTTTAAGTGCCTAGCATAGTGCTAGGAGCTTAATAAATGTTTGATCAAGGAAAAAGGAATTTATAAATATTGCATGGGTTTTTGCAGGGGAGGGGGCAGGCTGCTGCTAAAAGTTAAAATCAACTGATAATATTTAACATGTCTTGTAATTATGACTATTTTACCTTTATGTAAATGAAATCTTAATATGCAATATTACTTTTCAAGGTTTCCCAAAATTGCTGGGCAGATCATATGATGGGATACATTCTCTCCTCAGTCTGAATCTTTCTTTTTCTTTAGCTTCCCAGCCCCTCACCCAGTCAGGTGTAACTCTTTCTCCAGGTGGTTTTGGATGATTAGGAAGTATGCCCGGAGAATGATCCTGCTTGCAAGGGAGAAAAGTGCTGGTAAAAGGTCAAAGCTGAGTTCCTAGGGACTGGGGCAGCTGAAGCTAATAACATGAATCATCATTAGCTTTTACTGATGCCAAGTCATGCAAGTCTGTGGAGTTCATACAGAAAGAGAAATTTGGATCAATAGGGCTTTATGCGACCATGCAGCTTGATAATTACTTTCTAGAAATTAAGTTTGTAAAGGTTTTTTCTTCCTTAAAAATTTTTTCTCTGTTGTAAAAGCCTGCCTTAGTTTCTGTACCTGTAGATAAACCCATAGTATTTTCTTTCAGACCCCTTTTTAAATTTTTTTGATGATGCATTACTTTGGAGGTAGGCTGGATGTGTCCTTTATAGTCAGTAACCTTTGGTGTCTATTTAACAGTGTACTGATAATGCACAATAGGATTGATTTTTTAAATCCACTTCTCTGAATGTTTAAAAAACCAAGTCACAAACATGAACAGCCTTTGTTTTGTCATCGGCTAGTATTATGGCTGGCAACGCTAGGGGTAGGTAGGCTACATTGTTGAGTTGGTAAATGAAGTGTGCAAGCCACTGCTGTGCTGTGCTTAGTTGCTCAGTCATGTCCAACTCTACAAGCCGATGGCCTGTATGTAGCTGGCCAGGACCCTCTGTCCATGGTTATTCTTCAGGCAAGAATACTGGACTGTGTTGACATGCCTCCAGGGAATTTTCCCAACCCAGGGATTGAACCTGGTCTCCCGCATTGCAGGCACATTCTTTACCTTCTAACCACCAGGGGAGCCCACAAGCCATTGCTACTTCTGTTTCATTGCGAGTTGACTTACAAAACCCAGTGAACACCATGGAATGCTTTTACATTCACAGAGAAAACTATATAGACTTGCACATCTCAGTGTAGAAGGCCTTAAATAAAAATAGCCAACTAAATATTTTATGCCCTCGCAATGTCAAGAATTTTTGAGGCTTTAAAATAAACTGAGGAGTTGAGAGCATGTGTTTATAAGTGTAATACCACAGAATGTGAGTTTCTTTGCACATAGATTCATTCAAGCCCATCTGCCTTTAGCTGCTAGTGGAGAGGACTTTTAGATATGGTTAGAGAGAGAAAATTACTTGCTGGGAGCCGGCATATTGCATATTGAGTGAGGATCTGGAATAGCTCAACTGGAATTCTATCACTGCTGAGAGCCAGCGTGAGGCACTCCACCCATGACAAAGGTCATGAGGAAGGAGGCTCGGCATACGCAAAGGCGGGATCGAGCCTCAGGAGTCCCCCTGGAAATTCTCGAGCATCTACCCCCAAAACCAGAGTCTGCCTACTTTCTGCTTTGTGCTTTCACCTACACCTCTGACTTTACGGGGGGCTGTCTCCCACTACCTCTCTCTGGAAAAAAGAGTTAGCTTACAGCTCCAGTTAATAATTCTTGGATGTGACAGTGTTTCAACCTACAAACTCCTTTGGAAATCCTCTAGCCTGCCTGAATAGGTTTTTCCGGCCACATGTGATTGTTCAGAGCCTCCCAACTGTGAGAGGCAGGAGATGTTCTAAACTGCCTAAACACAGATTCCTTTGAGTAGTTAAAAGATTGATTAGAAATTGTATTGGTGAAGGGTTTTTCACTTGTTGGGCCAATGTTTGCTGCTAAGTCTCCATACTCCTTACCTACTGTGTCTTTGGCAGTGTATTGATTGATATAATGGGTGTATAGAAATGTAAAATGCAGCTTTGTTCAATGCTTTTTGGAAGGCTGGCGCCTGACTTTGGAATAATCACCTTTAGAGAAAGATAAGTTTCTTAAAATGTTAACAGGCCTCCGGGCCAGAAGATGATGTCTATCACCTGAACTTTTGCATATGATAAGTTTACAGGAAAAAAGCCTGGCTTGCTGCATGACTCTACCCCTTCCGCCATTATCCTCTATGCATACTTAAGGTATAAAAACTACTTTGGAAAATAAAGTGTGGGCCTTGTTCACTAAAACTTGGTCTCCCCATGTCACTCTCTCTCCCAAATTCCAGCTGAGCGTCCATCTGGAGCGCGGATGTCCTCTGCGACCATTTATTTGCCTGGGCTTCTAAGACCCACTCGAGAAGGTGTCTAAGGTGGGGCACCTTCCGCTATTCGAGAGGGCGCCTGCGGCCTCCGTGGTCAGAGCTAACCTGGTGTCACGGGTTATATTGATTTTCCGCGTAAACCAAGCCACTCAGCTTCTTTTCTCCACTGAATTTTCCTACTGAGCTATCCTTATTTCAGCCGCTTTTCTCCACTGAATTTCCTCACTGAGCTATCCTCATTCTATTACTCTTTGAATCTTTGATGAATAAATAAATATAAATAGGTCGCCGACGCCGTCCCCGGTTCGAATACCCTGGATCAGCCGGGGCTGGTCCCCGGCAATTACTCAGTTAGTTCAGTCGCTCAGTCGTGTCTGACTCTTTGTGACCCCATGGACTGCAGCATGCTACGCCTCCCTGTTCATCACCAGCTCCCAGAGTTTACTCAAACTCATTTCTATTGAGTCAGTGATGACATCCAACCATCCCAACCTCTGTCATCCCCTTCTTCTCCTGCCTTCAATCATTCCCAGCATCAGGGTCTTTTTGAATGAGTCAGTTCTTCATATCAGGTGGCCAAAATATTGGAGCTTCAGCTTCAGCATCAGTCCTTCCAAATGAATATTCAGGACTGATTTCCTTTAGGATGGACTGGTTGGATCTCCTTGCAGTCCAAGGGACTCTCAAGAGGCTTCTCCAACACCACAGTTCAAAAGCATCAATTCTTTGGTGCTCAGCTTTCTTTATAGTCCAATTCTCATATCCTTATATGACTACGGGAAAAACCATAGCTTTGACTAGATGGACCTTTGTTGGTAAAGTAATCTCTCTGCTTTTTAATATGCTGTCTAGGTCAGTCATAACTTTTCTTCCAAGGAGTAAGCATTTTCTAATTTCATGGCTGTAGTCACCATCTGCAGTGATTTTGGAGCCCCCAAAAATAAAGTCCGTCACTGTTTCCCTATCTATTTGGCATGAAGTGATGGGACCAGATGCCATGATCTTCGTTTTCTGAATGTTGAGCTTTAAGCCAACGTTTTCACTCTCCTCTTTGACTTTCATCGAGAGGCTCTTTACTTCCTCTTTGCTTTTTGCAATAAGGGTGGTGTCATCTGCATATCTGAGGTTATGGATATTTCTCCCGACAAACTTGACTCCAGCTTGTACTTCATCCAGAC
This sequence comes from Bubalus bubalis, assembly GCF_019923935.1. NCBI lineage: Eukaryota > Metazoa > Chordata > Mammalia > Artiodactyla > Bovidae > Bubalus > Bubalus bubalis. Next base: position 81,077,139 of record NC_059158.1, read on the forward strand.
CAGCATTTCTCATGATGTACTCTGCATATAAATTAAATAAGCAGGGTGACAATATACAGCCTTGACATAATCCTTTCCCGATTTGGAACCAGTCTGTTGTTCTATGTCCACTTCTAACTGTTGCTTCCTGACCTGCATACAGATTTCTCAAGAGGCAGGTCAGGTGGTCTGGTATTCCTATCTCTTTCAGAATTTTCTACAGTTTGTGGTGATCCACACAGTCAAAGGCTTTGGCATAATCAATAAAGCAGAAATAGATGTTTTTCTGGAACTCTCTTGCTTTTTCCATGATCCAGTGGAAGTTGGCAATTTGATCTCTGGTTCCTCTGCCTTTTCTAAAACCAGCTTGGAAGTTCACAGTTCACGTACTGTTGAAGCCTGGCTTGGAGAATTTCAAGCGTTACTTTACTAGCATGTGAGATGTGTGCAATTTTGCAGTAGTTTGAACATTCTTTGGCATTGCCTTTCTTTGAGATTGGAATGAAAACTGACCTTTTCCAGTCTTGAGGCCACTGCTGAGTTTTCCAAATTTGCTGGCATATTGAGTGCAACACTTTCACAGCATCATCCTTTAGGATTTGAAATAGCTCAACTAGAATTCCATCACCTCCACTAGCTTTGTTCATAGTGATGATTCCTAAGGCCCACTTAACTTCACATTCTATGATGTCTGGCTCTAGGTGAGTGATCACACCATTGTGATTATCTGGGTCATGAAGATCTTTTTTGTATAGTTCTTCTGTGTATTCTTGCCACATCTTCTTAATATCTTCTGCTTCTGTTAGGTCCATACCATTTCTGTCCTTTATTGAGCCTACCTTTGCATGAAATGTTCCCTTGGTATCTCTATTTTTCTTGAAGAGATCTCTAGTCTTTTCCATTCTATTGTTTTCCTCTATTTCTTTGCACTGATCAGTGAAGAAGGCTTTCTTATCTCTCTTTGCTATTCTTTGGAACTCTGCATTCAAATGGGTATATCTTTCCTTTTCTCCTTTGCTTTTCACTTCTCTTCTTTTCACAACTATTTGTAAGGTCTCCTCAGTCAGCCATTTTGCTTTTTGCATTTGTTTTTCTTGGGGATGGTCTTGCTCCCTCTCTCCTGTACAATGTCATGAACCTCCATAGTTCATCAGGCACTCTATCAGATCTAGTCTCTTAAATTTATTTCTCACTTCCACTGTATAATTGTAAGAGATTTGACTTAGGTCATACCTGAATGGTCTAGTGGTTTTCCCCACTTTCTTCAATTTCAGTCTGAATTTGGCAATAAGGAGTTCATGATCTGAGTCATAGTCAGCTCCCAGTCTTGTTTTTGCTAACTGTATAAAGCGTCTCCATCTTTGGATGCAAAGAATATAATCAATCTGATTTCAGTGTTGACCATCTGATGATGTCCAAGTGTAGAGTTTTCTCTTGTGTTGTTGGAATAGGATATTTGCTATGACCAGTGTGTTCTCTTGGAAAAACTCTATTAGCCTTTGCCCTGCTTCATTCTATACTCCAAGGCCAAATTTGGCTGTTACTCCAGGTGTTTCTTGACTTCCTACTTTTGCATTCCAGTCCCCTATAAATGAAAAGGACATCTTTTTTGGATGTTAGTTCTAAAAGGTCTTGTAGGTCTTCATAGAACCATTCAACTTCAGCTTCTTCAGCATCACTGGTCAGGGCATAGACTTAGATTACCGTGATATTGAATGGTTTGCCTTGGAAACGAACAAAGATCATTCTTTCATTTTTGAGATTGCATCCGATACTGCATTTCAGACTCTTTTGTTAACTATGATGGCTACTCCATTTCTTCTAAGGGATTCTTGCCCACAGTAGTAGATATAATGGTCATCTGAGTTAAATTCACCCATTCCAGTCCATTTAAATTTGCTGATTCCTAAAATGTCGTCCTTCAATCTTGCCATCTCCCGTTTGACCACTTCCAATTTGCCTTGATTCGTAGACCTAGCATTCCAGGTTCCTATGCTCTTTACAGCATCAGACCTTGCTTCCATCACCAGTCACATCCACAACTGGGTGTTGTTTTTGCTTTGGCTTTATCTCTTCATTCTTTCTGGAGTTACTTCTCCAGTGATCTCCAGTAGCATATTGGGCACCTACCAACCTGGGGAGTTCATCTTTCAGTGTCCTATCTTTTTGCTTTTTCATGTTGTTCATGGGGTTCTCAAGGCAACAATACAGAAAAGTGAAAGAAAGTGAAAGTGAAGTCTCTCAGTCATGTCCAACTCTTTGCGACCCCATGGACTGTAGCCCGCCAGGCTCCTCTGTCCATGGGATTTTCCAGGCAAGAATACTGGAGTGGGTTGCCATTTCCTTCTCCAGGAGATCTTCCTGACCCAGGGATTGAACCCAGGTCTCCCACATTGTAGGCAGACACTTTACAGTCTGAGCCACCAGAGAAGATTTAAGAATACTGAAGTGGTTTGCAATTCCCTTCTCCAGTGGACCACATCTTGTCAGAACTCTCCACCATGACCTGTCTATCTTGGTTGCCCTACATGGCATGGGTCATAGCTTCATTGAGTTAGACAAGGCTTCGGTCCATATGATCAGATTGGTTAGTTTTCTGAGATTGCGGTTTTCAATCTGTCTGCCCTCTGATGGAGAAGGATAAGAGGCTTATGGAAGCTTCCTGATGGGAAAGACTGACTGAGGGGGAAACTGGGTTTTGTTCTGATGGGCGGGGCCATGCTCAGTAAACCTTTAATCCAATTTTCTGTGATGGGTGGAGCTGTGTTCCCTCCCTGCTATTTACCTGTTAAACAATGGTGGAGGTAATGAAGATAATAATGACCTCCTTCAAAAGATCCCAGACGCTCAGTGTAGCACTGAGTAAATGTTTTAAAGAGGTAGAAAAACCTACCTTTCTTCTTAGCATTATTTTAATCACAAACTGAAAATCTGGTTTTACACTTCAAAATCTTCTTATAATGCAGCTTATGTAAACTAGAATATTAAATATCTTATGCGTGAGTGTGTGTGAAGTCGCTCAGTCGTGTCCGACTCTTTGCAACCCCGTGGACTGTAGCCCGCCAGGCTCCTCTGCCCATGGGATTCTCTAGGCAAGAATACTGGAGTGGGTTGCCATTTCCTTCTCCAGAAATCTTATAGTCTATATATTTATGCCCCTGGCTTACAATCCTTTCTAAATTCTTATAACTCTATTCTCATACTGACTTTTCTTTCCCCAAAGATGTGAATTCCTAACAGTTTATGTGAATATATCTGGAAAAAAAAAAACCTCATTATTACATTTAATTTTAAAGACTTGCAATAATAATGGCTTCTATGCTTTTTTGTATCCTTCAGTGTTTGCTTGAGATTAATTCAGGTGTTTTTTTTTTTCTTAATTATACTCACCAGTTAGACCTATATAGTACTTGACTTGAGTACCTCATTCTTACAGAAGAAATCCTGATTATTATCAAGCACTTTTCAATTGAGACACTAATTATAAATATTTATAGCAAGGACATTGCAAAACATAACTGCACATAGTTAGATAAGTCAGATTCCCAACACATTTGTAACATCCCTACCAGGTTTTAGGCACTCTGTAAATCGGTTATATTAGAAATAACATTAATATGTATAAGGAAGATAGATAACAAGGTATTTTACCTTGTTTTTATTTAAATACCACCCCCTACTGCCTCCTGGATGGTCAGGTCTCATAAAGCCACTGCCCTGTGGATTTTAATTCTTTGGTGTAAATCTTCCTGAATCTATCCAGTCCTCAGCCACATGTCATCTCAAACCCTTCTAACAGCATCCCAGCATTATATCCCCTAGTCCAGTACACCAAAAATATTCTACAGTACAACCCATTAGACACTGTATAAAGTCTCAAGCCATTGTAGCAACTTGAAAATCCCTTAACAGAACATTTAGATCAGGTACTTTAATGTAACTAATTCGTGTCTTTTTAATCTTTGAAATAAATGTTGTTTCTGGGGATTGAACAGTAGACCCTAAAATCTAAAAGCAACAGATCGAATTTGAGCTGGAAGATAATTTCCAACAGCTGGCACTGGCACCAGAATGTAGATCTTCTTTGTTGGGCTTTTGCCTCTGTGGGGCAAGAGCACCATCATTTTCTGAAGAGTAATAGGATAATTACATGAAGCATAATTGCGAATCAACCACAAGAAGAAAATAAATGCAAGACCCCAAAATGTGCAAGTATTCTTTTTTTTGCTTGACTTTTAATGAGAAGGTAATGAAAAGCAACCACTAAGTCATTAATGTGTAATGTCTATATTCATCGGAATGGAGAGGCTAGTATTCAGTGATACAAATACAAGAGAGGTATAATTTTATGCGATTTTCTGGGCATTGACTGAGTGACAGTGGAACAATAAGATGAGTGCTGGTTTTGGTAATCAGCTGAAAATGTACTTAAGAAAGACGCAGTTTGAGTCATTTTGGAAAACCCTACCATGGAACCTCAATCATCCCAGGCATATTTTTATTTACATGGAATGGGTAAAGCAGGGAAGTTTTAAAGTGCTTTGCTTTCTATGACATACAAAGAAGTAATTCATAATGCGGAGTGTGGGCATAGACCAATCTGAGTTAAAATTCTAGGTCTACCTCTTATGAGTCAGTTACTTATAACTCAATGCCTCAGTTTCCTCACTCATGTAACATAGAGATAATAATGTCTAGTTCTCAGAGGGACTTTGAAATTTAAATGAGATAATGTGTTCTAAGTGCTTAGGTTAGTACCTGGAAGATAATTGCTCAATATATAGTAGCTATGTAGATCCTTTTCATTGTTATTGATCAATATATTAGAGTGAAAGTGAAGTTGCTCAGTCGTGTCTGACTCTTTGCAACCCCATGGACTGTAGCCTACCTGGCTCCTCCATCCCTGGGATTTTCCAGGCAAGAGTGCTGGAGTGGATTGCCATTTCCTTCTCCAGGGGATCTTCCAGACTCAGGAATCGAACCTGGGTCTCCCGCATTGCAGGCAGACGCTTTACCATCTGAGCCACCAGGTAAGCACTAGACAAGTGAAAGAAAGTGAAAGTGAAGTCTCTCAGTCATGTCCGACTCTTTGTGACCCCATGGACTGTAGCCCACCAGGCTCCTCTGTCCATGGGATTTTCCAGTCAAGAGTGCTGAAGTAGGGTGCCATTTCCTTCTCCAGGAGATCTTCCTGACCCAGGGATTGAACCTGGGTCTCCCGCTTTGTAGGCAGACTCTTTACAGTCTGAACCACCAGGGAAGATATATTAGAGTAGGAGTAATGAAAGTTGGGGTGGATGACTTGCCCCAACTTTCAAGTATTCTTTTAAAGATCTATCTAGTCTTATAGTTTTTGCTCATGCTTTTCCCACTAAAGAAATATGTGTCTTCATTACAAATAAATTTCAGAGGCCATTTCACTTTTCTTAATTTCTGGGAAACCTTTCCTAAAGCACTTGTTGGGATACTACCCTGAAATGGATAATCCCCAATATATCGATGGCTTAACACAATAGACCTTTCTTTCTTACTCATTCTTGTTCTACTGGTGTAGTGAGAAGGAGAAGCGAAGGGCTTTGCTCCACAGTATTGTTCAGATGGTTTCATTGTCAACATAGTCTTCAGAATGACGCAGGGAATCATCATTCCTGAAGTAGATGACATGTGAGACCAGAAGGATTGTTCAGAGGCCACATGTCACTTCTGCTGACATGTCACTGTTCAAAACGCAGTGAAATGGCTATATCAGCCTCAAGGGGGGCTGGGAATGCCAGTCTAATTGTTCACCAGGAGTAAAGAGACTCAAGATTTTGGTGAACAGCTCTTCCATTTCTACCACAGGCTACATTTTGGGGGGAAGGAGAAGGTAAGATGAATTGAGAAAGTAGCATTGACATATATACACTATAGTGTGTGAAACAGGTAACTAGTGGAAAGCTGCTGTATAGCACAGGGAGACCACCCTGGTGTTCCGTGAAGACCTATAGAGGTGGGATGGGAGGGGGGAGGAAGGCTCAAGAGGGAAATATATATACATGCGTGTGTGTGTGTGTATATATATATATGTGTGTGTGTGTGTGTGTGTGTGTATGTGTATGTGTGTGTGTGTGTTCATCACTCAGTCTTGTCCCACTCTTTGTGACCCCATAGTCTGAGCACATCAGGCTCCTCTATCCATGGAATTCTCCAGGCAAGAATACTGAAGTGGGTAGCCATTCCCTTTCTCCAGGGGATCTTCCCAATGCAGGCAGATTCTTTACCATGTGAGTCACCAGCAAAGCCTATATATATCACATATAATTATGGCTGATATGCATTATTGTACAGCAGAAACCAATACAACATTTTAAAGCAATTATCCTCCAATTACAAAATAGAAAAAATAAATAAAATTTCACTTAACCACTACTATGGTCAGAAAGATAAAACAATTCCCATCTACTGATAGATACCACATCTGGCTCACCCCTCTTCTCCTTCTGGTGTGCTTCCTCATAAAGTATAAACTAAAAGACTAGTTATCTACACCTTCTTCCCCATGAACAATGGTAAATACAGTAGCAATTAAATGCTATCTTCTTAGGAATGAGAGGACTGGGAAATGTCAAGCAGACTGGTCCACAGCAAACAAGAAAACATTATTGTGGGCTTCTGGAAAGCTCCCAGTCTTCCTGGTAAAAGTTTCTTAGTGAAGCCCTGTTTCTAATTTCTGGGAGGAAGTCTCTTGTGCATATTTCTCTCTGGCCCTGCTTCTACCTACAGGAAGGAGTCTCTCTTGTAAATTATTCTCCACGATTCCATTTGAAGCTAGTGATGGGACACATACTCTCCTTCTGCAGTCTGCTTCTTGCTGGTTCAAGTTCAGAAACATCATGGTTGCTTTACACCCTGGAGAGTTCAAGTTTTGTTGTTGCTGCAGTTATTTTTAAAGCCTGGACTTCTGATGTCTTTGACAATACAATTCATCAAAAATTTAAAAGGCTCCATCCTTTTTGTTTCCAGATAGTACTGTATGCTCATAATCACATACTCACAAGTTCTTTCTTGGACATAATTCTCAAGCCTAATGTATTTGTTTTTATCCCTGTCTCTTGCCCTTCAAACTCAATGGAAGCATCTTTGAGATAAACCAACAAAACTGGTGGGGTGGGTATACTCATAAACCAATTTAATTGACCAGGTTTCTCAATCTATTTTAAAATTGTCTTTCCTAATATGCAATGGCCAGAGTCAAGTTTGTCAAAACTTTAAGTCACCAATTTTTTAGTCTTCCACTTTTCATTTCTACTTATAAAACAGTCAATTCATAACTAATTTTAGTACTTTGCTAAGTTTAGCTATAAGCAAATAATATACACTATTAAAACTGCATTTTCCAACTCTTCTTAGTTCTAAAGAAAACCTTAGTGGATGTTTGGTATTGTTTACTTGATTAATTACCAAGAGCAATTTTCTCAAATATTCTGTCTGCAAATGGCATTGTTCTACATATTCAAACTCATAGTACTAATTTTTTGGTAGCCTACCACCCAACTCCTGGAGGACACAAACAAAATCTTGTGCACACCAGGACCCAGGAGAAAGGAGCAGTGACCCCACAAGAGACTGAGCCAGACATCCCTGTGAGTGTCCAGGAGGCTCTGGCGGAGGCATGGGTCTACACTGGCCTGCCATGGGGTCAGGGGCACTGAATATAAGAGTCTGGGCATAAGTCCTTTTGAAGAAGGTCACCATTACCACCATTACCCCTACCATAGTTTGGTTTCAGGCCAAACTACAGGGAGGGAACACAGCCCCACTCATCAACAGAAAATTGTATTAAAGATTTACTGAGCATGGCCCAGGCCATCAAAGCAAGATCCAGATTCCTCCACAGACAGTCCCTTCCCATGAGGAAGCTTCCACAAGCCTCTTATCCTTATGCATCAGAGGGCAGACAGAGTGGAAACCACAATTATAGGAAACTAACCAAATTGATCACTTGGATCTCAGACTTGTCTAACTCAGTGAAAATATGAGCCATGCCATGTAGGGTCACCCAAGATGGATGGGTCATGGTAGAGAGTGCTGACAAAACGTGGTCCACTGGAGAAGGGAATGGCAGACCACTTCACTATTCTTGCCTTGAGAACCCCATGAATAGTATGAAAAGGCAAAAAGATCTGACATTGAAAGATGAACTCCCCAGGTCAAACAGGAGCTGACAAGAGTGAATGTCAACACTTTAGTAATCAGTGAACTAAAGTGGACCAGAATAGGCAAATTTAATTCAGATGACCATTATATCTACTACTGTGGACAAAAATCTCTTAGAAGATATGGAGTTGCCCTCACAGTCAACAAGAGTCCAAAATGCAGTACTTGGGTGCAATCTCAAAAAAGACAGAACGATCTCTGTTTGTATGCAAGGAAAACCATTCAATATCACAGTAATCAAAGTCTATGCTTCAACCACTAATGCCGAAGAAGCTGAAGTTGAATGGTTTTATGAAGACCTACAAGACTTTCTAGAACTAAGACCAAACACACACACACACACACACACACAGATGTCCTTTTCACCATAGGGGACTTGAATGCAAAAGTAAGAAGTCAAGAGATACCTGGAGTAACAGGCAAGCTTGGCCTTGGAGTACAAAATGAAGCAGGGCAAAGGCTAACAGTTTTGCCAAGAGAATGCACTGGTTATAACAAACACCTTCTTCCAACAACACAGGAGACGACTCTACACAAGGACATCACTAGATGGTCAATATAGAAATTAGATTGATTTTATTCTTTGAAGCAAAAGATGGAGAAGCTCTACAGTCAGCAAAAATAAGATCAGGAGCTGACTGTGGCTCAGATCATGAAGTCCTTATTGCAAAATTCAGAGTTAAGTTGAAGAAAGTAGGGAAAGTCACTAGGCCATTCAAGTATGAACTAAATAAAATCCCTTATGATTACACAGTGGAAGTGACAAATAGATTCAAGGGATTAGATCTGATAGAGTGCCTGAAGAACTATGGATGGAGGTTTATAATATTGTACAAGAGGCAGTGATGAAAACCTTCCCCAAGAAGAAGAAATGCAAAAAGGCAGAATGGTTGTCTGAGGAGGCCTTATAAATAGCTGAGAAAAGAAGAGAAGCTAAGGGCAAAGGAGAAAAGGAAAGATATACCCATTTGAATGTAGAGTTCCAAAGAATAGTAAGGAGAGATAAGAAAGGCTTCCTCAGTTATCAGTGCAAAGAAATAGAGGAAAACAATAAAATGGAAAAGACTAGAGATCTCTTCAAGAAAATTAGAGATAGCAAGGGAACATTTCAGGCAAAGATGGGCTCAATAAAGGACAGAGACGGTATGGACCTAACAGAAGCAGAAGATATCAAGAGACGTGGCAAGAATGCATAGAACTATACAAAAAAGATCTTCACGACCCAGATAATCATGATGGTGTGATCACTCACCTAGAGCCAGACGTCCTGGAATGCAAAGTCAAGTGGGCCTTAGGAAGTATCACTACAAACAAAGCTAGTGGAGGTGACAGAATTCCAGTTGAGCTATTTTGAGTCCTAAAAGATGATGCTGTCAAAGTGCTGCCCTCAATATGCCAGCAAATTTGAAAAACTCAGCAGTGGCCATAGGACTGGAAAAGGTCAATTTTCATTCCAATCCTAAATAAAAGCAGTGCCAAAAAATGCTGAAACTGCACAGTTGTACTCATCTCACACAGTAGCAAAGTAATGCTCAAAATTCTCCAAGTGAGGCTTCAACAGTACTTGAACTGAGAATTTCCAGATGTTCAAGTTAGATTTAGAAAAGACAGAGAAACCAAAGATCAAATTGCCGTCATCCGTTGGATCACAGAAAAAGCAAGAGAATTCCAGAAAAAAAATTTCCTTCTGCTTCTCTGACTATGCTGAAGTGTTTGACTGTGTGGATCACAAGAAATTGTGGAAAATTCTGAAAGAGATGGGAATACCAGACCACCTTACCTGCCTCCTGAGAAATCTGTATGCAGGTAAAGAAGTAACAGTTAGAAATGGACATGGAACAATGGACTAGTTCCAAGTTGGGTAAGGAGTACATCAAGGCTGTATATTGTCACCTGCTTGTTTAACTTGTATGCAGGGTACATAATGCAAAATACTGGACTGGATGAAGCACAAGTTGTAATCAAGATTGCAGGGAGAAATATCAACAACCTCAGACATGTAGATGACACCACCCTTATAGCAGAAAGCGAAGAGGAACTAAAGAGCTTCTTGATCAAAGTGAAAAGGCTGACTTAAAACTTGATGTTCAAAAACTAAGATGATGGTATCTGGTCCCATCACATCATGACAAATAGATGGGGAAACAAAGGAAACAATGACAGGCCTTATTTTCTTGGGCTCCAAAATTACTGCAGATGGTGACTTCAGCCATGAAGTTAAAACATGCTTTCCCCTTGGAAGAGAAGCTATGACAAACCTAGATATCATATTAAAAAAAGAGACATTACTTTACCGGCAGAGGTCTGGGTAATCAAAGCTAAGGTTTTTCCAGTAGTCATGTATGGGTGTAAGAGTTGGACCATAAAGAAAGCTGATCACCAAAGAACTGATATTTTTGAACTGTGGTGTTGGAAAAGACTCTTGAGAGTCCTTTGGACTGCAAGGAGATCAAATCAGTCAATCCTAAAAGAAATCAGTCCTGAATATTCATTGGAAGGACTGATGTTGAAGCTGAAACTCCAGTACTTTGGCCACCTGCTGTGAAAAACTGACTCATTGGAAAAGACCCTGATGCTGGGAAAGATTGAAGGCAGGAGGAGAAGGGGATGACAGAGGATGAGATGGTTGGATGGTATCACTGACTTGATGGACATGAGTTTGAGCAAACTCTGGGACATGGTAATGGACAGGGAAGCCTGGCGTGCTGCAGTCCATGGAGTCGTAAAGAGTTGGACACTACTGTTTAAAGAGTTGGCTGAGTGACTGAACTGAACTGAACTGCGCAACTGCTAAGCCAGTGCCACATATTTTAAGTTTTTGCTTTGTAGCATCCGGTAAAGTAATGTCTCTTTTTTCTGACACCAGTTTCTGTGTTAGTCAAGGTAACACCAGTTGCTATGACAGATAAATCTAGAAATATCATTGGCTTAAATTAGTGGATGTGCATGTCCTGCTCACATAAAGTTAATTAGGTGTGGGTTATGGTGGAAAAGGGCTGAGAAGGAAAGGAGTATATTAGAAAGGATATAGATGAGACACTGGGTGCTGTTGAACACGGAAACTCCTAAGAAGAAACCAGCCAGCTCCCGTGCAAAGAGGGCCAGGGTGACAGAGAGTGCTGCCACCAGCCTGCAGAAAGGAATGAAGTTGGCAATACTGAATCCATTCAGGAATTCAGACTGATAGAAACCCAGGGGAAAAAAGGGAAGGAGATTACATAGCTGATGTTTATGAGCAAGGCCTGGAAGTAATATGTAGTCATGGTCTATAGCTCAGTTGGTAAAGAATCTGCCTGCAATGCAGGAGACCCCGGTTTGATTCCTGAGTTGGGACGATCTCCTGGAGAAGGGATGGATACCCACTCCAGTATTCTTGGACTTCCCTAGTGGCTCAGATGGTAAAGAATCTGCCTGCAGGGCAGGAGACCTGGGTTCGATCCCTCGATTGGGAAGATTCCCTGGAGGAGGGCATGGCAACCCACTCCAGTATTCTTGCCTGGAGAATCCCCATGGACAGAGGAGCCTGCAGACTACATACAGTCCATGGGGTCGCAAAGAGTTGGACACAACTGAGCGACTAAGCACAGCACAGTCTGAGAAATGTGGTCTATCTGTCCAGAGGAAAGGGACATGGGTTTCCTGAACAGCTTACTAGTTCCTCACCAGTTCACTTCAGTTCCTACTGGTTTCTCACTACACTCACTGTGACACCATAGCAGATGATTTTTCATCACACCAGGATCTATGTTTGTGTCAATTCTTCCGCATCTCCATCCAAAAGAGAACTGTTTATATACAAACATAAAGCATATAGTTGGTTCCTATGTCTGTATTGAGAGTTGAGAAAGCTTAGGCTCTTGAATCAGTTAGTCCTGTGTTCAAAATCCACCTACACCATAAATTAGCTGTGCCATTGGGTTACTGAACTTCCCAGAGTATCAGTTCTCATTTATACAATGGGAATAATAATAGCTACTTTGTAAGGAAATTGGGAAGATTAAAGGATATAGTGGCAAAAGATAAGGCATATTTTTTCCCTAGGTACAGAAAGTGAAAGTGAAATGGTTAGTCTCTCAGTCACATCCAACTCTTTGCGACCCCATGGACTCTAGCCCACCAGGCTCCTCTGTCCTTGGAATTCTCCAGGCAAGAATACTGGAGTGGGTAGCCAGTCCATTCTCCAGGGATCTTCCCAACCCAGGGATCAAACCTGGGTCTCCTGCATTGTAAGCGGATTCTTTACTGTCTGAGCCACCAGTGAGGTACAGAGTACGTACTAATTTACTTGATTAAATTATAAGAATTGAAAGGCATTTTGCGTATGTGATCTAAAATGGAACAATAAATGTAAACCTTTAATTTACAGTATATCTTTGCCCTGACTATTATCAATCAAGGGTAATCTAAGGGACTCAAAAGACCCATAACCTTGATCTTGCTTGTAAATTTTACCTTTTAAAGATAAAAATAATTCAGTGATGCTATGAATGAATGATTCAAATTCATTCCCTTTTTTTTTTTCTCTCTCTGAAGTTCCATTCTTAGATTTTTAAGCCTTCTATTTTATACCTCAAAGAACTAGGCTATACTTTAGAAGCATAACCAAAGCCATGTTGACATTCTGATAATCTTTAAGCATCCGGCTTGTCAGTGCCACAGTGGTAGCAGCGGAATAGAAATTAAATTAAGAAGAGATAATCAGGAAAATACAGAGACTATGATGGGAGTTGTGTGTCAGATGACACACTCATTTATTCATAAAACCAAAAACATTTTTTTGCACTAATTTTCTGTTTAATGATCTTAGAAAACATTTATTTAACACTCTTTTCTCTGTCTGAAAGTGTTTTGCTTTTTTACTCTGGATTTTCAAACTTTAAGAGTATATTTATTAGCAAGGAATATGCTCAAAACATATTGTTAAGTGAAAACAGCAGGTCAAAAACAACAAGCTTGATCCATGAAAGAGAAAAATTGATGTTGGACTGCATTAAAATTAAAAACTCTGCTCTGTGAAACACACAGGAAAAAGAATGAAAAGACAAGCCATACACTGGGACAAAACATTTGTCAAATGCATATCTGATAAAGACTTTTGTATGCAAAATATACAAAGAACTCTTAAACCTCAGAAATAAATTGATACCCCAATTTTTAAATGGACAAAAGTTCTGAACAGATACCTCAAAGAAGACATACAAATAGCAAATAAACATTTGGAAATATCCTCAAGTCATTTGTAACTAAGGAATTATAAATTAAAATAAGGAGATGCCTGTACATGCATGTTGCTGCTGCTGCTGCTGCTAAGTTGCGTCAGTCGTGTCCAACTCTGTGCGACCCCATAGACGGCAGCCCAACAGGCTCCCCCGTCCCTGGGATTCTCCAGGCAAGAACACTGGAGTGGGTTGCCATGTCCTTCTCCAATGCAGGAAAGTGAAAAGTGGAAGTAAAGTCCCTCAGTCGTGTCCGACTCTATGCGACTCCACAGATAGCAGCCCAACAGGCTCCCCCGTCCCTGGGATTCTCCAGGCAAGGACACTGGAGTGGGGTGCTTTGCCTTCTCCGTACATGCATGTTACAAGTGACTAAAATCCAAAAACCAACAGCTGGTGAAGATGCGGAGCAACAAGAACTCTTATTCATTGCTGCTGGGAATGTAAAATAGTGCAACCACTTTGGCAGTCTCTTACCAAACCCAACATAGCTGTGCTTTGATGGTATGGTAAACCCCCATAAAATGTTTATGCTTACATACTATGCAAATGTTGATGGTGACTTTATTCATAATCACAAACACTGAAAGCAACCAAGATGTCCTGTGATAGGTAAGTGGATAAGCAAACTGTAGTAATCCATAAATGGAATATTATTCAGAGGGGAAAAGTAAAAACGATGACCTATGAAGATACACAAAGACAAATGAACAATGCTAAGTGAAAAAAAAACCCAGTCTGCAAAGGTTACACACTGTGCTATTCCACTTATGTGACTTTCTAGAAAAGGCAAAACTGGAGAGATAGTAGACAGATGAGTGGTTGTTGGGGTTCAAGGTGGAGGGTGCTGAATAGTTGAGATACAGGGGGATTTTGGGGATGGTGAAACTATTCTGTATGATTTTATAATGATGGATATATGACATGATGCATTTCTCAAAACTCATAGAACTTTGTAGCAGAAAGAGTGAATGTACTAAACTAAAAAAAAAAAAAATCACTTTGGGGATTGGCGGATCCCAGGATGAAAGGCATTTAAATATTTACCTAGAAACAGCAATGATTATCTCTTGACGTTGACTTTTAAAGAAAGTTATTCTAATTATATCAAATGGGAGGAATGGATACCATTATAAAATTTCCAAATCTTGCTTCCTTGGCTTACACAACTTCTACCACTCAGAATGCAGACTTGAGGAGACTTCCCCAACCCCCCATCCTTAGGCAAGTGTAACACATTTTATACCTTCCTCGCCAAGGACAACATGCTCCAAGTGAGTTTCCACAATCAGAGCCGCTGCACTCATTTCTGTACACATCTTCAAAAACTGTAAACCAGGAAAAGGTCTTCCCCCTCTACGTTGCCAGCTCTCACCACCTGGGGTCATTGTCACTGAGCAAGTTCTGTCTAGGCTGCCAGTTGGCTTCTGCTGCATAGCAGCAAACAGCAGTTGCCAAGGTCATCCTTGCTTTCCTTGGTGCCTGCTCCCTACTCCGATCTGTCCTGACTGCCCTGCAGGAAGTCCTCACTTCATTCAACATGTCCTCTTTACTCAAAGTGTATAGAATTTTCTTGACTTTTTCTGTTTCACTCTTATCTCTTAAAAAATGACAGAGCTTTTTGGGTTGGAATGATAGAATACACTCCGACTATTACTGAGAGTTCTTTGGCTTCAGAATTGTTCATCACATCTTTAAGACTAAAACCTTTTTTGGTGATTCTGTCAATTTTTTTTGTGTGTGAATGTATTTTTAGAAAACTCTCAAGGAAAACTTACGGAATAGTGGAGAGAAAGATTTATAGTTAGAAAACATGGTATTATATTTTAAATCTTGAATTCACTAGCTCTGTGCCTTGCAGCAAGCCACTAAACTCTTACAAACACATGCATAAACTCATCTATAAAATGGACATATCTCCCCTATCTCTTTCACAAGGCTATTTTAAGACTCAAGTATGATCATGAGTGTGAAAATGTTTTAAAGAGCATGAAACTGTTAATGTAAGGGATTGTTTTTAAATGGAAAATAGACTCTCAAATGTTAATAAAGGAATGAAATTCAGGTATTTGCCTAATTTTTACGGTTTTTCTACTATCTATGTTAGGCAGAATAATGTCCCCCCAAAGATAAACACATCTTCATCCTCAGAGACTGTGAATATGTTATTTACATGGCTAAATAATATTTACATTTACGTTTGCAGATGAGATGAAGCTAAAGATACCGTGATGGTGTGCTTATCCTGGATTGCCACTCTGCTGTCACACATGAACCAAGGAATACCAGCGGGCTCCAGAGGCTGGGCAAGGCAAGAAAACTGTTTCCCAAAGTCGCTGGAAGGAACACAGTCCTGTTCGTATCTTGATTTGGGGACTTGTGTCCTCCCGAAAGAAAAGATATAAACTGGTATTGTTTTAAGCTGCTAAGTCTGCAATTATTTATTATAGCAGCAATAAGAGACTAACACATACTCATTCATTCAGAGTCTAAACTTAAAAAGTGAAAGGGAATCATCCCACAAACATCATATCCCTTATTGTATTATTTGGACATTTGATGACTATTGTTTTAGTCCTAGTCCCCCATGTTTTAGACACACTTATTTCAGCACATTTATTCTTTATCTGATTATCCTACTCTGATTTTCATAATCAATATCCTATTGTTGGCATTCCCCACTCCAATACCTTATCCAAGTCTCCTCTTCTTGGTTTATCCAACTATTTCCTCAAACCTTGCTTCGTATTTTGTCAGAGTGAAACCAGAGTAGTAATCTCTACCAGACTTTGGGTGCCTCTCATTCCTTATGACTTATGTTACTCATCGAGCATGTGTATTTTCATGCTCCTGTTTTATTTGGTTGTGGTTTATTAGTCTGTCAACACCCAGTGTTGTTTGTCTTAAATCTTGAGCTCGTAGGTACTACACATAAAGCTCAATCATTTATTTTTGCACACAAAACATATTGTCATGCTCATGCACGATTCTAATGTTTTCAATTCATCAGTCCTTATATATTCTGCCTAGGCAGTTTCATCCATACCCATATCCATTTTGTGTGGATGAATTCCAATTTGATGCCTCCAGTTTTCAAGCCCTGACTTACTTTATTCCTATCACTGAGAATACAGACAGGATAAAGACACATTTTTCCAACCTCGAGATGGTTGACCGTTTGTTTTAATTCCACACACAGAAACAACAGGCTACAGAGGATAGGCACCTAAGTCAGTCTAGGGTGGTAAGGATGTTTTCAAATTGAAGTGAAGCTTAAATTAATCTTGAGAGACATGTATGAGAGATGGGTTAACCTAGCGAAAGGCAGAGAAAGGGCCTCCAGGGGGAAAGGACAGCATGAGGAAGACAGAGAGAGAGAGGCAGACAGACAGACAAGACAGAGAGACAAAGAGAGGAAGAAACAAAGGATGAGCACCAGCTGGCTTTGTTGACTGCTAGCCATGGTCGTCTCCCTCAATTAACACACCATGAAACACAGACACATAATCACATACACTAGAGGTCAATGTCTGGGCAGAATATACTGTGTTGAATGTCTTTGTGGAAGACCAACCAATTAGAGACAAGGTGCCAGAGCTCAGGAGGAAGGTCCGGTCTCGAGAGCTGGAGACACAGCTGTAGGATCGACTCATGCAAGGTGAATATGGATGTGAATAGACTGGTCTGGGCAGAATGTATAATGGAGAAAGCTGAAAAGTGAAGTCTGGAGAATACACATTCAAGTGAGAAATAGAGGAGGAGCTGGGTAAAAGGCAAAGGATGAATACCAAGAGACTGGGAACAGAACCAGGAGAGATGTGTGTTAGGGGAACTAAAGTAGATGGTGGTTTCAAGGAGGGAGATGTATTCTTGCCTGGAAAACCCCATGGAAAGAGGAGCCTGGTGGGCTACAGTCCAGGGGGTTGCAAAGAGTCGGACATGACTGAGTGAGCTCCATCAGCACAGAACGAAGATTAGGTAGAAGTTCTGGGAGATAGGAAGTACCACCGATAGAATAAGATCCCTGGAGAAGCAGGAGGATGAAGACCAGAAGAGAGAAGGAAAGTTTAACCATAAATTAGCTTTTGAGATTTTTGATATGGGGCAAAAGAGAAAAACTTCATTTCCTCCACTTTTCCATAACAATGTTGAAATTAAGGAAAATATAAAAGCATAGTGTGAGAGCCTTGTAACAACCCTTAGAGAAGTTTATGCACAATATATTTATACCTGTAGATACAGCGCAGCACGTTTTTCAAAAATCTAAGCTCATTCTATATGATAGATCAACAGTTTTAAAATCAGCACAAAGTCAACTCTCTAATAAGTTACATCTGAATCTATTAATTATATTCTATTTCATGCATCCTGTCATATATTTATTTTATGGGGAAAAATAACTCCTCTTTCATAGCAAATTTATCCCTTTGTTTTTCCTAGATCCTTTCAACCTATTACTCACAGTGGGTGCAAGTAATTTCATATCCAATAGAACTGATTAACTTGTTAGTTAACATGTTTGAAGTGTATTTCAGCAATGAGAATTCAAATAAGCTTTAGAAAACACCTGTGGCCTACTAGATATGAAAGTCAAGGATCTCTATAAACATAACTCCATTTAATACTTGAAAGGAAAGACAATGTATCCATGTACCTGTGGACACACACCCATACATACTCATATATATATAAGAAGAGTATGAGTCTTTATTTGACACACACGAGGACCCGGATGGAAAGAAAAGATTACCCCTGCCAAAGTATTCCCAGGTTTTTGTATCCATGAAGCTTAACGAGGCACTGATTTGAATAACTGCCAGAAAAAAAAATTATGAAGAAACACGCAAAACACAGAGAGAGAACTACAAGACTAAACTAAACTGCCTCAGATGGCCAAATACCAAGAGGTACCCAGGCAGAAGGAGGAGGCAACAGCGGTAACTTGGTCTGTGACCCATGGGCCTGTTGTTTGCCATTGACCGTGTTCCCAAAGTGTGGAATTACCCATCGTTTACCCCAGCAAAAATGCAGAGGTCAAGATAATGCAAAGTAGTAGATAATGCCAGTGCCAAACCCATTCATTTGGGGATTTAGAATGCCATCCGCCTAGCACATCTATCTAAAATCACTAATGATTGACTTTGGAAATTCTCCCTTTTTCCCTCAGAGATTGGAGCTGGCGCTGTATCTTTGCCAACCCATCTGTAATCTTTAGTCTCATCATTTTTTTTTGCCTTTTCCATTCTTGTAGGTTTAGCAGCAATGCTCCAGTCTCTGGCAGGGCGTCTTGAAAAGTGCCTGCAAGCAAGGCTGAGAACAGTAGTCAGACTTTCCCAGGGCTCACACCTGGGCTCTCAGGTTGTTCTGAGTGAGTGATATCTGCTTTGGATCTTGGCCCTCAGAGTTGAGTCATTATTGTAGCGTCTGCCAACTCTCAGATCTTCCAAAGACCCACGGTTGTTTGAAATGGCCCAGTCTGCATTCCCGCTTGAAGTTCTGTGCTGTAACTTTCCGGCTTGCCTCGTCTCTGCTCTACCTGCTCTCAACTCCTGAACCTGTGAGCTGCAAGCCTTTTGACATGGCCCTGAGCCCAGTGCTCGACCTCCCAAAGGTGGTCTGCTTGTCTATTTTGACTTAGATTTATCCATCCATATCACTACTGAGCCATTAAAAAGAATACATTTGAATCAGTTCTAATGAGGTGGATGAAACTGGAGCCTATCACACAGAGCGAAGTAAGTCAGAACGAAAAACACCAATACAGTATACTAACACATATATACGGAATTTAGAAAGATGGTAACGATGACCCTATATGCAAGACAGCAAAAGAGACACAGATGTATAGAACAGTCTTTTGGACTCTGTGGGAGAAGGCGAGGATAAGATGATTTGAGAGAATAGCATTGAAACATGTATATTATCATATGCGCAGCAGATCGCCAGTCCAGGTTCCATGCATGAGACAGGGTGCTCGGGGCTGGTGCACTGGGATGACCCTGAGGGATGGGATGTGGACGGAGGTGGGAGGGGGGTTCAGAATAGGGAACACACGTACACCCATGGCTGATTCATGTCAATGTATGGCAAAACCCACTGCAATATTGTAAAGTAACTAGCCTCCAATTAAAATAAATAAATTAAAAACAAAACAAAACCAAAAAAACCCAAAAATATTTACAGTGGATTTCTAAATGAAAGGCTATAACCCATACAGGTACTAATTTTAAAGAATAACATTTAGTACAAAGGTTCTGAAAAATAGATGTGGTTGGGTGTCTAAAAGTCTGGACTTCCTTTTATCTCATTGTGGCAGACGTTCAGATATAAGCATGTTTTTATTTTCTTCCTGGACCCAAAGTTGAGTACATTTCCCAGGCTCCCTTACTAGCAGGTGTGGCTATAGCGTGGAGTTTTGGACAATGAAACGCAGGCAAAAGTGATGTGACCCACTTCCAGGCCTGGCTCATAGAAGCCTCCCACTGCTGAACCGCACTCCCCTTACCTCTCCACCTGCCAGTTCACGACGCTCCAGGGTAGGAGGGCAGAGCCAGGACACTAGGCTCCTGAAGGCCTGTTTAGAGCAGAGTTTCTTCCTCATCAACTCACAGTGGGTTGTGATAGAAGCAAGAATTAAACCGTTCTTACCTTACACCACTGAGATTTCAGGGTCTATCTGTCACACCTGGAGTCACTGACAGTAAGTAACCAATACGTTCCTCTCACTGCCTTCCTGGCTTCTGGGGTTTCAGTCCTAGAATCTGAACCAATCTGTTTTTACTGACAGGACCCCAGTTATGCTCCTAAACCCGTTATTTTTCTGTCATCTGCTCATGATCACCCATATTTAAGTGCAAAACAAATAAAAACATATATTTTTTAATTTATTTGTTTATTGAAGGATAATTGCTTTACAGAATTTTGTTGTCTTCTGTCAAACCTCAACATGAATTAGCCATAGATATACATATATCTCCTTCCTTTTGAAAATTGCTCTCATCTCCCTCCCCATCCCACCCATCCAGGTTGATACAGAGCTGCTATTTGAGTTTCTTGGCCTAAATTCCTGTTGGCTGTCTATTTTACATATGGTAATGTAAGTTTCCATGTTATTCTTTCCATACATCTCACATACCCTGAGGAAATCAAAATACATGTTTTTTAAGCTGTTCCCCTGGATAAGTTTCTCTTTTATTACATACCTCTACTTCTCAGCTCTCCCAAATTAGGTTTAGGAATACTAATTTTTGGCCAGTGTTCCCGTGGTCTTTCATCATTTATTGTGATCTGCCACTTTCTAGAGGGCTGACCTTGAGAAAATAGTTTAATTTTCTTCAAGATGTAAGTTCTTTACATAGAAATAATAATTTCATCTCAGAAGTATGTTGTTAAAACTAAATGAACCTCAATTGGTTACCTCAAGTATAAAAACATGATACTAAAATATAGGCCAGACATTTTAACATACGTACCACATGGATATTAACAGATACTTATTTTGGAAAAACTGAACTTTGGCAAAATGTAGACATCCACCTGAGTTTCTTCCCTCCTTTTCTTCTTCCTGCTCCCTTAACTCTCCATTATTAGCTACATTGGGGAACAAAAATCTGAAGGTGCTTTTGCAACGAGCTACCATTTGCTGTCCACAGGAACATATGCCATTCATTCATTCATTCTTCTATCAAGTATTCACTGAGCACTCATCCTGTGTTAGTATTAAGGGAGACAGAGACAGGGTGCCATGGTTAATAAAAAAGCTGGGAAAAGTGGTGTGGAAGTAAATGGCTGCGTGCTCTGGGGGCAGGAGATAGAGGGAAAGGAAGTCCATGGGGACTGTCTTTAGCAGGATCTTGTGTAAGATTGCGATTGAAAGCAGAAGCAGCAGAAATCCAGCCTGTGTCATTTATGCTTACAATTCTCTTCCTTCTGCCTTGGAATAAAAATATCAGAGGAAATTATTCTGTAAATGTGGCCATTATGTTTTACTTCTGCTGATACTGAAGTGCGTTCTTATTCCCGGAGGAAACAAGTGAAGGTGGCAGGGAGCCAGTGGTCTGGGTAGGTTGGAGACGCCAGCCTGGAATTGAACATTTTCTGTAGGCAATCTCTTCATGGGTAATTGAAAGTGGGCTCTTTGAAATGCTAGTGATTTAATAACTTTCTTATGAATTAAAAAATAGGCACATGCTCTTCCTTTCTTCTTTATAAAGTAGCCATTTACACATCCTTCTGTGTTGGAAGTATTTCTAGCTTAAATATTTCAGAACTTTGAAAATTAAAAGGTTTGGTATTTAGGGTGAACAGTTTCTGTCCTGTTTTACATGGCCGAGGCTGAACCTTTTGCATCCTGACATTTCCTGGCACAGGAGAAAACGCTGCCATGTTTTACAGCCACACAGAGAGTGAGGTAATCAGTAGCAGCAGAGGCCTTGATGTCTTTCTCTAAGTTATTCACGGTCTTCAGGTCCCACATGTGCTGATTCCTACCTGACATCTCCTCTCTGCCACATGCAATTACTTTTGTTAATTTCATCGATTTAAAAAGAGCAGTTCTGCTTGTTTCTCGCCTTTAAGGTAGGCGGGCGAATTGATGTATTTCCTTCACTTTCATTCCCTGAGGTTGATGACATTTTCAGTAAGTAATCTTTTTTTCTCTACTTTGCATTATAAATGTGTCTTTGGAATGTACGGGCATAAGTACCTGGTAGTAGGCATGTAATAATATGTGTGTGTGTACAAACACAAAATTGCACAGAGATACATTTATACAAAAAAATGCAATGAGTATAACACATATATATATTCACTGTAATATCTAAATATAGTTATAAACATAGTGGTTAGGCATACTTGTGCTCATAAGTATGTATGAGAACATTTGGTGCATATGTTTTACTCATACAATTAAGGGCTGAAAGGCCAGAAGAAGACGACAATGCACAGTTAATGGACTTATTAGTCAGTTAGGACTTATTTCAATCTGTGCCTCTGTACTCACAAGCTGGATAACTTCGTAAAACTCAGTCAAGAAACTGAACCGCCTTAAGCCACAGACCCTTATTTCATGTCATAATCATGAAACCTTATTTCATGTCATACCCATGGAACACTTGTGCAAATTAAATGAGATCAGGGACCATGGTGCTTGTCCTTGCTGTGAGGTTGGAGCACAGCAAAAGATGAATACTATCTGCAACTAATTTATATTATTTTTGTATGGACAAGCATAGCCGTTTATTTTCTAATTAATGGCAATTGCTTCTCTGCCTATCTGTAATTTCTGGTTAAATAATGGTTAGTCCATACTCTTTTCTTTTCAATTCTTGTTAAAATCTTCCAAAACGAATGTACTCCACAGATTATCTGAGTTCATTAAAATGATCAACACAGCAAAACCAATACAATATTGTAAAGTAATTAGCCTCCAATTAAAATAAATAAATTTATATTTTTTAAAAAAGTAAAACTCAAAAAAGAAATTTCTAAAGATATTGAAATTATGAGCATTTATATAAAAGCTAATACTTTTCAGCCAAATCATGTGTAGGACCTTGTTTGAGCAATAGATGCTTCAGATTTGTTTCTAGAACTTTAGTATGTGTGCATACACATGTATATGCACACATGGATGTACATGTATGCACAAGTCACACACACATATTACATACATCACCAATTACATACAAAGATAAATGAAAGGGCAAAAACAAAGTCAGAGAATAAAAATTAAATGTTTGGTAGCAAAATCATCAGACTTTCAGAGACTGTTTCAATGGAAGAAAGGGTATGGAACTTCAAACAATAACCTTTTTCATGTCCTTAATGTAATGTAATGAAAGTTGCTCAGTCGTGTCCAACTCTTTGCGACCCGAATTCCATACAATCCAGGGAATTCTTCAGGCCAGAACACTGGAGTGGGTAGCCTTTCCCCTCTCCAGGGGATCTTTCCAACACCAGGGATCGAACCCAGGTCTCCCGCATTGCGGGCGGACTCTTTACCAGCTGAGCCACCAGGGAAGCCCTTTTATGTCCTTACATTACAGTATTGAACACGTAATCTTAGGCGACTCAATATCTCTAAATCTTGTTTTTCTCAAATATAAATTAGGAATATTAAAATCTCTTTCTCTTCTGGTTTACTGGGTTGAGTGCCAAGTTACTTCAGTCATGTCCCACTCTTTGCGAGCCTATGGACTGTAGCCCCCAGGCTCCTCTGTCCACAGGGTTCTCTAGGCCTGAATACTGGAGTGGGTTGCCATTCCCTACTCCAGGGGATCTACCCAATCCAGGGATAGAACCCCATCTCCTGCATCTCTTGCATTCGCAGATGAATAATTTGCCACTGAACCACATGGGAAGCCCTGAATTTTGGGGGGATAAATACATAACCTCTCTGAGCCGCAGTTTCTTTATATGTCAAATGAAATAAAGATTTACATACAGTGTAGAATTTTTGTGAAAATTGAGAAAAATCATATTGACGTGATTTACAAGAAACTATATAAACTTCTACAGTTAGTCAAAATAATAGAGATATTACCATATGCATTCTTATACTTTAAATATGCTTTTTTTGAATTCCATCTTTAACAGCATTTTATTTATATGTGGGTATTTTTTTGAAATGTGACCTCCAAATCAAGGACTTATCATCATTCCAGCCTTTAACTATCCAACCAGTATATTCTATACAAGGTGTTGTACAAAGTTAAATAGTAATATGTGGGAAAATTCATACCTTAAAGCTAATATAATGAATGTTAATACAGATTTTAAATATATGTATTTATATGAATGATTTTGTCTATCCTTAGGTATTGGATTAATTTTGTCAGTCTTTAAGAAAATAAACACGTTTTCCTGTAAAAAAAAAAAAAATCAGCCTAGCCTTATTTGCAATAATCAAGTTTACCCATTCAGCTGTTACTCTAGAAACATGCCCAATGATGCCACTGACATTTGGATATACAGTCTGGGAGTACAACTGCAGTTCTCCTGGAAGTGTTGCTTTTACATTATTATCAGCATGGTCTGTGATTGATACTTTGTGTTTAATCCAAAAGTGATCCCAGAAAATATCTTTATCCATTTCCATATGTTATTCTAAAACAGTATGTGCAGTGGCTCAAGTTTTAGATTTACAGTGGCTCTTTACATTTTTTTCTTCAAAATTTATTAAATGCTTACTGCTGCTGCTGCTGCTGCTGCTGCGAAGTCGCTTCAGTCGTGTCCGACTCTGTGCGACCCCATAGACGGCAGCCCACCAGGCTCCCCCGGCCCTGGGATTCTCCAGGCAAGAACGGTGGAGTGGGTTGCCATTTCCTTCTCCAATGCAGGAAAGTGAAAAGTGAAAGTGAAGTCGCTCAGTCGTGTCCGACTCTTAGCGACCCCATGGACTGCAGCCCACCAGGCTCCTCCATCCATGGGATTTCCCGGGCAAGAGTACTGGAGTGGGGTGCCATTGACTTCTCCTATTAAATGCCTACCATATGCCTAACTTATTGCTGGAATTTGAGGAAATGTGGAGAGTGAAATTAGACCTACTCCTGTCTTTGTAGAGCTTCCAGTCAGTGTGGGAGGAGTGAGTGGAGTGCCACCAGCATTCATCAAATAATTTATTAAAAACATGGAAAATGATCAACACAAATGTGATTTGTGCTAGGAAGAATAGATGAGTTTCCTAAGCAGTAAAAATCAATTGGATTTGGTGAAAGATTTTAATTGTGAATGGATTAAAAACTAAGAATATAAACTATGAGTCCTAGTTTTTTTTTTTTTTTTTTTTTTAGTAACTGGATGTTATAATAGAGTCTGAGATAGGAAATAGCAAAAGAGACCCAAGTTTAAGGCTGGAGGTACGGAGTAGGTAATGCTCTGATTCGGACATGCTGGATTTAATGTGCCGTTGAAATACCCAAGAGAAACCATCAAACTGGCAGTTGTCTATGATTCCAGCATTCAGAGGAAAACTCAGGTAAGGTAATATAAATGTGGGAGTCACTGATACTAAGAAGATAATCGAAGCCTTGGGCATGGATAAAATTGCTAGGAATCATATAGGTGAAAAAATAAAATAAATTAGTAAAACATTTTGAGTAGCTATAGCATGGTTATAAGAATTATGTTAATAGACACACACTTGCTTACCAGTACTATATCTACATTAACAACAAACCACTGAAGGTATTAACAAAGAAGAGAAGAGTAAAATGCATTGCCTGAATGTTACAATTGGTAACATAAATGTTATCCAAGTGATAAATATTTATCCAAATAATGTTGTTATTAACTTCTAACAATGACATATTCAGAGTTGGTGATTTTGACAGCTTTAAGATTGAATGATCTGGGTTGCTAAAAACAGGCTGAAGAGCATAGAAAAGTGCTGATATTGATGTTTTTGAAATTTGGATATTAACTATTAAACACATATTCAGAGGAATTTTGCAACATTTTGGTTACATCAGCCAACTTATCTCCAACCATGTTCTGAATTCCATTTTTTTCCAAACAAGTCCCTGACCTTGGCAAACCTTTAAGCTTTCATAGTGCCCAGGTACGCTTACAATTAAGCTACATTTAGCCTTTAATTGTTGATTGATAATTTCAGGTTTTTGTTAATTCCCCCACAGAGTGACAGCGTTTAATAATGGCCACTCAATTTCATTTTCATTTTGTAGTTGCTACTTTTCCTGCACATCTCAAATATCTGACATATGGTACCAGTTAAGCACTTACCTCAATTAGTACAGCCATTCTAGATCAGCAATGCTGGGATTTTTAACAATTGCACTGCCATCTTGTGCTCAGTGTCAGGCAGCAAATATTTCGGCTCCAAAATATCATGCCAGTGTCTGTGTTCTGGGCTCATTCCTAGTACCGGCTGGTCCTGGTGGATTCTCGGAGACATCAGTTCTGAGACAGAGCTTGATGTGGTGATGGTTTATCAGGGTGTGCTCTTGGTACCAAGGGAAGGGAAGGGATGGGAAAGAATGGAGATTGGACAGAAGAAGGTGAGTTGTGATGCAGGCTCAGTGGAAAGCTCAGCCAGCTCTACAGGGAGATTCACACTGGAGTGACCCTTCAGAGTTGTGCCAAGTTGTCCTTGAATTCATCAGTTATTGAATACAGTCTGTGTTGAGGGAAGTGACTTTCTTTAGCTAAAGCAATCTTAGTATGGGACTGAAAGTGGAGGACTTTCTGTGGGCAGTGTTTCCAGCTTTGGGGGAAATAAGTCCTCCTTCCTGTAGGGGGAATCTTGGCTGTGCATCATAGAGTCCACAACCATATAATTCCATCAAAATAAATTGTGATTATGGCAATATGAAGATAGTTTACCTTTCAAAGTCCCAAATTTTTCACATGTTTATTTACTATTATTTTGAAGTACTCTAATTTAAGAGACTCTTTATGGTTATACATTTTCCTGGGTTGGTTCCCTCTACATCTATAAACATCAGCTATAATTAGTGTGTGGTTTTTTTTTTAATTCAAATCTGAGACCTTATATGGAAGATACCATGAGTTCTTCTTTAAAAAGTCACTCTGACACCATATACTGAGTGTGCTTGGTCATTCAGTCGTGTCTGATAGTCCTCCAGGCTCCTCTGTGCATGGGGATTCTTCAGGCAAGAATACTGGAATGGGTTGCCATGCCCTCCTCTGGGGATCTTCTCAACCCAGGGATGGAACCCAGGTCACCTGCATTGCAGGCAGACTCTTTACCAGCTGAGCTACCAGGGAAGTCCCAACATATACTGAGGGTTCTATGATATTTGCAGAATGGCAGTTGACTGGGTCCTGCCACAGTATGTACTAGTCAGGCTTTCTATCCATCAGTTTACTTTTACAAAGAAGTACTATATGAAAAGATAAAGGCCACATTGTAGACATTCTATGACTATTGCTTTCCCTCTACCACTTAATTTGCATATAAATACTTACAGTTTTAAAATCTTAAAATTTCTCATATTTTAGGGGGGAAACATCCATGAAAAACGAACCTTGTTAGGGAGCTTAAATTAGCCTTTCCAAAGTACTCTGTCAAAGCTGAGATTAAATTACCTGTGGCTCAGATGGTAAAGAGTCTGCCTACCAATGCACAGATCCAGGTTCGATCTCTGGGTCAGGAAGATCCCCTGGAGGAGGGTATGGCAACCCACTCCACTATTCTTGCCTGGAAAATCCCATGGACAGAGGAGCCCAGAGGGCTACAGTCCACAGGGTTGCAAAGAATCGGACATGACTGAGTGACTAACACACACACAAAGTACTCTATCAAAGTTGAGATTAAGTTACTTTTAGATTACATTTATCCAAAAATATTTCTTGTCTTTTATTAGAGATAATTTCCAGGACATTGGGACTAAACTCTTCAGCACTCTAATATACTCTTGGCTCTTGTTTTGAATCTGAGAATTACATTCATGGTCTATTTGTGATCTCCATGTAAATTTGATTTTTCTAAAGTAAGATTTTATATTACTGTTAATATGCAGATTTAAAACTTTTACATCAGATGTGGCACTAACTCTTGGTTCTCAATAGCATTTCCAGAGAGAAAAAAGTGCATTGTGCTTTTCTTTCACTGCAACATCTGTGATTATCTTTCTATAAGTTCATTTTCTTAGAAATGGGGAAAGTTTTCTCCTCCATTGGCTTATCACTAATAGTTATTAGAATATAGCAGAGAATGTATACTTTTTTCTATCCTCAAGTTCCTTAAAAAATTAATGTCCCTTTAGAAATTACCCTAGAAATGTTTATAGAAAACTGCTAATCTAGGGGAAAGTATGGTGAATGCACATGATTGTCGCACATCAGAGATGGGGTAGTGGGTGTACATTCTGAAGTTTCATTGCACTGTGGGAAAATCATTATCCCAAACCAAAGCATGTGTTGCCCAGAGTTCCAAATATGTCACAAGGATGGATTGTGTGGAAGTTGCAAAAGATAGTTCAGCACAGTTTTCTGGGAAACATAACATTTTTATAATATTCATTAGAAGGTCCAGTTTTGAAAAATAATGCAAAACCCCTTATATGCTAAGCTCTGCTATCATATAGACTCCTTTGGTAAAGCACTTGTCTATCATAAACCCATTTTGATTCCTTTGAAAGAGAATTATGTTCCTGGAAATATTAATTTTTATAGCATAAATTTATGAACAGTTCTTTGAAGACCTACAAGACATTTTAGAACTAACACCCAAAAAAGATGTTCTTTTTATTTTAGGGGACTGGAATGCAAAAGCAGGAAGTCAAGAAACACCTGGAGTAACAGGAAAATTTGGCCTTGGAGTATAGAATGAAGCAGGGCAAAGGCTAATAGAGTTTTGCCAAGACAACGCACTGGTCATAGCAAACTCCCTCTTCCAACAACACAAGAGAATACTCTACACATGGACATCACCAGATGGCCAACACCAGAATCAGATTGATTATATTCTTTGCAGCCAAAGATGGAGAAGCTCTATACAGTCAGCAAAAACAAGACTGGGAGCTGACTGGCTCAGATCATGAACTCCTTATTGCCAAATTCAGACTGAAATTGAAGAAAGTGGGGAAAACCACTAGACCATTCAGGTATGACCTAAACCAAATCTCTTATGATTATACAGTGGAAGTGAGAAATAGATTTAAGTGACTAAATCTGATAGACAGAGTGCCTGATGAACTATGGATGGAAGTTCATGACATTGTACAGGAGACAGGGAGCAAGACCATCCTCCAAAAAAAGAAA
This sequence comes from Bubalus bubalis, assembly GCF_019923935.1. Taxonomy (NCBI): domain Eukaryota; kingdom Metazoa; phylum Chordata; class Mammalia; order Artiodactyla; family Bovidae; genus Bubalus; species Bubalus bubalis. The sequence goes on from NC_059158.1 coordinate 81,106,274, forward strand.
TGCAAAAAAAGCAAAATAGCTGTCTGAGGAGGGCTTACAAATAGCAGTGCAAAGAAGAGAGGTGAAAAGCAAAGGAGAAAAGGAAAGATATACCCATTTGAATGCAGAGTTCCAAAGAACAGCAAGGAGAGATAAAAAAGACTTCCTCACTGATCAGTGCAAAGAAATACAGGAAAATAATAGAATGGGAAAGACTAGAGATCTCTTCAAGAAAATTAGAGATTCCAAGGGAACATTTCATGCAAAGATGGGCTCAAAAAAGGACAGAAATGGTATGGACCTAAAAGAAGCAGAAGATATTAAGAAGAGGTGGCAAAAATACACAGAAAAACTGTACAAAAAAGATCTTCACGACCCAGATAATCATGATGGTGTGATCACTGACCTAGAGACAGACATCCTAGAATGTAAAGTCAAGTGGGCCTTAGGAAGCATCAATACAAACAAAGCTAGTGGAGGTGATGGCATTCCAGTTGAGCTATTTCAAATCCTGAAAGATGATCCTGTGAAAATGCTGCACTCAATATGCAAGCAAATTTGGAAAACTCAGCAGTGGCCTCAAGACTGGAAAAGGTCAGTTTTCATTCCAATTGCAAAGAAAGGCAATGCCAAAGAATGCTCAAACTACTGCACAATTGCACTCATCTAATACGGTAGTAAAGTAATGCTCAAAATTCTCCAAGATAGGATTCAGCAACATGTCAACCATGCTCTTCCAGAAGTTCAAGCTGGTTTTAGAAAAGGCAGAAGAACCAGAGATCAAATTGCCAACATCCACTGGATCATTGAAAAAGCAGGAGAGTTCCAGAAAAACATCCATTTCTATTTATTGACTATGCCAAAGCCTTTGACTGTGTGGATCATAATAAACTGTGGAAAACTTGGAAAGAGATGGGAATACCAGACCACCTGACCTGCCTCTTGAGAAATCTGTATACAGGTCAGGAAGCAACAGTTAGAAGTAGACTTGGAACAACAGACTGGTTCCAAATAGGGAAAGGAGTATGTCAAGGCTGTGTACTGTCACCCTGCTTATTTAACTTATATGCAGAGTACATCATGAGAAACGGTGGGCTGGAGGAAGCACAAGCTGGAATCAAGATTGCCGGGAGAAATATCGATAACCTCAAATATGCAGATGACACCACCCTTATGGCAGAAAGTGAAGAACTAAAGAGCCTCTTGATGAAAATGAAAGAGTAGAGTGAAAAAGTTGGCTTAAAGCTCAACATTCAGAAAACTAAGATCGTGGCATCTGGTCCCATCACTTCATGGCAAATAGAAAGGGAAACATTGGAAACAGTGGCTGGCTTTACTTTTGGGGGGCTCCAAAATCACTGCAGATGATGACTGTGGCCATGAAATTAAAAGATGCTTGCTCCTTGGAAGGAAATTTATGACCAAACTAGACAGCATATTCAAAAGCAGAGACATTACTTTGCCAACAAAGGTCTGTCTAGTCAAGGCTATGGTTTTTCCAGTAGTCATGTATGGATATGAGAGTTGGACTGTAAAGAAAGCTGAGTTCTGAAGAATTGATGCTTTTGAACTGTGGTGTTGGAGAAGACTCTTGAGAGTCCCTTGAACTACAAGGAGGTCCAACCAGTCCATCCTTAAGGAGATCAGTCCTGAGTGTTCATTGGAAGGACTTTTGTTGAAGCTGAAACTCCAATACTTTGGTCACCTGATGCGAAGAGCTGACTCATTTGAAAAGACCCTGATGCTGGGAAAGATTGAGGGCAGGAGGAGAAGGGAATGACAGAGGATGAGATGGTTGGATGGCATCACTGACTCAATGGACATGAGTTTGGGTAAACTCCAGGAGTTGGTGATGGACAGCTAGGCATGGTGTGCTGTAGTCCATGTGGTCGCAGATAGTCGGACACGACTGAGCAACTGAACTGATAGCATAAATCTATATGTGACATAATTCTGTGATATAAATTAGAGAAAATTATTGGGAATTTTGAGTGAAAATTGAATGAAAAAGTTATTGGGAATTCATAATATTCATTGACATATTAAAAAAAGAATCAAGGTAAAATGTAATTACTGCTGTTGTGGACTGAGTTGTGTCCTCCTAAGACAATATGTTGAAGTCCCAATACTCATTATCTGGAAAAGTGACTATATTTGGATGTTGGGTCTTTGAAGTGATAATTAATGTAAAATAGGTCATTAAGATGGACCCTACTACAGTATAAATGGAATCATTACAAGAGGAAGAAATTTGGACACAGATCTATACAAAAGAAAAACCATGACAGAGAGAAGATAACCATTTAAAGCTAAATAGAGAGGCCTCAGAAAAAAAATTGTTTCCAACTTTATCTTGGACTTCAGCTTCCAGAATTGTGAGATTTCTGTTATTTAAATGACTCCAGTCTGTGGTACTTAGTTATGGCATCCCTAGCAAACTAATACCCTGTTTGCAAAAACAAGAAAATTAATGAATTTGGATTTGTGTGTTTATCTGTACTTTAGGTCCATTTATTTACCTGAAAGATTTTGTCATAATTAGAGTGAACCAATACTCATTACTAAATAAAGCAATGTTTGGACTTCTTAAATATATCTGAATTAAAAAAATTTTTTTTGAGTGTGTTTACTTTCTTTTTTTATTGAAGGATAATTGCTTTACAGAATTTTGTTGTTTTCTGTCAAATCTCAACAGCCATAGGTATATATGAATCAGCCATAAGTATACATATATCCCTCCCCCCTTTTGAAACTCCGTCCCATCTCCCACCCCATCCCACCCCTCTAGGTTGATACAGAGCCCCTGTTTGGGTTTCCTGAGACATACCGCAAATTTCTGTTGGCTATTTTACATATGGTAATGTAAGTTTCCATGTTACTCTTTCCATACATCTCACCCTCTCCTCCCCTCTCTCCATGTCCATAAGTCTATTCTCTGTGTCTGTTTCTCCACTGCTACCCTGCAAATAAGTTCTTTGGAACCATTCCTCTAGATTTCATATATGTGCATTAGAATATGATATTTATCTTTCTCTTTCTGACTCACTTCACTCTGTATAATAGATTCTAGGTTCATCCACCTCATCAAAACTGTCTCAAGTGCATTCCTTTTTATGGCTGAGTAATATTCCATTCAGAGAAGGCAATGGCACCCCACTCCAGTACTTTTGCCTAGAAAATCCCGTGGACAGAGGAGCCTAGTGGGCTGCAGTCCATGGGGTTGCTAGAGTCGGACACGACTAAGCGACTTCAATTTCACTTTTCACTTTCATGCATTGGAGAAGGAAATGGCAAACTACTCCAGTGTTCTTGCCTGGAGAATCCCAGGGATGGGGGAGCCTGGTGGGCTGCCGTCTATGGGGTCGCACAGAGTTGGACACGACTGAAGTGACTTAGCAGCAGCAGTAATATTTCATTGTATATATGTACCACAACTTCTTTATCCATTCATCTATTGGTGGACATTGAGGTTGCTTCCACGTTCTAGCTATTGTGAATAGTGCTGCAATGAACAATAGGATACATGTGTCTTTTTCAATTTTGGTTTCCTCAGGGTGTATGCCTAGGTGTGGGATTGCTGGGTCATATGGTGGTTTTATTCCTAGATTTTTAAGGAATCTCCATACTGTCTTCCATAGTGGCTGTATCAATTTACATTCCCACCAACAGTGCAAGAGTGTTTCCTTTTCTCCTCACCCTTTCCAGCATTTATTGTTTCTAGACTTTTTCATGATGGCCATTCTGACCAGTGTGAGGTGATACCTCATTGTAGTTTTGATTTGCATTTCTCTAATAATGAGCGATGTTGAGCATCTTTTCATGTGTTTGTTAGCCATCTGTACGTCGTCTTTGGAGAAATGTCTGTTTAGGTCTTTTTCCCACTTTTTGATTGGGTTGTTTGTTTTTCTGGCATTGAGTTGTATGAGCTGCTTGTATGCTTTGGAAATTAATCCTTTGTCAGTTGCTTCATTTGCTATTATTTTCTCTCATTCTGAGGGTTTTCTTTTCACCTTGCTTATAGTTTCCTTTGCTGTACAAAAGCTTTTAAGTTTAATCAGGTCCCACTTTTTTTACTTTTGTTTTTATTTCCATTACTCTAGGAGGTGGGTCATAGAGAATCTTGCTTTGATTTATTATTATTTTTTTTTCTTGCTTTGATTTATGTCATCAAATGTTCTGCCTAAGTTTTCCTCTAAGAGTTTTATAGTTTCTGGTCTTACATTTAGGTCTTTAAACCATTCTGAGTTTATCTTTGTGTATGGTGTCGGGAAGTGTTCTAATTTCATTCTTTTACATGTAGCTGTCCAGTTTTCCCAGCACCATTTATTGAAGAGGCTGTCTTTGCCTCATTGTATATTCTTGTCTCCTTTGTCAACAATAAGGTACCCATAGGTGCATGGGTTTATTTCTGGGCTTTCTATCTTGTTCCATTTGTCTATATTTCTGTTTTTGTGCCAGTACCATACTGTCTTGATGACTGTAGTTTGTAATATAATCTGAAGTCAGGAAGGTTGATTCATCCAGCTCCATTCTTCTTTCTCAAGAATTCTTTAGCTTTTCAGGGAATTTTGTGTTTCCATATGAATTGTGAAATTTTTTGTTCCAGTTCTGTGAAAAATGCCATTGGTAATTTGATGGGGATTGCATTGAATCTGGAGAAGGAATGGCAACCCACTCCAGTGTTCTGGCCTGGAGAATCCTGTGGACAGTGGAGCCTATTGGGCTGCTGTCCATGGGGTTGCACAGAGTTGGACACAACTGAAGTGACTTAGCATGTGTGCGTGCATTGGAGAAGGGAATGGCAACCCACTACAGTATTCTTGCCTGGAGAATCCCAGGGACAGAGGATCCTGGTGGGCTGCCATCTATGGGGTAGCACAGAGTCAGACACGACTGAAGTGACTTAGCAGCAGCAGCAGCAGCAGTGAATCTGTAGATTGCGTTTGGTAGTATAGCCATTTTCACAATATTGATTTTTCCTATCCAGAAACATGGAATATCTCTCCATCTGTTTATGTTGTCTTTGATTTCTTTCATTAGTGTCTTATAATTTTCTGTGTACAGTCCTTTTGTCTCCTTATATAAGTTTATTCCTAGATATTTAATTCTTTTTGTTGCATTGGTGAATGGGATTGATTCCTTAATTTCTCTTTCTGGTTTTTCATTGTTAGTATATAGAAATGCAAGTGATTGCTGTGTATCGATTTTGTATCCTGCAACTTTGCTAAATTCGCTGATTTACTAGAGCTCTAGTAATTTTCTGATACTACCTTTAGGATTTTCTATGTACAGTATCATGTCATCTGCAAGCAGTGCGAGTTTTACTCTTTTTTGATCTGGATTCCTTTTATTTCTTTTTCTTCTCTGATTGCTGTAGCTAGGACTTACAAAACTATGTTGAATAACAGTGGTGAAAGTGGATATCCTTGTTATGTTCCTGATATTAGGGGGAATGTTTTAAGTTTTTACCATTGAGGATAATGTTTGCTTAGGCTTATCATATATGGCCTTTACTGTGTTGAGGTAGGTTCCTTCTATGACCATTTTTTTGAAGTTTTAATCACAAAGGGTGCTGAATTTTGTCAAAGGTTTTTTCTGCATCTATTGAGATTATTATATGATTTTTATCTTTCAGTTTGTTAATGTGGTGTATCACATTGATTGATTTCCATACATTGAAGTATCCTTGCATTCCAGGAATAAACCCAACTTGATCATGGTATATGAGCTTTTTTGATGTGTTGCTGAATTCTGTTTGCTAAAATTTTGTTGAGGATTTTTGCATCTATGTTCATCAGTGATATTGGCCTGTAGTTTTCTTTTTTTGTGTTGTCTTTGTCTGGTTTTGGTATCAGGGTAATGGTGGCTCCGTAGAATGAGTTTGGAAGTGTTTCTTCCTCTGCAATTTTTTTAAAGAGGTTTAGAAGGATAGGCATTAGCTCTTCTCTTCTCTAAATGCTTGATAGAATTCTCCTGTGAAACCATCTGGTCCTGGGCTTTTGTTTTTTGGGAACTGTTGGCTATTTAGAAACATGTTGTTTAATCTCCATGTATTTGTGTTTCTTACAGTTTTTTTCTTGTAATTGTTATCTAGTCTCATACCATTGTTGTTGGAGAAGATTTTACTGAGGTTTGATTTGTGAGCCTAGATGTGGTCGTTCCTGGAGAATGTTCCATGTGCACTTGAGAAGAAGGTGTATTCTTCTGCATTTGCATGGAATATCCTGAAGATATCAATGAAATCCGTCTCATCTAAAGTATCATTAAAGACTTGTGTTTCCTTATTAATTTTCTGTTTTGATGATCGTCCATTGGTGTGAGTGGGGTGTTAAAGTCTCCTACTATTATTGTGTTGCTGTCAATTTCTCCTTTTATGTCTGTTAGTGTTTGTCTTATGTATTGAGGTGCTCCTATGTTGGGTGCATAGATATTTACAGCTGTTATATCTTCCTCTTGGAGTGATCCCTTGATCATTATGTAGTGTCCTTCCTTTTCTCTTGTATTTTTTATTGTACAAATTTCTCTTGTAATTTTTATTTTAAGGTCTATTTTGTCTGATATGAGGGTTGCTACTCCAGTTTTCTTTTGCTTCCCATTTGCATGGAATATATTTTTCCATCCTCTCACTGTTAGTCTATATGTGTGTTTAGGTCTGAAGTGGGTTTCTTGTAGATAGCATATATATGGCTCTTGTTTCTGTATCCATTCAGCCAGTCTGTGTCTTTTGGTTGGAGCATTTAATCCATGTACATTTAAAGTAATTATTGATATATATGTTTCTATTGCCGTTTTCTTAATTGGGGTTGATTTTGTAGATCTCTTTTCTTCTCTTTGTATTCTTGACTATATAAGTCCCTTTAACATTTTTTGTAAAGCTGGTTTGAAGGCACTGAATTCTCTTAACTTTTGCTTGTCTGAAAAGGTTTTTATTTCTCCATCAATTTTGGATGAGATCCTTGCTGGGTACAGTATTCTTGGTTTAGATCTTTCCCTTTCAGTACTTCAAATATATTCTGCCAATCCTTTCTGGCCTGCAGAGTTTCTGCTGAAAGATCAGCTGTTAGACATATGGGGTTTCCCTTGTATGTTACTTCTTGCTTCTCCCTTGCTGCTTTTAATATTTTTTTCTTTGTGTTTAGTCTTCGTTATTTTGATTAGTATGTGTCTTGGCATGTTTCTCCTTGAGTTTATCCTGTATGGGACTCTTTTTGTCTCTTGGACTTGACTGACTATTTCCTTTTCCAGGTTGACAAAATTTTCAAGTATAATCTCTTCAAAAATTTTCTCATACCCTGTCTTTTTCTCTTCTTCTGGGATCCCTATAATTTGAATGTTGGTGCATTGACATTGTCCCAGAGGTCTCTGAGACTATCCTCAGTTCTTTTCTTTCCTTTTACTTTATTCTGCTCTTCAGAAGTTATTTCCACCATTTTATCTTTCAGCTCACTGATTCATTCTTCTGCTTCAGATATTCTGCTATTCATTCTATCTAGAGTATTTTTAATTTCAGTAATTGTGCTTTTTTGTCTCTGTGTGTTTATTCTTTAATTCTTCTAGGTCTTTGTTAATTGATTTCTGCATTTTCTCCATTTTGTTTTCAAGGTTTTTGATCATCTTTGCTATCATTATTCTGAATTATTTTTCAGGTAGTTTGCCTATTTCCTTTTCATTTATTTGGACTTCTGTGTTTCTAGTTTGTCCCCTCATTTATGTAGTGTTTCTCTGCCTTTTCATTATTATTATTTTTTAAACTTATTGTGTTTGAGGTCTCCTTTTCCCAGGCTTCAAGGTGGAATTTTTTCTTCCTTTCGGTTTCTGCCCTCCTAAGGTTGGCTCCTCCAGTACTCTTGCCTGGAAAATCCCATGGACGGAGGAGCCTGGTAGGCTGCAGTCCATGGGCTCGCTAAGAGTCGGGCGCGACTGAGCGACTTCACTTTCACTTTTCACTTTCATGCATTGGAGAAGGAAATGGCAACCCACTCCAGTGTTTTTGCCTGGAGAATCCCAGGGACAAGGGAGCCTGGTGGGCTGTGGTCTATGGGGTCACACAGAGTCGGACAAGACTGAAGCAACTTAGCAGCAGCAGCAAGGTTGGTTCAGTGGTTTGTGTAAGCTTTGTATAGGGTGAGATTTGTGCTGAATTTTTGTTTGTTTGTCTGTTTGTTTTTCCTCTGATGGGAAAGACTGAGTGAGGTGGTAATCCTGTCTACTGATGATTGGGTTTGTATTTTTGTTTAGTTGTTTAGATGAGGGGTCCTGCATAGAGTACTACTAGTCCTTGGATGATGCTGAGTCTTGTATTCAAATGCGTTCCTTTGTGTTCTCACTATTTGATACTCCCTAGGATTAGTTCTCTGGTAGTCTAGGGTCTTGGAGTCAGTGTTTCCACTCCAAAGGCTCAGGGCTTATCTCTGGTTAGGAACAAAGATTCCAGAAGTGGTTTTTTTTTTTTTATAGCATTAAGTGAGATTAAAACAAATATCCAAAAACGAGAAATCAAAGATGAACTCCAGACAAATGGCAGTTACAAAATCAGCAAATAATAATTAAAATAACGGAATATACACATATACATATACATTCATGAGCAAAGTCAAAACAGTCCAACAAAAATAAAGTACAGTAGCTTGGCATGGTGAATAAAGGAAATCAGAAATTATATTTACCAGTTAAGAATAAAACTAACTAAAGCACAAACTGGAAAACAAAGCTAATGCAAGGTGTCAAGTGGGGAATAAAGCAGTGAAAACAAAACTAACAAATATATTGAGAGGAAAGGAAAGAAAGAAAGAATAGATATGCAAAGTTAAATAAAGGTAGATGAAGAAGATTGATATACATTTAATATTAACTACAAGGGGAAAACAACAGTAGGAAAGGCAAACAAAGGAATAAATGTAGAAAAAATATAATAGATTTTTAAAAATTAAAATTATAGAAAAGAAGAAAAAAAACAGAAGAAAGAAAAAAAAAAGGGGGGGGAGGAAAACTTCACAGAACTGCTAAAGCCCAATGTAGAGGCAGAAGTTTATAACAACAATAAAAAGTGTGACTGAATATACACATATACCTATACACCCACAAGCAAAATCAAAACAGTCCAACAAAAATAAAGTACAATAGATTGGCCTGGCAAACAAAGGAAACCAAAAAATTATATCTACCAGAACAAAACTAACTAAAGCAAAAACTGGAAAACAAAACTAAAGCAAGGTGCCAATTGGGGAATAAAGCAATGAAAATAAAATTAACAAACATGTTGAGAGGAAAGGAAAGAAAGATAGAATAGATATGCAAAGTTAAATAGAGGTAGATGAAGAAGATTTACATACATTAAAGATTAACTGCAAGGGGAAAATAACAGTAGGAAATGCAAACAAATGAATAAATGTAGAGAAAATAATAATAGGTTAAAAAATTAAAATTAGAAAAAGAGAAAAGAACAATTAAAAAAAAAAAAAAGGAAAATTCTACAGAACTGCAGAAGCTCAATGTAGAGGCAGAGGTTTATAACAACAATAACAAATGTGACTGAGGAAAAAAAAAGTTCAAAAGCTTTATTCGATTTCATAGAGCCAATAAAATCAACTACTACAATGGAGGGGAGGGGGCGAAGGAAAGAAAAAGTAACAAAATCCAAAAGAATCTACAGTAAAGTCAAAACATAAGAAAAATAGTTTTTCTTGAGTCGCTGCTTCAGAGTCCTTTCCCTCGCTGAGAGTCACAGTCCTCCTCACCTCCCTAGGATGCCCTCAAGCACTTGCTGATCTCTGGACCTGCTTTGGGGGGAGCTCAGATTCTAATCTGGTCCTACCCCTCTGTGTTCTTGCCTCCAATGTCCACAGCTATCAGAACCAATGCGTTTTCTTTTTTGGGAGCTCTCAGTGACCTTTTTTATATTCTGTAAAATAGAATATAACAGAGTTTGCCTAGTTGATCATGTGGATTTAATCTGCAGCTTGTACGGATGGTGGGAAGGTTTTGGGTCTTCTTCCTTAGCCACCCTGCCCCTGGGTTTCAACTGTGGTTTTATTTCCACCTCCACATGTGGTTCGTCCACTGGGGTTTGCTCCTGAGGCTGCCCTAGAAGATTTGGGTTTGCCCCTGTGAGGGCCAGTTGTGGAGGTGCATCTGCTTGGGTCGCAGGGCTTCTGGCAGCATCCAGTACTCAGGGGAGTTTGCGGCTAGGGAAGCAGGAAATATAGTGCTTTAGAAGGGTATGAGAACCAGTATTGGCCAACATGCTCCAGTATTCTTGCCTGGAGAGAACCCCATCCCTGACAGAGGAGCGTGGCAGGCCACAGTCTACAGGGTCACAAAGAGTCAAACACTACTGACTATGTGCTTAGACGCAAGACTTTTGCTTGCCTGTGGCAGCTCTGCCCCAGTGAGTGCTGAGTGTGAAGATGGCACAGCTGCTTGGCTTGTGGGGACCCTGGCTGTGCCAAGAGTGCAGGGCCACAGATTGCCTCTGCCACAGGAGTTATGGCCCTATCAGATTTTCGAGCCTCTTGTAGCTGGTGATAAGAAGGCCTCTTTGGCTAGTCTTTCTCCATAGCTCTGCCCATCCAGGCATTTAGAGGGCTCCCTTTCCTGGAGTCCTTCTCTGTTGTTCAGCATGTCAGACGCATAGAGGGCCCCCTCCCCCTCCGGCTGGGGGCCTACTCTGTAGATCAGCACATCAGGCACTTAAAGGAGCACTCTGGCTGGGGTCCTACTCGGTAGATTAGCGCCTCAGGCACTTAAAGGAGCACCCTGGGTGGGGTCCTACTCTGTAGTTCAGTGTGTCAGGAGTTTGACGGGCCAGCCTCTCTATTGTTCAGCTGCCGATGCTGGCGCATGGGGAGAGAGAGGCTATGGTGATGGCTTCACCCTTGATGCATGACTCAGCTGTACTGCCTTGCTTCCATGGCTGCCTGGCTTTCCTTAACTGGCATTTCCCACCACGATCTCCTTCCTCACATCCCATTGATCTGTCTCTTCTCAGTCAACAGCAGCCCCTGCACTGGGATTGCTCCATAATCCCTAAACTCCAGCTCCCAGCTGCTGTGCCTTCCAGGGGACCTATGTCCCTGTCTGGGGTATGTATGGCTGCAGCAAGGACTGTCTGATTCTCATTCCATTTAGGCTGCCACAGATCAGCTGTTTCACTCTGCCTTAAATGTTTCTCCTCTGACTCAGGTGGGATCCCTGTTTCAGTTCCTCCACTGGCCAAGGGCAGGTCCATTCCTACTAACACTCCTGTTTTTCCCCCTAGTTCCTTTGTCCTACTGAGTTTTGCATGGTTCTATATATTCTTTCCCACTGGTCAGGTACTCCTGTCTGCTCTCAGCTGGTGTTCTGCATGCACTTCTGTGGCTGAAGGCATCTTCCTGATGTATCCATGGAGAGAGATGTACTCCACGTCCACCTACTCCTCTGCCATCTTGTTCTCTCCCCAAATATATCTGAATTTTTAAAAAATCTTACATGTTACCCAAGGAAAGTGAGGCAGTCAATGATTATTTCTAATAAAGAAGGTTTTAAAACAATATGTTGTTGATTGAATGAAGGTTAAACAAAAGAACAATTCATATTTTTCTATTGTCTTCCTTGATATCTACATTAGCTAATTTTAATCCCAAGTTTTAATGTAACTGACAGTTATGTGAACTGGGATATCAAAATTAAATGAGCAGAATCCCAAGGTAGAAATTTTGTAAAGCAAACCACTTTTGTAAAAGTGCAACTGACATTAAGAAACTAAATCTCAAGATATTGCCATGATCATTTATAAATTATTTTTTCTCTATGGAAACTTTTGTGTAATCTTAGCATATATTATCCTACAAGATGTAATTAAAGGTTATATGTGCCACAACTAGAATCCCAGATGCCACAACTAAGGCCCAGTGCAGCCAAATGAATAATATGTGCATGCTCAGTGGCTCAGTCATGTCCAACTCTTTGTGACCCCATGGACTGTAGCTCACCAGGTTCCTCTGTCCATGGGATCTCTCAGGCAAGAATACTGGAGTGAGTTGTCATTTCCTTCTCTAGCGGATCTTCTTGACTCAGGGATTAAACTTGCATCTCCTGTGTCTCCTGTATTGGCAGGCAGATTTTTACCACTGAGCCAATTTGAAGCCAATAAATAAATAATAAAGATTCAAAGAGTAGATCAAAAGTGGAATAATTCAATTTAAACAGTAATTTTGCTATTGTAGTACCACAGTTAACTGTTTTCTTTGCAGATTTTCCCAGTACTCCATTAAACTGGGTAAATATATTCCCACAAAGTGTATATGTTGAAGCCATATCCCCAGTGTGACTATATATGGAGGTAGGGTTTGTATTAAAGGTGATTAAGGTTAAATGAAGTTACTGGAGTGGGGCCCTAATCCAATAGGCCTAATATCTTTATAGGAAGAGGAAGAAACACCAGCAGTACACCTGCATAGAGAAGAGGCCATGTGAGGACGCAGTGAGAGGGCAAGCTGTCTGCAAGTGAAGGAGAGAGGCCTTAGGAGAAACCAATCCTGCAGACACCTTGATCTTGAACATCTAGCCTTTAGAACTGTGAGAAAGTAAATTTCTGTTGTCTAAGCCATCCAGTATGTGGTTCTTTATATGGCAACCCTGGCAAATGAATAATGTCTTAGAAACCTGTTGAAAACATACTAATAAGAGAGAATTGTTATAATTTCTAAAAAGAATGAGTTTTCAACATTACATTTTGGTTTCATACTTGATAGAAAGACAATGGTCTGTGCTCATGTAGAAAAATACAGAATAAGGCCTATTATATATATGTACATTTTATGTCAAAATGCCTTTTCACATTCTTGACAACAAAGGACCTTTGCCAACAAAGGTCCGTCTAGTCAAAGCTATGGTTTTTCCAGCAGTCATGTATGGATGTGAGAGTTGGACTATAAAGAAAGCTGAGCACCAAAGAATTGATGCTTTTGAACTGTGGTGTTGGAGAAGACTCTTGGGAGTCCCTTGGACTGCAAGGAGATCCAACCAGTCCATCCTAAAGGAAATCAGTCCTGAATATTCACTGGAAGGACTGATGCTGAAGCTGAAACTCTAATACTTTGGCCACCTAATACAAAGAACTGACTTATTGGAAAAGACCCTGATTCTGGTAAAGATTGAAGGCAGGAGGAGAAGGGGATGACAGAGGATGAGATGGTTGGATGGCCTCACACTTGATGGACGTGAGTTTGAGTAAGGTCCTGGAGTTGGTGATGGACAGGGAAGCCTGGAGTGCTGCAGTCCATGGGGTCTCAAAGAGTCGGACACGACTGAGCGACTGAACTGAACTTGAAGTTAACATGCAGTGGCTCATTTATATTCACATTATTTTTCTTCTCAGAATTATCACATGTATTTGAGGAAAGGAAAAGTCAGAAGTGAAATTTTCGAAAGACAGTGTTTTGTAACAAAAAATTAATATCCATTAAATAGGGTAAGAAAAAAATCTGACAAAATATAGTGATATCATTTATATGTCCACCAATTGCATATATAGTAAGCACTAAAAGTGTGTGCCATAATTTTTTTAAGTAACTTCTAAAACCTTTCAAGTTCAGTTGATTTCTGAGTATGAACTTCACATTCACATTATTTTGATGCAAAGTGATATTTTTTTCATTAAATGTTTATAGGTATGTTCCATGGATAGTTTAACATAGGTAAATAAACAACCATAATAGTTCTTGTATCTTTATAAAAAGAGGAAAAAAGAGAAAGGGTATTTATATTTTCTAATAATACTGTGTCTCTGGCTTAGTATTTAATTTTTCCAGGAGTGTGTGTTTACGTATTAAATGCTTGCTGCAAGACATATATTTCCTAAATCATGATAACACACATGCTTAGAATGAAAATATACATGGAGAAAAGAGACACAAGTGTTTTGGTTTGCACCCCAGGTGATTCAATTTTATTTTAGCAGAAATTATAGAGAAAGTGTAAGAATGGTGATAAATATCAGAGTACAGAATGTCACCATGATGTTATCTGGCATGTTCAAAAAACAGAGCAATACACTGAAGTATCATTTGACAAGAAAACATTCAAGAATGTTTCATCTCTTGATTCCATTTAGACTAAAAGTAGATTCAAACCAATTATGAAAAACATCATTTAGTGTAATACAAGAAATTATTTTATCCATTGTGGATCCAATGGATATATTATATCCATTGTGATAGACATGAGATTTCTGAACGTTTACAAATTCAACAAAAGGTTATCAAAACCCGCAAAGTCTTCTTTCAGAACACTGATATTTCTCAGTGCCTGCTGTGGACTGCAAGTGGCCAGAGACATTTACTCAGTGTCACTGTAGTGTCTGTTCCTTTTAATTTGCTCTTCCACTGTGAGTTGTTCAGACTGGACTTCCACTCTGGGAAATGGAGGCTTGGCTGTAAATTCACAGCTCGGAGCATCAATATCTGTGACGTGTGCTGCTCCTATTGTTTGCCCATGCCAATGTTTGATGTCCTTCCCCAATTCTCTTAAATACAAACATGGCATATTTTTAATATGATCTACAGAATCTATTAAATTATGCTTAAACATGTTCTCATTCCTTTTGGAAAAAGCAGCAATTTTCACCGTGTTCGAAAAGAAGAAATGTAGGTTTTTATTACTGGAGTGGTTTCCTTTGATGTTTAAAATGTTTGTCTCAGAAGAGGGCGTTGAACTTTTCCCGTTACCGAGGCCTGACCTGGGGACAGACTGCACAGGACTGCCAGCAGTAGCTCCGTCAGTCTGTTTATCTAGAGTCATAGCCAGCACGTTTCTTGAGTAAGTCTTTTCAGATTCAAATATACCAAGTAACTCCGAGAGTTTAGAAGCATTTTCTAAGTTTTCAATTTGATATTCATTTGCAGTGTAGTACACTTCACTTGACAGTGGCAATAGATCAGGAAATTCTAAAACAGATGTCTTCTGCCTGTAATTATTCAGATATGACGCTGCTACATAATTGTTATTATTATTCTTATTCAAATTCTCTTTACGATTTTCTGGTACCACCTCATCATCAGTGTTAGTAACCTGCAAAACTTCTGCACCATCAGGTTCATTAGCTTTTTCATTTCTCTCTTTCTCAGCACTCTGCACAACTGCATTATTGTTGTCATTAAGATCCATTTCACTTTTCCTCTTATTCTTCTTGTCTTCGGCCTCATTCACCTTATCTTGTACGTCCTTATTTCCTTCCTTCTTCTCTTTTCTTGCTTCATATGCTTCCATTTCTTTGACTCCTGTAACATCTTCTTTCTGACGCATATGGATGGACTGCAGGCATGGCTGCAGGAAAGAAATGTTATCTCGTTCTTGTCCCTTGTTTTCCACAGTTTTCATGTGTTCTATCAGTGATCCACTTTTAAATTCAGCAGATGTAGGGGTTGTCATTTCCGGTGGCCATTTAGGTTTACTCATTTTGAGCTCTTCCTCAAGGGGGAAGGTTTTCTTAGGTATCTCCCTGGAAGGAGGCCAAATGATTTTTAATTTTCCCCTCTTTCCACGTTTTTTCAAACCATCCCTTTGCTCTTCACTGTTACCAGCATCTAAATGTTTATTAAGTTCTCCAAGCATGGGGGTATTTTCCACATTGTTTTTACACATATTTGGTTCTTCATTAGGAGTAAAGTCAACTGAGCTGCTTTGATTTTTGCACTTCCATCGATCTTTATGCTGTTTGTGTCCAAAACCTTCATCATAATTTCCTTTTGATTTGAAAAGTTGTTTAAAGTGAGGTTTACAATATATTTGTCCATGAAGTGAGGCATAATTTCCCAAACTGTCAAAAAGAAAAAACATTTTTAAACATTTTATATATACACTGCAAATTCTTACAGCGTTAGGGAATTGATTATTTCGAGCAATGAATCAGAGATTGAGTACAATTAACTTACTGGCAATAGGAACGTGCCTATTAATTGAACATTCCTGTTAGATAATATTCACCACTAATGCCCTCTATAATACTTGTCTTGCAGTAGTCAGAATTTCATGCTGTATGTCAGGTACCAGTACAAAAGGTGCTATAGTGTAATGCATATGTAGTTATAGATGATGTAAAATGGTAGGACTAAATCTTTGCTAACTCGGAGAATTGTGAGGGGCTACAGTTTTCAACAAATCCTGAATAGCATAAAAAATTAACTATTTGAACTTCCTAGTTAAGTGGATTTTGAATGAATGAATTGGAAAGCTTGTCTATGCAATTTTTTATCTTGTCTCTTTGGAAATATTAACAAATAGAAATGCCTGTTAAAATTAACATCAAATTTAGTCAAAGGCAGCAGCATCATTTTTTTAATATTTCTGAATCACTACATAAAAATGGAGAGAAAAACTAAAAACCCAAGGATAAAATTACAACAAAACTAAGTGACAAGGTATTCTCATCAACCTCAAAATACAAGGAGGGAAGGACAAACCAATATCAGCTACAAGACTAGCATAATAGTCGCATGTGTGTGCATGACAACAGAGGGAGAAAGGAAGGTGTCTGATGGACCTGAAAATATGAGACTACAAAATAATCAATATTTCCTGGAAAGTATCACATGCCAATCGGAGAGCAGCAGCTCAAATTGGGAGAGGTTTTGGCATTTCAATAGCCAGTGAGAGTGCAAAAATCCTGTGGCAGGAAAGTCTGAAGAGGCTGGAGAAATTAAACTCAAAACTGACCCACTGGGATTGTTTAGATCCTACACTGTGAAAAATAAACATGGAAGTGGAATCAAAAGGGAGGCGATCAATGATGACAGAAATCAAAAGGTCCCAGTTAACATGAGGGAGAGAACTCAAGACAGGAAATCCCAGGAATCAAGGCACCAGAGTTTTTTGAACAGTATAAGAAAATTAGAAAAGGTAGCCCTGTGAAGTTGGGAAAACCATCCTGAATTTTGCTTCCTTCCAAGATTTGCGTAAATTAACACCATATAAAAATAAGCAACAGCAAAGTATCAAGCCCAAACAGCATATAAAGTTATTATGAGAAGTGAAAGAATAAGGAGCATTATCACTGTAGGCAACGAAAACATGGTAGAAAAACATGTTCTTGAAACATCAAACTTTTAACCTACTATTTCAAAATGAGCTAAAAGACATTAAGAAAATGATAAAAGACCCAAAAGAACAGCATGAATTGTAATTAGAAAAAGTAATAAAGAAGGTATCAGGTATCAAGAAGAAAACAGAAAAGGAAAAAGTCAAACATGTCAGCAATAAAAACCAAACTAAAAGAAAAACAAGAGCAAATCAATAGGAAACGTCTTAAGAAAAATATGGCTTTCCTGGTGGCTCAGATGGTAAATAACCTGCCTTCAGTGTGGGAGACCTGGTTTCAGTCCTTGGGTTGGAAAGATCCCTTGGAGAAGGGAATGGCAACCCACTCCAGTGTTCTTGCCTGGAGAATTCCATGGACAGAGGAGCCAGGTGGGCTACAGCTCATGGGGTTGCAAAGAGTCAGACACGACTGAGCAACTAACACTTCCATTAAAGAAAAATAGGAAAATTAAAAGATAAAAAATTTATAATCATAAACGAAAAATATATAATAGGAGTTCTTGAATAAGAAAATAAAATTATGAAACCAGTTAAATACTAAAAAGCTATAATTTAAAGAGCATTTCCCAATATAAAAAAGAATGAAATTACATACTGAAAGATCACAAATTGTTATCAGTATGTAAGAACTAAAGGAATAAACTTTCCATGAGCCTTTTCTAAGGAATCTACTTGAAAATAAGCTTGAGCAACCACAATAACTAAGGAAATGTCAACATAAGGATTGTGGGTTAGATTAAATACACTGTTATATATTAACTGAGATGAAATGAGGGCATAGATGGAGGTAGTATAACATGTAACAGCTACATATGATGACACCAAAGACTCTGTACACTATTTTAACAAAATGGGGTGTGAGTGATCAGTGGAGCAAATACAATTTTTAATGCTTTGATAATCAAATTAGTGGTGCTGATAGCTTTGTTTTTCTAAAACTGTTGTTCAAATGAATATGGGATAGTCTAACTCTGTTAATCTCCTTTGTCTTTGAGAACCAGAAGCCCTGAAGTAGAAGAAGATACAGCTGTAACGGAGAAGAGGCTAAGCAAAAGCTATGAAATTCTGAATTCAATTTGGAAACATCCCTATGAATTCCTATTTTTTTCTGTATATATAAATATTTACTAGATCTTAACACTTAAAAGCTTAGAAATAGTGATCAACTCAGTAGAAACAGTGTCAAGATTATAGTCTTGAAATATTTCACATTTCTCACTAGAAGAAACCAAGGCTTAGAGAAATGACTGATTCTGCACCTAGGCCAGTAAATGTATAAGATGAGCATGGGACATCTAGTCCTATCAGATAAAGAGGAAGTTATCACAGACAACTTGGGTTCTGTCAAAAGGACTCAGGAGACAACTTGAAGTAGCTTCCACTGGCCAGGTATAGAGTAACTAGAGTTTCAGTAATGATGATAATGGTTTGTGTAAACATGTGTAAATCTGTAAGTTTATATAGACATTAAAATATCTTAAAAGTGGTTATCTCTAGGAGATAAGAAACTATTATATGAAATTGTTAAATAAAAAATTGATACATTGACAAAACTGATGAATAAAGGAAAAGAATTATGGACTTATTCTGCCTTTTTTTAAATTAACTGTATCACCGTGTAACCAAATACCAAATACAGGGAAGCATCTTCTGTGAAAGTATTCTAATAATAAAAAATAAAGAACAAAATTTGAGTATCGGCATTTTGCAGACATCATTGAATGGATATAGGTATTACAAGCTTTAATATCTGCTATGTCACAAAATGAAAGAAAAGCTGACATAATGTATTAAGTATACTCTTGTCAATACTCCCTATGTTCTTCCAAAAGGAATCAAATCTTATTTTAAACTAGAATTAATCTAGAACCTGGATTCAGCTTACAGTTTTTGAAAATACAGAGGATAAAGGAGCATATGAACTGCAATATGAGTGTGTAATCAGCAATTCCAGACTGTGCAAAACTCCACAGGTCAAATGTCCTGGGTCTTTCACAAGTAAACAATAAGGAATGAAAGGAATGGATGGAAAGCCTATAGATTATTTTTAAAAAAGACTTGAAAGACTTGAGAGAGTTTTTTAAAAAAGGATAAAACCAGAGTACAGAATTTAAGAAAGCACATTTGGGTAAATAAAACTATAAAATGCAAGGAAACAATTACTATAAAGGATGATATTTAGTCATAGGCAAGAGACTGGTTATGTTTGCAAAGGGCAAAGGGAGAAAAGAGCTTCTGGAATGGCTAACAATATTGTATTTCTTGATCTTGATAGTGTTTATGAAGTGTTCACTTTATAATTTAGTGAGCCACATATTTGCTTTGCTTGGTTTTCTGTATCTGTGGGTGTTATACGTGTTGTACTGTGTTTAATTGCTCAGTTGTGTCTGATTCTTTCTGAGCCCAAGAACTGTAGCCTACTAGGTTACCCTACTCCATGGGGATTCCCCAGCAAGAATAGTGGAGTGGGTTGCCATGCCCTCTCCAGGGGATCTTCCCAACCCAAGGATTGAACCCAGGTCTCCCGCATTGCAGAAAGATTCTTTACCATCTGAGCCACTAGGGAAGCCTGGGTTTTATATAATGCTTTTTAAAAATAGCAGTCATTGAATAAATATTTTTGAGTCCTTATTGTATATTTGGGTTTACTTGGTACTGACAAGACAAACATTAACACATTTCCTACATCCAGGGACAATTACACTAGACTGTGTTAGAATGGGGCGAGCACAGGAGATGCTGTGATCCATACACAGGGGTAAAAGCAGGTCACTTCAAAGACATAAAGTCTCAGTTGAGGTCTGAGGAATGATATGGGGGTGAGGCAAGGGAAAACTCCTCCAAGGAGCAGCAACAACATTTGGAATCAGCTAGATGAGCGAGAAAAAAAAAAATGACTTTGAGGAACTGAAATTCAGTCTTCATGAAAAGCAACCGGCAACAGGAGGAAGGGGTGCTGGGAGATGAGAAGGGACAAGATATTGAATCGCTTTTTAATTCATATTTATATGTTAATTTTGGGAATAGAGGAAGCCATTATATGTTTAAAACTGGAAAGTGATCCCAGATTTGCATTTTTAGAAAGATCATTCTTACGCAATGGAGCATGGCATTGGGAGCGGTCGGTGGTGGTGAGAGTTATTTCTCTTATCTATGTGATCTTCATGCTTGGACTAAAGGGTCCCTTCTGAATTTTATTAAGAAAGCAAAACGTCAAAAGGAAAAAGGTAACAGCCATTCCGAGCAACACAGAAAATGACCACATTTCCATTTGTTGTTTTAACTGATGGAAACAGGATTTGGAAAAACTGACATCTTTGAAGAGACATGATGTTATAAGTATACTGCAAGCTCTTTGACTATTTGTGCCCCAGGCCACAAAACAGTTTTACCTCAGTTTACTGTTGCAATGACGGCAGCGGAAACAGGATTTATGAAAACTCTGCCTGTCTGCTACTAGGCACTCCATTGGATAAACCGTCTTTTGACAAAGTATACATATTTCCTTGTCTTGGAGTTGCAGTTTCTAAAAATAAAAATGTATAAGAGCTTATGTAGTACTGTTTTCAGTCACATTGTAAAAACAAAAAAAAAGCAACAGCATATTAACTGGCCATGCAGTTAGTGTAGAAAGCTCTAACACTACTGGTCTCGATGTTCCTTCTCTGGATGTAGGGCATCTACCATTAGGCGTAAGGTTCTGGTACAATCAACCTTATTCTGGGTTCTCTACTATTTATACATGGGACAAGTTAATTTTTATTATTTTAGGAAATACACATGAGTAAAATGTGTTCACTAACTTTAATACACTGAAAAGGATATATAGGAAAATCGGCCACGAGGAGACCTCCTGAGACCACTTATCATTCTAAATGACTGAACTTTCTATGTATATAAAAGTTTATACCTAACTTGGTCTAAAGTTTTAGTCTTTAAAGTATTCTGTAGAGATTTTTCTAAAATATATCCATATATCTTTTCAGCTGATATTTTATTTGTTTAGGTATTTTCTTGATGACTTAGTGTTGACTCTGTGACACTAATTCTTAACAATAAGACGAGACTCCTAAATACACTGAACTATTCAGGGCTATTTGTCCTCAGTCTAAATAGCTTAAGATTTCAGGGCTTTGGGGATTCTTATGCCTCTTATGATTTGCCTACCTCCACCAAAGTTACATGTGAATGCCAGTTCCTATGAGTAATAGTAGTTATATTACCAAGTGTTTGCATAGTTATATTACCAGTGTTTGCACAGTGGTTCAAAACTGACACAACTTTTGCCAGAGTATTGTTCTGATTCTCACAACTCTTCTGTAAGAATAAGCTTTTGTAGTAGTTTTATATATGAGCATATATATGCACTGTTCTTTATATAAATAAATATTATATACACACACTTTAATGTTTTGATGCTCAATTTGGGCTACTAAGAAATCTCCTTTATTTATTTTTTTCTAATAGGAGACATACTTCTATATTTAACACCAGTTTCCTTGTATTTTTTTATGTCTTTAGTTAATAGAAACTCAGCATTTGAAATTAGACAGCTTTGCTTAATTATGCCAGAAGCCAGTACATTAAGAAATCATATTAACCTGATAAAGTAGACACATATGTTGCAAATATGATAAGGGCAGAATTATTAGTTTCAGCAGTTTTTATTTTTAGGCTTGCTATTTCTTTCAATCTATCTAAAATAATGGGCTACATTAATTATGTCAAATCGTTTTATTGTGAAGCCTCATTAATTGTAAAAAGGAGGAAAATATAAAGAAATGAGCTGTTCTCTGATGTTAAAAAATCTGTACTAAGTTCATGTGTTTTAAATCTCTCTTCTTCCAAATATAATTATATTTTAAAATTATTGTCCACATTTATCTGTGAATGAGGCCAATTGAGCTATAATTTGGGGTTTAGGAAAGGCAAAAGAAAATCAATTATAAGGGGAAAAATAGCAGTGGCATTAGAGAGCCAATTCCATCCAACTCAACAACAATAATTAAATATACAAAAGGTCTAATTCCATACTACACTTTTGTCAGAGATCCCAATCAATGAAAATCCTTAAAGCACATATGCAGAGTGTAAATTGTTTCTTGGATTATTACCAGGTTGTATTGAATGCAAACTCAAACACCACTTAAGTCTGATAGTTAAAAATCTATCAATAATAGGTCAAGAAATATTATCTCCTATTGTCTTTAACAAGTGTATAAAATAATATTTTATTAAGAAATACTCATAATGTACTAATGGTATACAATAATTAATAAATATAAAATCCATATAATAATGCTATCACAATAGCAATTCTTATTATACCTGCTGCTTTATCTAAAGCCTTATTTACCTTGACAAACACAGGTCTCAATAACCTATATAGTAGTGTTACTCTCACACAGGGCTGGTGAATCATATTAAATGCTTTTGTAAAGAGGAAGTAGTAAAAGCAAGCATGGTAAAGGGAAGGATAGCAACAACTAGGGAAAGCTGTTAGTTTTACGTTATGGTGTTTAGTTCTTTCCATGTACTCTTTTAATTGCAAATCGTCTTAGTTCTGTGCCTTTAAAGGGTTAATCTTACTTCACTCTTTGCAAGGTCATTTACCACGCATAAATGCAGATTCCTCTTGGAAGGTGGTTTCCATCTCAGTTGCAGAAGCATCTGAGGTTGCATATCCCAAGTTTTTAATAACTCTTTCACTCTCCTGCCAAGTCTGTTGAAAATTCCTCCTGAGTTCTTTAGGTGAATCAGAAACATCTAAAATGTGGCCGGCGATGACATCCTCATAGGTGGGTGGGGCGTGCTTGAAGTCAAAGCGAGATCTGCCAGCTTCTGAGCCATGTGACGAAGAGACTGTCGTCTTCGACCCAACAACCTGACTCTCAAATGCATCCACACCTGAGAAATGTTCACTGAGAGACCTTGTTTCAGAGCGTATGCTGGGCAGCTTAACGGGCATCATTTCTTGTAGCTCTCTAGGACGACTGTGAGAAAAACCCGTAAAGCTAGTGCTTTCTGAAGATGTTAATCCAAATTCCTCCTTAAATGAACGGCTTTCTTGCTTTATATTACGATTTGCTTCTCCATTTATATAAGCTCTTCTATTTGACTGTGTGTCAAAACTTAGGCCATCCTCAAATCCCCTGAACCACCTGTTTATTTCATGTTCATGGTCACTCATGAAATTTTCAGCCATTTCAACAGACCTGTTGGCTGCTTCGTATCTCTGCGCGTGCTCTGATAGGCGAGGTCCTTCGACTTTGCGGATGATTTCCACTGCGTCAAAACTCTCAGTATCTGCTGGCACTATGTCTGTAGCGGAATTTACTCCATCTTTGTGAACGTAAGTCGACCTTTTCTCCACTTTCCTTACTTCCTCTTGAGCTTCCATGGATTCTTTGAAAGAACCACTGTCAGCATGATTTACAGTTATAGGTATTGTGATTGTAGGTGGAGAGTCCCTACCACGAGCCTCTATCTTAATTTGACGGCGAAGTGTTGCAGGAGACGTGATGATCTCAGACCTCTTCTCCACAATGGGAACCGGGGTTATCGATGAGCATGGGATGATCCCTCTGGATAACTTCGCAGTGGTGTCTTTGAGTTTCACAAGTTGTTCAGAACGACTCTTGGGTGGCGAAGGGGAGGTACTTGCTTTGAGGATTCTAGTTGGTTGTGACGGCCTTGGTGATGGTTCAGCAAAACTGTCCTTTTTAGGGGACTGGGAAAGCTCATCCTTGGGAGAGGTTTGTGTTCGTCGGGCGGTAGACTCGATCGTTATGAAAGTTGGTGACGATGGGCGTGTTTTTAAAGATGGAGGAGGAAGCTTGGCATCATCTAGTTTAATTTCCTGATGGGTTTTCACTTGATGATGAGCAGTAGTTTCTTGATGAGTTGCTACTTGGTGGTGCTCTGCTTTTTCCACAATTGTATTTTCTTTCTGCTGGGTATTTTTATTATAACTGACATTAGCATTAGACACTTTAGATAATGTTTCATTAAGACTGGTAGCTTTATTTCTCTGCTTTCCCGCTTTAGACGATATCATGGCCGTTTGAATTGTATTTTCACAGGACACAAGCATATCCTCTGCCTGAGTCTTAATGTGTGTTATTTCTTCTTTGATTTTTTCTATGTTATTCTCCATAGCAATGCGAACTCCATATTCTCTTTTTTCTTCACTTAATAGCCATACTGGAATAATATTTAACAGCATCTGAAATGTCTTAAGGCCATTTTTATCTGGTTCTGCTTCAAACTCTTTTACCCTAGACAGAATCTGTTGTAGTTCTTCACGTTTTCTCAAGAATTCCAATACATTTACAGCACGTTTTCCATCATCCTGCTGGGATTCTTTCGCAGAAGAGAATAAAGATTTGTTCTGTGTCATCTCTTGCTTTGACTCTTTAGTATTAGAAAAGACTTGTTTCTGTTGTATGCCCTTGACGCCAAGATATTTTTCTTCCTGAAGATTATTATTTGGCTGGGGCAATTTTTTATGTTCAACTTGACTTTCAAAAGACTGTGTATGTGTTTGCTGAAAATTCTGAGTCTGAGAATCAAGATGTGCCTCAGTAACCTTTTGTTCGACTACCTTCTGAGCTGATTTATTCAAGTGCTCTTGTTTTGTTTCAACTATTAGACTTTCTTTTTTTGGACCAATCATTGGTGGTCCCTGAATTGTTTCTTCACTTCCTAGAAGTTTCCCACTCGCAGATTCTCTAAATTCTCTTTGCTTCTCATGAACTATTTTGAGCTTACTTTCATGGCTTTTCCCTGTGGTTTCTGTAGGCAATTGTATTGTTGCTGTCTTCTCCTTCGCAGGTAATTGATAATGTTTTTCAGTCACTGATTGCATATAGCTACTACCTTCAGTCCTTGCTTCCGTTCTCCCGGTTTCCTGGTACTGTTGTTTGGTAATGGTTTGAATATCAACTTCAGATTGCTTTTTATGACTTTCATAGCTGTGGTTTGTTTCATCTAACTTATGACCTAGAATTGGAACCTTCATGGTTTTAACTTTGAAACTGGGGGAAACTGGTTGGCTTTTGGGCAAGTGCAACTGCTCCAGATGCTTCTGTTGTGTTTGCTGGATCCTATATTCTTGCTGACTCTGTTTAATTTCACAAGCTGATTTAGATTGGATCATACCCTTTGAGCTCTGCAAAACTTCCTTTTTCATTGTATCTTTGCCTTCCAAGGTTGCTGGAACATGTTGGAGCCTCTTGGCAGAGAATGTCACTGCCGGTGTTGTGGAAAGCTGGTTATCAGTACAGACCCCTAGATCTTGAGAAAGACTTTGAGAGACTGGGTTGGTTTGGGCCACTGTGACCTCTGAATCCATTCCAGTTAGGGGGAACTCCTCCTTTGTTTTTTGTAACACCACTTCCTTTTTCAACTCTGATACGTTTTGATTTTGGCTCTCTGTTCTAACTATGTTGTAGCCCGAACTCCCCTGTCTCTGTTTTTCAAGCTCTTCTCTTTGTTGTCTGTATTTTTCTTCAGCAATCATTAAAGGTGTTTTAAATTTTCTCATATAAGGTTTTGGACTTTGCTGCCCTGAACCTGCTGGAAATGAATGAGATTTTATGAGAGGTGCTATAGGTTTTTTCTTGGGTGGTGAACTTTCTGGAACTGCCTGTGAGAAAGACCTTGTAGAGTCCATAGATAGTTGCTTTCTTTTATCAAGACTTTTGCTAGATACATTCTGCATTGTCTCTATGTGTTCACTGCTAGTTGCTGTTATTACTCTTTTCTGATCCTTTGAGGGAGTCATTTTACATTCTGTATCTGGCAGAGAATTTTCCAAATCAACTTTTGGGGAACTATGATTCTTTATATCTTCTATCTGCTTCGGAAACTTGGGTTTGGGGAGTGTGGGAGGTGGCAAACGTCCTCCAGATTTTCCTGTTGTGATTTTAGCCTGAGAGCTTGAGGCTTCTTCTTGGGAGTATTGTATGAATGTTCCATTATGCTTTTCTTGAACAGAAGAGGAAAGGAGATGTGCTGGTTTTAGAGCTGGAGCTGGAGGAGGAGGGGGCGGTGGTGGAAACGTGGATAGACATTCTCTTTCAAATTTCTCATCTTCTGGTGGTGGAGGAAGAGGGAGGCCTGGAAAATTTTCAAATTCAGCCTGTATCTTCTCAGTGGACAGTGAAGGAGGAAACACATTTTTTTCAGGCAACATCATTAAAGGAGGTGGAGGAGGAAGAGGAAATTCAATTTCAGATGATGCATTGGAAGGTAGAGGAGGAGGTGGAGATGGAGGTGGAAGAGGGAACTCATTTTCCTTTGCATTATTTTCAGGGTTAAATTTGATTGGATTAAAGGACATTTCCATTGCCATTTTTAAGTCTTTGGAGGTATTTGTCTTCATTAGAAAGTCCTGGCTCTTCAGATGAATATCAGTCTGCTTTTTGTCAGTTGCCTTAAGTTGATTGTGGCTTTTTTGGGAGACTTTCACTTCTGTTACATTTGACATGTTTTGATTCACAGGCAAAGTCTGCCACCCTGGTTGAGGGGTCACATTCTTTTTCATTATATCTTTATTAGAATATTGCTTTTCTTGTTTTAACAGAGTCTGCTTCTGAAAGTCCTCTGAAACCTCACGTGTTTCTCCAACCATCCTGTAGACTGGACCCTGGGTTAAACCAGGCCTAGAGCTTTGTGTATCTGTTGATGTTTTAGTGTTTTTGGTATTTTTAGGACTCTTGACAGGGAAAGCCTCAATCTTCTGGTAGTCATTCCTCAGTTGGCAAGTTTCAGTCTGTTGCTTTCCAATTGTTTTATCAATAGATTGCAAAAACACAGCCTCCTTCTTCTGTTCTCTCTCTGTCTCTGCTTCCTTGGTTTTTCGATGTTCCCTAACTGACAGGGTTGAAGTCAACTGTCCGCTTACATGTTCATCCCTTAGATGTTGCTCTGTCGTGTTATCAGTCCAGATACCCACTTGGTGTGAATTAGATAGTTTTCTAAGGTTTTTCTCAAGAGCATCATTGTTTTGTTCACGATCTATGACAATCTTTACAGGGCCTTTGGGGGCTTTTGGAAGATTAACCTCAGTTCTTTCTTTCATTAAATCTCCATGACAAGATTTGTTTATAGTTTGATTGAGAATGTCTGCTCCCTCCTGCCACCTGGCTGCTGGCTCAAAGGGTCCTGGTCTTGGCTGCAGAATGCTTTTTTTGTCCCTCTGGACAGCCACCTGATGAGTCCCTGTTTTCTGCTCTTCTTTGGATCCTGCCATCACAGTCTGCACTTCATCTTTGACTGCACTTTTATTTACCTCTTTGAAAGCTCTTTGTGTTTCTTTTAGATTCCTTAATGATGCCTCGAGGTCATCTAGGATAAGCTCCTTTTTCAGTATTTCCGTCCTTGTATGTGCAGTCTTTTCAAGGCATTCAATAGCTTTCTCAATATCCCCAGGGACGACATCAGGCTGTTTAGAATCTTTCCATTTTTGACTTGATTCCTTAAGTGACTTGAGGGTGGTCAGCATGTCACCTTTTATAATTTCTTCTGTTTTAGCCACTGTTTTCTGACTTACGGCCTGGCTGAGGGAGTTTAGGGTTGACTTCACATCACCTTTAATAATTTCTTCTTTGGGTAACTTACAAGATGTATTCTGAGGCTCTGTCAGAAAAACCTTAACTGTATTATGCACATCTCCTGGGATGATGTCAGTTTCATTAACAGTACGTTCAACCTGAGATTGCCTTTTCTTTAATAACAGTTTTGTGCCTTCTACATCACCACCAATGATTTCTTCCTCTTTTTCTTGTTTCCTACCTGTTAGTATTTCATTTGAGCCTGTCTGGAGTTGTCTGAGATAATCCAAAGCTCCAGTTTCTATGCATGTTGTAAAAAACTGAACATTTCCTCTCTCAGAGGCATCAATTTTAGCCCTTTCAGATATTTTATTGTTTGATATGGAAGATAGCAAATTATGAATCGTACGTTTTACATCACCCCCTACTATTTCTTCACGCTTCATTGTATCACCAGCATTTTCATGAAGAAGACAATAGATAGTCATGTTAATATCGCCTCTTTCATCTTCCTGAATCAAAATACCTTTCTTTACAGATCTTTCCTCAGAGAACAGGTTTTTTATTGCTTGTTGGACATCACCACTCACTATCTCTTCTTTTTCAGCATGAAATTCTGTTGATCTGTTTAATAACTGAGTTTTGGTCAGATTAACATGTCCCTTCTCTTCTTCACTGACCAAAATCTCTCTTTTCTTACAGTCTCTTTTGGAAAGAAGGTTCACCATTATATTTCTGAGGTCAACCTTGATAATTTCTTCTTTCTGTATCTCAGGTGATGCTTGATTCATTAGCTTGTATTTTGCCATTCGAACATCCCCAACCTCATCAGCTTCGATGATGATTCCAGGAGCCTCGATAACTTTTTGAGAGTACAGTTCTCCTAGGGTTTCTTTAATGCTCTTGCCAATAATTTCCACCTTTTCTACCCTATTTTCAGTAAATCTGTGAAGGGGTGTGGTTTCAAAGAGCCATGTAGTTGTCTTGACATCAGCAGGAGGGATTTCTTCCTTGGTGATTTTTGTGATGCTTTCATCTGCTTCCTTAATAGAATCCAAAGTTTGGTTTTCAAAGAGCCATACTGCCTGCTTCACATCACCTTTCTGCACATCTTCCTGGGTGACTGTTTTGATATTTTCATACTCTGACCCTTCTCCTCTCAGTTCATCTAGAGTATGGGTCTCAAATAGCCAGGTGGATGTTTTAACATTGCCCTTCTGTATTTCATTGACACTTACTGTTCTTACATAAGTATTCTTATCCAAATTTTCAGACTCAAAGAATTGTTTACTTTTCCTTACATCCCCACCTTGAATACAGTCCACAGTGGGCACAATATCACGTGACTCCTTTGCAATCTGATCCAGTGGCTGGGTTTCAAATCTGTATCTAACAGAACTAACATCCCCCTTCTGAATGTCTTCTTGTGTGACAGATTTAATCACATACACAGTCTCAGATTCATTAATTGAGTCTAATGGTTTTGTTTCAAAAAGCCACCTTGTCCCTCGTACATCGCCATGAATTACCTCTTCCTTTTTAACTGTAGTCACTTCATGATAAAACCCTTCTCGATCTTGAATTGCATAGAGTGGCTGGGTTTCAAAGAGCATTCTGTAGCTTTTTACGTCGCCCTTTATTACTTCTTCAGTAATTGTTTTCTTGGTGCTAATATAGTCCGATTCTTCTTTAATCTCATCTAAAGAAAAAGTCTCAAAAATAAAGCATCCCTTTCTTACATTTCCACCTTGTATGTCTGTCACTGTCTTAACTAATTCATCACCTTCTTGACTTTCTTTTATCATATCAATTGGTTGGTTTTCAAAGAGCCACCTACAATTTAAAACATTGCCTTTCTGAATATCTTCAGCCTTTAGGGTTTTGATCTTTCTCAAAACCTCCTCTGAACCGGAACTTATAGAATCTAAGGACTGACTTTCAAATTTATGCCGCATGCTGGAGACATCCCCAGCTTGGATATCCATTTCTATGGCTTTGATCTCCTTTCCTTCTTCTCCTTGTATGCTGTCCAAATTTTCTGTCTCAAAAAGGAAACATGTTGTACGAACATCCCCACCATGGATTTCCTCTTGTTTCACAGTTTGCAATTTGACTGTTGCTTCAGAGTCATCTTTTATGGTATCAAGTGGCTGAGTTTCAAAGAGCCAGGTACAGGCTTTGACATCTCCCTTATGAATTTCTTTACTGCCAGTCATTAGTGAAACTTTTTCATAAAGAGATTCCATTGGCTGGGTTTCAAAAAGCCATCTACAGGTTTTGACATCCCCTTTAACAACATCAGTGACTTGTTCAGTTTTCCTTTCTACTTCTTCCATATTGCTAAAATGTTTAATCGAATCAAGTGGTTGGGTTTCAAATAGCCACTTAGCAGATTTTACATTCCCAGTCTGTATTTCTTGAGCAGATATTCCTCTAATTATCTGATATTTATGAATGCTTTCATCAAACTGATCAATGGGCCTTGTTTCAAAAAGCCACCTACAGCTTCTTACATCACCTCTTAGGATTTCTTCTTGCTGGACTGTCTTTACTTGATGGTATTTTCCAAGGTGATCTTGAATGGCATATAGTGGTGTTGTTTCAAAGAGTGCTTTATTTAACTCTACAGCACCTCTTGTGACTCCTTCCACCTCTATTTTATGTGATGCATCAAATTTAATCAAGTTGTTTGATTCAAAGATATGTGTATAATTCCTTACATCTCCTCTGTCAACTTCTTCAAGTTTCACTGTTCGTATGTACTCTTTTTTATCTTCTCTAATCTCTTCTAGAGGTTGGGTTTCGAAAATCCATTTTTGGTGCCTGACATCCCCCTTTTCTTCTTCAGAAGCAGTAATTTTTTGAAGTTTTCCTACATCAGGGCTATCTTTTAAAGCCTCTATTGGAAGTGTTTCAAATAGTTGCTTAGTAGTTTGTACATCACCCCCTATTATCTCTTCAGACTTTAGATGGTCTGCATCAGGAACTTCTTTCAGAATATCTAATGGCTGTGTTTCAAACATCCAACACTTTTTAGAGACATCTGTACCTATTACTGTTTCCTTTTCAATGATGACCTCTTCTGTCTCTTCTTTGATTTTCTCCAAAGGTTGAGTTTCAAACAACCACTTGGCCCTACTCACCCCACCTTTGACATTTTCTTCCATGGATATTCCTCTGACGACTTTAATTTCTGTTATATCTTTGTTAATTGTGTCTAGGGGCTGTGTTTCAAACATCCAACGTGCTGTTCTCACATCCCCCTTTTCAACATCTTCTCTGTGAACAGTTTTAATTTCTAGCATTTGACCTGAGCCATCTCTAATAACATATAATGGCTGCGTTTCAAAACATTTTATACTTCTCTTAACATTCCCCTTAATTTCTTTGAGCTCAGATCTGAGTTGCAGTAGGTGCATCTCATCTACTGAGTGAAGTTGTCCAAGTTGATCCAGATGTTGAGTTTCAAACATGTATCTCACAGTCTTGACATCCCCCCCAGTTATGTCCTTTATGGCAGTTGCTATTGATTCTTCTTGAGTTTGATGCAGTTTATTCATTGAGTCTAATGGCTTTGTTTCAAACATCCACCGGGCTGTGTGGACATCTCCTCTGGCAAGCTCAGGAATTTTCTCAGCATGTTCCTCAGTGCCAGAAGAATGATCCCCCAGAGTATCAATGGGTTGGGTTTCAAACATCCATGTGGTATATTTCACGTCACCACCAGCGATGATTTCTTGATCAGCAATGCCCTTGGGGATGCTGTCTTCATCTGGAGAGCCATTGTTAATGGAATCTAATGGCTGATTCTCGAAGATCCATCTCATGGACTGCACCTCCCCCTTCAGAATTTCATCCCACTCCACGTGTTCTCTTTCCGAGTTCAGACCTTTTTGAAAACTGTCATTCGTATTTTCAAAAACATACCGGGCTTGTTGCACATCTGCTGAAACTGAGCTCCCCGCATTCATTTGACGAGAAACAATCTCAGAAACCTCACTGATATAATCTTTTTCTAAGTTTTTCCTTAACTCGGGATGGATGTGTTTATATAAACGGTTTAATTCATACAAATTTCTTTGTTTGGAGTATAATTCTTTGGGGACTGGTGGTTTTCTAGGAGGGTTGGGGAGTTCAGGGGACTGGGAAAATGCTGTCACATCTACTGGAGGTTGAAGCATGTCAGGTGGGGGAGGAGGAAATTCTTCTGTCTTTTCCGAAGGAGTGGCATTAATTTGTGCCAGAGTTGAGGAAGTGGCACTGTGGTCACTGTATTTGGTGGTTGATGTTTCCTTCCTCTGGCTGGTTGAAGTGTAAGAAGTAGAAGAGGTACCCACAATTGATGATGGCTTTAAAGTCTCTTCAGATTCACTTTCCATCTTTAAGGGAGAGAAAATCAAATCTTATAAAGAGTATAGTGATGGAGACTTTCTGGGCACTGCCTTTCACCTGCCCATGCTACGATATCTCCATTGGGAACAAGAGGTGATAGACTCCATTTAGAGACCTACTTCAAAGCAAAATTCAGTATATGTTACTATCTTTCCTATAATCCATTTGCACTTTTTAGAATTATATTCCCTATTCAATACATCAGGAACTCAGTATTTTAACATTTACCCATAATCTTGACTGTCTTTCCTTCTTTACTTAATGTGCTATGCAGAGTAATCTAGAGGGAAACAATTAAAATCTTAAAGTACTTTTGAGGGTTGTTTTGTTTTCCTTGGAATTTTAAACACAACAGAGTAAGTAGATGACATTTAAAAACTGGCTTTATTACTTTATCTAATGTTAATTATTAAACTTAAGTACATACATAATTTTTTCTCCCCTAATTTGCTTTAGTGAGAAAAGTTTTAATTCTCTCTACTGCTTTTCTCATGTAGAATAATATTCTTCATCTGGAACAGAATAAGTACTGGTTCAGGATATTTTTTTGCTATTGGAAAACCTGTTCATTCAATAATTTGAAAATGTTATGTGTTTACATGTGGTTTTATACTTAACATGTCTCTGTGCAGAGACATTATCTTACCTTAATCTGCTTGGCTGGGGTCAATTCTTTGTCAGAATGAAGGACCTTTTCCTGGACAGACTTTTCAAATTGTTCTTTTAAAAACTTAGTCGAAACCTTTGGAATCTCTTCAACTTCAGGTGTATCTATGACTATAAACAGAAAAGAACACCATGGATATTATGTAACTAATAAACATGATGTTTGGGAAGTCATTATAATACTATGGAAAACTTCTTATAATGTAAGTTAAGTAAAAGTATTCAGGATATAAATGTATACATATGGCACTACTTCATTAGGTAAGTTAGTAATTGTCAAGAAATATAGGAAGAAAAATAATGGTGGTTACTGGATGGAAAGTCATAAGTTATGAAGCTGTTATTTATTTTAATTGCATACATTTTCCAAATTTTCTACAAGCATGATTTACTATTGTGCTTAAATAATAATAAAAGT
Source organism: Bubalus bubalis (assembly GCF_019923935.1). NCBI lineage: Eukaryota > Metazoa > Chordata > Mammalia > Artiodactyla > Bovidae > Bubalus > Bubalus bubalis. Next base: position 81,139,361 of record NC_059158.1, read on the forward strand.
TATAAAACAAGAAAAGAACAGCAGAAGAACAGAAAAGGATCTACTTCCTTAAGCAAAACGACAATAAAACCAAATTCAGATATAGTTAAGTAACATTTGGGTCACAGTTGGCTTAAATCTTCCCTTCTAGCACTTAGGAACAGCAAAACTCATTCCCCTTTTACAGGCAAGACACTCTGTACCCATTTTATGCAGATCTGCACAAGTTTGCCTGGAATCTAATCTCATATCTGTAGATTGGAGAATTACACTTAAACATGCTTGAATCTATCATTAACAGTAATACAATCTAGATAACTTTTCTGTTCCCAAGGAGCTTGATAAACATCAAGTTTATTCTAGATCCCTAAGGCAAAAACAATTCAGAGGTGACTGGTGTATCACCTTCTAGGCTTTTTGGATACATCATAAGGTTGAAGGGCAATGAACTATTTTAGAAGCTTATTGCAGCTCTTAGCATAGACAGAACCTAATTATATATAGAAATACTGCCCTATCTCCATTAGAATTATGAGTAATAGTTACTACCTTTATTTAGTGGGAAGGCTTGTACTTTAGAAGTTCTCTATTCAAACACAGAAGCATCAACAGTAAAAAGGTATATTCAAATCAAATAATATCAGATTCTTACCTGTTTCTTGAACATATTGATGGAGCTTAGAAGCTTGGTTTATTTCCTCAGTGTGCTTTTCAAGATGAGAGACCTATGTTTAAAGATAATTTTAAATAAATAATTGTTTTTAAGAAATCAGGTTATTTCAGGATTGTACATGTATTCTACATTGCAGAGTGATTTTCATCCAAGACTTCAGTACACATAGAGAGATGCAAATTAAACACTGATCATTTATTTTAATGCATGAGCTCATGCTGTAACAGAACATATATGAATGGATATCTAAAGTACCCTTATATTTTCAGGGTGCTCATTTTATATTTCAAAGACTTCAAAGTCAGGAAAGAGACACTGATGTGTATTGGTATTAAATACATAAAGGACTATAAAAGCAATTGTTTATAACAAGATCAGAATGTCCACACAGTTCTGGAAACTGTGTGGAAAGTGTTTTTTCTCAGTAGTTACCATTTCTGTTCCAAGAACATCAATTTTGTGTGCTTCGGAAATTTCTGGTTCATTTCTTTCCATTTTCTGGCTGCATCTTGAAATGTTGACCTGGCTGCTACGGATTACCTCCTGAAAATGAATGAATGAATAGACAATGCCTTAAGAAAATTCTGAAAATTTTAACTTTTATTTTATCAGTGCAATTTCAGTGAAAGAGACTTCTGAAAAAAAATTGTTCCCTCCATATATTGCTTTGCTTGACTGTTGTAACAAATGATCACAAACTTAGTATCTTACAGTTCTTTAGGTCAGAAACACTGAATGGGTCTTGCTGGGTGTTAGCAGGTGTCATTCCTTTCTCCAGGCTCTAGGGGAGGATCCATTCTCTTGCCTCCAGCAGTTCTAGAGGCTGCCCACTTTCACTGGCCTATGGCCTCCTTCTTCTAGTTAAACTTTTTCTCACTCTGCCATCTGGCTGATTTTCTCTTCTGATCCCCCTTTCACTTTTATGGACCCTTGTGATTACATTGAACTAATCCACAGAATCCAGGATTATCTCCCTGTCAAAAGGTCAGCTACTTAGCAGCTGTAATTCCATCTTCAACCTTAATTCTTCTTTGTCACATAACTTACATATCCACAAATTCTGAGGATTAAGATACAGGTATCTTCAGGAGCCAGTATTCTGTTTACCACCCTTAGAAAGCAACAAATGTTAACGAGGCAACTCATACCCTGTATGACAAGGATGACTCTCAAAAAGAAAATGAAAATCCTTGATGAAAAAGAAATATATTAATATTGTTGTTTATAAGCCAGATTTTTCATGTTACAGAAAGACATTCCTGTGTTCAAGTTGACCTTCTGATTTGGTGGCAGATCTAGAGTCTAATTTAAGAGGATAACCATTACATAAAACCAATATAAAGAGGCCATATTATGCTAGCATATCTCCATCATCACACATCAGGCTACTTTTGATTTTAGTTATGCCATTGCCTTCTCCAGTTAAGTTAGCATAGGTGATCCTGACTGAAGTGGATGGTTGAAACTGCTACTAACTTTGGTGATCCATCCCTGCTGTTACTATGGGATGGGATCTGACACAAATATATGATTGATTGATTGATATGAAGCATTTGGCGTACTGCTAAAAATCTTACCATCAAAAAATAGAATGTAGACAGATGACTCTCTAAGAACACATCTATTTGAATACCTTTGAAGTTGGGATTTCACTTTACTTTTGATAATTTACATGACTAGCAAGTACTGTTTTTGATATGGGATTGTATTAACAAAAATTTTGTCTTACTAAAGGATAGTCAAGTGAGCAAAGATGAATTATTATTATTAATCAAATAGAAGCACTAAAGTTTTTCTTTTTAAACATGGAGTTAAATAGTTTTAAGTGATTAAGTTCTAAACCTTTAAACCAAGAATAAATTTATATTAAAGTTAATTCATGAGATCTTGACTTGTGATTTTTTTTTTCTTGCTAGTATACTTGCAGTGTTTGGCTTTTTCCCCACAAGTCTATTTGGTATATAGGGTCAAAGTTGATAAAGTGGCAGTCATATATTTGCATAGGTGGTTTAGTTGCTAAGTCACGTTAAACTCTTGTGTCCCCTTGGACTGTAGCCTGAAAGGCTCCTCTCTCCATGGAATTTTCCAGGCCAGAGTACTGGAGTGGGTTGCCATTTCCTTCTCCAGCGGATCTTCCTGGCCCAGGGTTCAAACTCTGATCTCTTGCATTGCAGCTGGTCTCCTGCATTGCAAGCAGATTCTTTACCAACTGAGCCACCAGGGAAGTTGTATATATATATATATATGTATACACACACACACACACACACACATGCACACATATATATGTATATAAAACATGACTTGATCTTATTATACTTCTCTGGGAAGGAGAATTAAGACAAAAAATTGATAACCTCTCAAAAGTCCTACAGAGAATTGAAGCCAAAATCTAGGTTTGTACTTTAAAATGTAGATTATATTCCATTCAGTTCAGTTCAGTTCAGTCACTCAGTCGTGTCCAACTCCTTGCGACCCCATGAATCACAGCATGCCAGGCCACCCTGTCCATTACCAACTCCTGGAGTTTACCCAAATATTTTTGGGTAAACCTAATATTTACACCTAATATTCCATTAGGTGTGTTAATTAACTAGATGGGAGGAATCCTTTCACAGTGTATAAGTATACCAATTATCACTGTGTATGCTTTAAATATCTTATAATTTTTTCAATTATACTTCAATAAAGGTGTAACTGAATATCTGAAAAAGGCATTTTAAAAGGTACCTGAACAAATTTAAATTATACCTCATTAAATTAAAGACCAGTGTAATATTTTCCTAAGCAGAATGCGCTTCCAGCTCTAGTCATTTATCACATGATATTTATTAACATGCTTGATGCATAGTTTATGCTAAGGAAAAGTTTACTTAATGAATGAATGAATAAAACAAAATAAAACTTCCATTAACAAATTAATTTCATTCAACCTTCTATTTGCCTGAGAATGTCCTAGGACCTGGGGTTAGAACAATGAACAAATGTGTACTTTACTTTCTCAAGAGGGAGTATAGAAAATAAATAATCCATATTCTTTCCTTTAAGTTCAGAGAATCATAATTCTATAATAAGAAGTTGTGCATAATCAAGTTTTATTTAAGGTTATTAATAACATTAGGCTGGAGGAAATAATAAAAATATTATTTTTTATTGTCATCACCTAGGTTTCCCAGGTGGTGCTAGTGGTAAGAAACCCGCCTACTCAGTTCAGGAGATATAAGAACCTCGGGTTCAATCCCTGGGTCAGCAAGATCCCCTGGAGTGGGGCACGCCAACCCACTCCAGTATTCTGGCCTGGAGAACAACGCCATGGAGAGAGGAGCCTGGCAGGCTGCAGTCCATTGGGTTGAAAAGAGTCAGACACGACTGAAGCGACTTAGCATGCATGGAGAGAATTAAAACTGTCATTGAAGACCACAGAGAGAAAGGAATGCACAGGTACAAATAACATTTCTTTGTGTAAAAACTGTTTGCAACTATGGCAGATCTTTCTATCTATCGACATATAATGGGGATATTCTATGGGTTCCTTTTGACACACTGAGAAATAGGAAGTACTGATCAAACAGTGAAAAAGCAAAGGACATGGGAACTTGATCAGTGACAAGATCCTTATTGAAGGGCACTTTGATCATTACTACAGAATCACATCTCTGCCTAGAGGCGCATATGACACGCTGTGATCCAGAGACCCATTTATTTGACCCACTCAATGATTTTAAGGTGTTGAGCTAGTTAACACCTACAAAAAAATCAAGATTCCTGCTTATGTTTGAAATTTTGAAGATCTGGCAACACTGGATTCACATTCCAGCATGGCAGTGGCTTGCTGGACAAAGTAGTGGCCACCTGTCTTAGTTGGGACATATACTTTTCAGTTGGTTACTGTTCCCATCACTCACTGATGTTTCATACCAAACCTGCCTGGAACCATAGCAATTTGAGTTTCTCATACTTGCTGCTAACTGTCAGGCTGAAAGAATAAAGTTAGTAAGTTAACTTGGTGTGTTGAGAAAGATAAATGCAAAATGTTGGGAGTAGAAAAACAGTAAATAAATATATTTCGACACATTTTTAAAAAATTTATTATTTTCTGGGGCAAACACTTTATACTTAATGTGTATCTATTTGGTTTAAAACAATCCAGGCCTATCATCTCTAAATATATTTTCTTGTGGGAGATGACACAACATAAACAAACAGTACGAGGATACATAAATTGGGTTTAGAGGTATAAGCTTCTACTTCAGCACTTATGTGCTATTATGAAACAGAACTATAATTGTTACACTAGTTCGGTATGTTAGTGTCAATGCATCAATTTTACTGCCCCCTGTTTTCTGTAACTTACATAAAGCCTGTCTTAAATTATTCCAAGGTTTTGTTTCCATTATTTACTGTGTTTCATATTTTGTAACTAGTGGAGTTGGATTTTAAATCTCACTTTCTTTCTTCCCAAGTGTTGGTGTCTATAGACAGAAGGGTTAGATAAAAGGATGGATCATCATAATGATCAGGAAGAAATCCAATTACACAAATAAATGCAATAAAGAATTCTGGCCAGAACACCATACATAAATTCACATGAAACAATTCATGAAATTGGTATTAATACTTAAAAAATTAAATTCAAATATAGATTGGCTGCAAGAAGAAAAATACAATTTTGGGTTCACAGGTGGATTAACCAAAATCAGTACTCATGCCGTCTTTTATACTAGGTATGTCATAAGTTACTATGGGTGACTTACTAAATCACACCTAACTTTAAAAAAAAAATCTCATTCATCCCTGAAAAGAAACATATGATATATATGCTCTAATTTTGGAATCTAGACAACATCAGGCAAAATAAAAAAATGTTATAATGTTTGCATAACTCATGCCAATCTGGTATCAGCTCATAGATTAATCAAGTATATTACAAAGTTTCCATGGATGTACATTTCTCCAAAAGGGATTTCTCCAGCACAGAAAAGATTCCACACTTTGCCTACTTAATTTGCCATTGTTCTTATCACTATAAGAAAAGGCATTGTACATTTCCACTGATAAAAATGCAAACTCATGCTATCATAATGAGTAAGGGAAGAAAAAAGACAGTCTTTTTATGATGACTCACTATTACTGTGACTCTTAGAAGTACATCCATTAAAATAAAGTGTGATGTAACTGGCAGAAGAGTAGATAATAACTGCCTCACTAAAGTGGAAAAAATAGCTCATTTTCAATGCTAGTAATTCAGCAATTTTACCCATCACTAACCTCATTCTTAATAAAACCAGGAAGGGTTTGTACCATTGTCAAACAGGCAGAAATAATACCAAAAATGTGCTTCTTATGTTAACAAAGATGTCAGTTGATTCAAGACTTGAAAGAATAATCAGTTCTTTAAGTGATGAACATAAAAATTTGTGGTTGATATATTGTGTTTGTCTAGATTTGGATATATTTGTCGAATTCAAACATGTTTTATTTTTGCCATGAGTTTTTTCTCTTCACTTTTTAAAAAATTTACTTTAAAATTTTACAGCATAAAATTTGATATCCCTATAGTTTGAGTTTCATGTTAGAGTTTTTCCTCATTCACTACACACTTTTGAATCTTGGCTCAAAAATTGTTTTTTCTTTGAAACCTTTCCTGACTTTTCTATACAGAGTTACCTGTTCCTGCTTTTATTATCATATTCCTATATGGTCAGTACATATCTCTATTACCCACCTATCACATTTCTCATAACTGAACTCATGCATCTTCAAATCTTGATGTTTATCTTCCTGGTAGAGAGTAGATCCTCCCCTCTAAATGTCAAGAAGTGAATACATGGATAAAAATACCTTTTTTCTTAGGAATGTGAAAACTTTATGATTTTATAAAAATCTAGTTTAAAAATTAAAGTTCTATAAAATCGTATGATTTCATTTTTTGATATTTCAGTTGATAATCTTTGATGCTGAACATTTCATAATTGGTAGGCAGGGTTACTGAAGCTGATGCATATAGCAATAATATGTCAATCACTGACAAAGTATACTTAGCAGAGTTCTCCTGGTAACACTCAAATGGTTGGAACATTTACAGAAGAGCATGGGCAGTGCTGTTATGCTATAAAGAGCAATTGAAATCATTAGAGGGAAGAAAAGCCTGTATCAAGAAACCAAAAGATACACAAAGGCAGCAAACACATACAGAAAGTAAAGAACCTTTCAAAATAGGAAAATTTATTTTCAAATGCTCTTTTTATAAAAGATCTTATTGCTGAGAAACTAATCTGTATGTTCTTTTTCTTTTGTAAATTGTTATTATTCATTGGGTTGGTAAATGAATGCATTATCAAGCATTATGTAAAAACAACAGTAGAATGCTTTGGGCAGAATTACTACGACATCAACAAATTAAGTTGATATATTTGTGATGACAATAAAAGATACCATTTTGTCCTTATTTTCACTATAAAGGGGAAAGAAGAGTCCAGGCAAATGTAAGTCATGACCCTTTGTATCCCTGTATATACTCGGAAGTGAAGACTCCAGTTTTACTTCATTTAGTACTAGTGCTTCCTGAAGCCATGAATGCTCCCTGAAGCTGGTGGGACTATTGGATCCTAAGAGACTGACCAGAAGGGAAAGAGACATGTGTACCCCAATGTTCATCGCAGCACTGTTTATAATAGCCAGGACATGGAAGCAACCTAGATGTCCATCAGCAGACGAATAGATAAGAAAGCTGTGGTACATATACACAATGGAGTTACTACTCAGCCATTAAAAAGAACACATTTGAATCAGTTCTAATGAGGTGGATGAAACTGGAGCCTATTATAGAGAGTGAAGTAAGCCAGAAAGAAAAACACCAATACAGTATACTAACGCATATATATGGAATTTAGAAAGATGGTAACAATAACCCTGTGTACGAGACAGCAAAAGAGACACTGATGTATGGAGCAGTCTTGTGGACTCTGTTGGAGAGGGAGAGGGTGGGGGGATTTGGGAGAATGGCATTGAAGCATGTGTGGTGTCATGTGTGAGGCGAGTTGCCGGTCCAGGTTCGGTGCACGATGCTGGATGCTTGGGGCTGGTGCGCTGGGACGACCCGGGGGGATGGTGTGGCGGGGGGGAGGAGGGAGGGGGGTTCAGGATGGGGAGCATATGTATACCTGTGGCGGATTCGTTTTGGTGTTTGGCAAAACTAATACAGTGTTTCAGGTTTAAAAATAGAATAGAATTTGAAAAAAAAAATTAAAATTAAAAAAAATAAAAAAATTAAAGTAGCAACTTTTTCCTTTGAAATTACTGCATCTCTAAATGTGAGTGACCTCATATCACTTCACCTATATATTTATTTATTCTACCAACAGCTACTGAGCACCACCTATCTCTATAGCATTTTGCTAGGCATTGTCAGTATTGTTTTAATAAAAGTTTTATCTACCAACCTATTTACATATCAATAATCTGTCAGTCTATCTCTATATCTGTGCAATATATATAAATATGTACATATATATCTAATGGAATAAAAATGGCTCACTTAACTTGAAATTCTCTTAAGATCTGTAATATATAGACATGCACAAATTATGTAGGATTGTTGTATAAGTCTCTGAGAGAATTGAATTCATACTTTATTGAATTCATACTAATTCATACTTTAATTGAATGCTAGCATTCAATTAATATCAACTATTTCCTGACTCAAAAGAATTATGCTTTGGTCACATCTAGCTATAAAGAGCAAAACTTATCATTTTTAATAAAAATACTTAATTTAAAAGTAGAAATATTTGACTTCAAAGACAGGTTTCTGAATAAGTAATGCCAGCTTTCACTGCTAAAATTCTGTCCTCTTCTTTCCCCAAAGTGTTATTTATAGAGTCATATCTCAGCATCCAAAATGCTAAAGATTCATAAAAAGAACTTGTAAAAGATGTACTCTCAACTGAGCCATCAAACATATTAGTTATATAAATAGGATACTTATTTGATAAAGTAAAAAAACAGGATACATAAAACATTTGATTTTCAGTAAAAGACACCTAGAAGTATTATGTAGAAGTATAATATATATATTATATATTAACACACACACACACATATACTCGTATACAACATTTCAGTCTAACATAGAAGTAAGGCATCTTAAAAACAAAAGGGCATTTGGATATAAATAAACATAAAAGTACAATAAAAGAGGCTAAAACATGGAGTCTCAAGGAGTAGTGAAATTGCAAGTAAAAAGCTTGCAAAAAGAATGAAAATAACTTAAAGAAAAAGAAAACCAGGGGTAACATGTATATTATGTTAATTAATTCAAACCAAAATAGATAAAAAGAAGAATTGTACCTTTTCATTACACAACTCCTCTTCACCAATATTCAGTTGATTTGACAGTGAAAGCCCTGCCAATTCTACCTTTAATTATCTTTTGAGTCGGTGTCCCCTTTATTCTAGAATTTCTGACCCATTTAAGCCCTCATATATTTAATCTGCTATTTCAGTAGTCTCTTAACTTACCTTCTTCAATCTAACTTTGACACCCTTTACATCAATCCTATACAGCTAGGAAAAATATTACTTAAATGCATACCTATTCTTCTTACTCCCCTGTTTGTTTCTTCAGTGGGTTTTGATTGCCTTAGAATAAAATAAAAATTAAAATTTTTTTCTTTTATGCAGGCTTTGGCTACACTTCCAGCCCCATGACTCAATTATGTTTCACTGTGTTCATAAATATACTAATTTACCTGTGGCATAAGCTGTTTCTTTCACCTACAGTGTAGTTCTACATTTATAAAAAAAAAAAAAAAATTAAGTCTCAGCTGAAGCATTCTCCACTCTCAGATTCCCCTCAATTATCCCTCATTCAGAGTAAAGTTTATCACAACCTTTGTGTCCTAATAAACCTCATTTATATTTTCTATCATAGAATCTACCAAATTGCACTTGTAATCATTTGTTATGTGTCTGTCTTTCTGATAGAGAGAGCTTCTTGAGGGCAAAGTAATATCACACTCATCACGGAATCTTTTGTGCTTGACATATGGTGCATGCTTAATGACTATCAGCAGAATAAAAAAATTACAAGGCACAGATCTGGAATTAGCCTTCTTGAGTTTGGATCACATTTGCTCACTTTCTTTGGGCAAATTACTTAGCTCTTCCATGAGTTCATTTCTTGTCCAAAAAAAGTGTGTGTGTTTGTGTGTGTGTGTGTGTAGGGCACAGATGAAATAGTGCCTATCTTGGAAGGTTACTGCAAGGAGAATCGGAGTAACATATGTGAAAACCTGGCTTATAAGTGCTACATGAATATTTGTTATTTTTGCTTAACAAACATTCATTGTACACTTACTCTGCATCAGCTATTTCCCCAGTAATTCAAGATATACAGTAAATAAGGCAAAAGAAAAAAAAAAAAAGATTGAATGAAAGTAGATTGTCTCTGGTTATGTCAATATATTTTGCCATGAAATTTTTCATTATATAAATAAGTCCAGAAACAAAAGAAAAAACAAGTTTCAATATGTATATTCTTTATTCTACCAGAGAAGAAGTAGATTTGTGAGGTTTATTGAAAGAAAAGCAAAAAGGTGCCTGTGCATATTATAAACCTTCTAAATCATTCTGGCCCCCAGGACATAGAAATTTCTATAGAGGCATGGCCAGAGAGTAGCTTTCAGATCACTGATTTAGTTTTTCTCTGATTCATCTTTCATGAACTGATATCCAACAAAGAGTCAGTTCACAGGGATTTGATCTCAGTTCAGTTCAGTCGCTCAGTCGTGTCTGACTCTTTGCGACCCCATGAATTGCAGCACTCCAGGCCTCCCTGTCCATCACCATCTCCTGAAGTTCACTCAAACTCACATCCATCGACTTGGTGATGCCATCCAGCCATCTCATCCTCTGTCATCCCCTTCTCCTCCTGCCCACAATCCCTCCCTGCATCAGAGTCTTTTCCAATGAGTCAACTCTTCGCATGAAGTGGCCAAAGTACTGCAGTTTCAGCTTTAGCATCATTCCTTCCAAAGAACACCCAGGGCTGATCTCCTTTATAATGGACTGGTTGGATCTCCTTGCAGTCCAAGGGACTCTCAAGAGTCTTCTCCAACATCACAGTTCAAAAGCATCAATTCTTCGGCGCTCAGCTAGGAAAAACCGTAGCCTTGACTAGATGGACCTTTGTTGGCAAAGTAATGTCTCTGCTTTTGAATATGCTATCTAGGTTGGTCATAACTTTCCTTCCAAGGAGTAAGTGTCTTTTAATTTCATGGCTGCAATCACTATCTGCAGTGATTTTTGAGTCAAAAAAAAATAAAGTCTGACACTGTTTCCACTGTTTCCCCATCTATTTCCCATGAAGTGATGGGACCAGATGTCATGATCTTAGTTTTCTGAATGTTGAGCTTTAAGCCAACTTTTTAACTCTCCTCTTTCACTTTCATCAGGAGGCTTTTTAGTTCCTCTTCACTTTCTGCCATAAGGGTGGTGTCATCTGCATATCTGAGGTTATTGATATTTCTCCTGGCAATCTTGATTCCAGCTTGTGCTTCTTCCAGCCCAGCGTTTCTCATGATGTGCTCTGCATATAAGTTAAATAAGCAGGGTGACAATATACAGCCTTGACGTGCTCCTTTTCCTATTTGTAACCAGTCTGTTGTTCCATGTCCAGTTCTAACTGTTGCTTCCTTACCTGCATATAGGTTTCTCAAGAGGCAGGTCAGGTGGTCTGGTATGCCCATCTCTCAGAATTTTCCACAGTTTATTGTGATCCACACAGTCAAAGGCTTTGGCATAGTCAATAAATCAGAGATAGATGTTTATCTGGAACTCTCCTGTTTTTTCCATGATCCAGCGGATGTTGGTGATTTGATCTCTGGTTCCTCTGCCTTTTCTAAAACCAGCTTGAACATCAGGAAGTTCACAGTTCATGTACTGCTGAAGCCTGGCTTGGAGAATTTTGAGCATTACTTACTAGCGTGTGAGATGAGTGCAATTGTGTGGTAGTTTGAGCATTACTTTGGCATTGCCTTTCTTTGCAATTGGAATGAAAACTGACCTTTTCCAGTCCTGTGGCCACTGCTGAGTTTTCCAAATTTGCTGGCATATTGAGTGCAGCACTTTCACAGCATCATCTTTCAGGATTTGAAATAGCTCAACTGAAATTCCATCACCTCCACTAGCTTTGTTCATAGTGATGCTTTCTAAGGCCCACTTGATTTCACATTCCAGGATGTCTGGCTCTAGGTGAGTGATCACACCGTCTTGATTGTCTTGGTCATGAAGATCTTTTTTGTACAGTTCTTCTGTGTATTCTTGTCACCTCTTCTTAATATCTTCTGCTTCTGTAAGGCCCATACCATTTCTGTCCTTTATTGAGCCCATCTTTGCATGAAATGTTCCCTTGGTATCTCTAATTTTCTTGAAGAGATCTCTAGTCTTTCCCATTCTGTTGTTTTCCTCTATTTCTTTTCATTGATCACTGAGGAAGGCTTTCTTATCTCTCCTTGCTATTCTTTGGAACTCTGCATTCATATGCTTATATCTTTCCTTTTCTCCTTTGCTTTTGCTTCTCTTCTTTTCACTATTATACAATTCTTTTCACACTTAACTCTTCATTAAAAGGTCCTGTTTTTTTGCCTCTCATGTAAATAACAAATTGAATATTAAGATTTGTAATTTTCCCTCATAGTTCAGTTGGTAAAGAATCTGCCTGCAATGCAGGAGATTCGGGTTCAATTCCTGGGTCAGGAAGATCCCCCGGAGAAGGAAATGGCAACCCATTCCAGTATTCTTGCCTGGAGAAACCCATGGACAGAGGAGCCTCGTAGGCTGCAGTCCATGGGGTTGCAAGAGTCGGACACAACTTAGTGACTAAGTGAAAGTGAATTCTCTCAGTCATGTCTGACTCTTTGTGACCCCATAGACTTAGTCTGTTGACTGCAGCCAGACTCCTCCATCCTTGGGATTTTTTAGGCAAGAACACTGGAGTGGGTTGCCATTTCCTTCTCCAGAGGATCTTCCTGACCCAGGGGTTGAACCCAGGTCTCCCGCATTGTAGGCAGACGCTTTATCGTCTGAGCCACCAGGGAAGTTCAAAATATAGTGACTAAACCACCACATATATATGTATATTATCAGTCACAGCTCCCAGTGCCAAGCATCAGAGTCTGACTGATATAAATAGGAAAGGTACTTTGTTAAAGAAACAATTCACATTAGAAGTGTATTTCTCAGACTCTCCAGGAATATGATTCCCAAAATATTCTCAGAGAATGAGACTTGGAGGTTTTATAGTGAGAAACCATGCTGAATAAAGCCACAGAACCTTCTGGTGAATCCACCCTTGTGGTTGACACTGGACACACCCACTGCCATTCATGAGGTTGCATATAGTTGGACACGACTGAGCGACTGAACTGAACTGAACTGATACATCTATAGCTTTTAAAAATTGAGCCATTTAACTCCTATACATATATAGAAACAAATCAGATGAAATGAAATTTAAGGACATAGCCTTTGATCTGTATTGGATTTTCCTCCAATTATATTTATCAATTCCAGGGCAATGTAAACGGTAGAACACCCACCCACTTGCTGGAAATTCATGACTGAAGATCAAATTAGTTCTGTAAGGAGGGGTCAGAGCAGATGAGATTCAAATAGACTTTGCTAAGAAGGGGTGATAGTCTTTAAAATTTCAAGTATAGTGGTCTAGGAAACAGTAAAAGATAAATACTTGATTACATATCTCAGAATTATAAGAGAAATTATACTGAGCATAAGTGCTAAACACAGAGACAATGATCATTATATTTAAATAAGTTAACCTGTATTTTGTCTGAAATGATATTGTTTGTCTCACCACTATTTTTACAGGAGGAAATCAACACAATATATCTGATTCTGATATAGAAAAAGTAGTTGTGTATGTAAGTATCTGTAATTCTCTCACCCATATTTCCTTGCATTCCCTCATCTCCATAAATTACTGCTTTTTCTTTCTCTATTTTCTGTACCCAGACTTGATGGTACACCTTGTCATTGTCATAATCCCCTCTTTAGTAATGAAAGGGCTGGAAACAATAAAGACAGGAAAGAAAAGAAATTGAGGGGAAGAAAGGAATACTCCTTTTTTAGATCCTCCAAGAAAAACAAAACAACGAAAATGTGATTGGGGGAATTTGTTGTTGATACTTTTAGAATAATGATAAAAAATGCTTATGATAACAGGTTCACAGACTGGACCCCAGCCTAAAGTCTTGACTTCACTGAAGCCTCACAAATCTTCCCCAAATATATTTCTATACACTGTGCAATATGATGAATTGCATAATTCAATGGAGAGATTTCAAATACCAAAGCAGAATGATGTCTCTAGAAGACCATGGCATATACCCAAGGATAAGGAAGATGGATTGAGTACTTGGCTCCCTACTTTTGGTGTCCACCTAGTGGGTGGTACCTGAAATGCTCTGTCCTCCTGATGGGGTTGAAAATGAAGGCTCCTTGGGAGTTGGTGATGGACAGGGAAGCCTGGAGTGCTGCAGTCCATGGGGTCATAAAGAGTCGGACACGACTGAGCAACTGAACTGAACTGAACTGAAAGAGCTGTCTACTGGACCATGCTGAGTATATCACTCAGGACAGAGAGGGATAAAGAAGAAGCAGAAGAAAAGCCTGTTGGAAGGAGATGTAATCTTACTTTTGGGTTCTGTGATGTTGAGATTTGCAAAGAAACTGGAAAAAAATGAAGAATTTCCTAAACATATCTCTGCAGAAGCATTTCCTCTTTATGCTGCTGCTTCTTTGCTCATGCCTTGTGTTCTTCCAGTTTTGTTTTTGTAGCAGGATAATTCATTTGTAATTATGCAAACTAATGAATAAATGAACATCCAAAAGAACAGACAGGCTTGACTCAATCCAATCATTTTCAGAGCCCCAAGAGGACAGGTTTATTTTGAGAAATATCAGATCCAGAAGCAGCAGAAAAAGCTAATAATATATCCTCTGATGTCAAGTGCCCATTTTCATAAAAGTAATTATATGGGAAAAAAACACATTTGTGCAGATTTTACTAAGTGCTGAAAACATAATGATTGTATAATGTTAATGATTTCTATTGTTGTTATAATTTTCCTTGCTCTTCACAAACTAGCATAATCTCAGAACTTAAAATACTGTATCTTGCCATTTTATTATTAAATTTAAAAAGAAAGTGTATTTAGTAAATATACTATATTGTCTACATACTTGAGAAGCTTTTTAGGTGTAATTATACAAAGAGCACAGTTATAATTCTAAACTAATAGGACACTTCAGATTGAAGAAGGGGCTATACAAATACGTATTCTTTTCCTATTCCAACTTTCCCTAAATGTTTACTCTCTCTCATAAAAGAAGACATACAACTTGATTATGTCTAAATAATCTTTACATCTTTATCAACATCAAAAGCTTTTTGAGATCATGTGTTGGAGCACCAAGAATATGAAATTCTGCTGTGATTTTGTGTCTTTGTGGAAAGGGTCCAGGTGATACTCCCTCAACAACCACAGGCCCTGTGATAAGCACAATGCCATTCCTTTCCTCCTGAGCAATCCTAACTCCTTTTACTTGAAAGAAGTGAAGGATATATCTGTAAACACACTTGTCTTCTGTAAAAGAAATTTAAAATGGGTTCTATAAGAACAAAGAGGTTACAGAAATGGAAAACTCACAGTACCATTCAGAAGAAGAGGAACTATGGTCATAATATTCCAATAACTGGGATAAATCTTGTTCCTACAAATTTTGTTTTGGAGAATCAGTAAGATGATCATAGAAAGAAAAGCAACCAATTCAAGATATTTTGAAAGTGTTGAATCTATTCTTGTAACTTAGTCTTATTTATGAGTATTTGTACTATCCCCCAAGGTCCTGCCTGCCTGAGAAACCAGGGGATAGGGGTGGGGCTTCATATGTTAATGCTTCTAAATCCCTCTAAGCCACCAGGAAGATTCGTTTCTTTGCTCATTTTCAGCACAGTAAAGGTTAACAGAGATTTGTCAAGAGACTGATCATAACAAACATCCTCTTCCATCAACACAAGAGATGACTCGACACATGGACATCATCAGATGGTCAATACTGAAACCAGATTGATTATATTCTTTGCAGCTGAAGATGGAGAAGCTTTATATAGTCAGCAAAAACAAGACCGGGAGCAGACTGTGGCTTAGATCATGAACTCCTTATTGTATAATTCAGAATTAAATTGAAGAAAGTAGGGAAAACCACTAGACCATAGAGGTATGACCTAAATCAAAGTCAGTAATAGATTCAAGGGATAAGATCTGTAGACAGAGTGCCTGAAGAAATATGGATGGAGTTTTGTAACACTGTTACAAGGTGGTAATCAAAACCATCCCAAAGAAAATTAAATGTAAGAAGTCAAAGTGGTTGTCTGAGGAGGCTTTACAAATTGCTGAGAAAAGAAGAGAGGCAAAAGGCAAAAAGGAAAGACATACCCAACTGAATGCAGAGTTCAAGAGAATAGCAAGGAGAAATAAGAAAGATTTCTTAAGTGAACAATGCAAAGAAATAGAGGAAAATGATGGAATGGGAAAGACCAGATCTCTTTAAAAAATTGGAGATACAAAGGGAACATTTCATGCAAAGATGGGCACAATAAAGCACAGAAATGGCAAGGACCTAACAGAAGCAGAAGAGATTAAGAAGAGGTAGTAAGAATACACAAAACTATACAAAAAAGGCCTTAATAACCTGGATAACCACAATGATGTGGTCACTCACCTAGAGCCAAACATTCTGGAGTGTGAAGTCAAATGGGCCTTAGGAAGCATTATTATGAACAAAGCTATTGGAGGTGATAGAATTCCAGCTGAGTTATTTCAAATCCAAAAAATGATGCTGTTAAAGTGCTGCATGCAATATGCCAGCAAATTTGGAAAACTCAATAGTAGCCACAGGACTAGAAAAAGTCAGTTGTCATTCTAATCCCAAAGAAGGGCAATGTGAAACAATGTTCAGACTACCACACCATTGCACTCATTTCACATGCTAGCAAGGTAATGCTCAAAATCCTTCAAGCTAGGCTTCAACAGTATGTGAGCCAAGAAACTTCAGATGTACAAGCTGGATCTGGAAAAGGCAGAGGAACTAGAGATCAAATTGCCAACATTCACTGGATCATAGAGAAAGCAAGAGAATTCTGGAAAAACATCTACTTCTGTTTTACTGACTATGCCAAAGCTTTTGACTGTGGATCACAAAAACTGTGGATAATTCGTAAAGAGATGGGAATATCAGACCACCTTACCTGTCTTCTGAGAAACCTGTGTGCAGGTCGAATAGCAACAGTTAGAACTGGACATGGTTTCACCAAGACGTAGAGCTATAGGAAGGTGGACATGAATAGGAAGAGAGGAGGCAGATGGAGACTGGGTAGTGGGAGGTTACCAGTTGCAAAGCATATTCAGGGATGTTAATTTTAAACTAATTTCGAATTGCCTAATGAGCTTCTAGGAAATGATTCTGTCTCCCCAGGCCAAAAAGGCGAAAAGAAAGAAGGTGTGAGGCATAGAACAATGCCATCCTTCTTTGTCATTTTACTTATAAATAAAATAAGTTTATGAATCGTATTCTACTTTGAATGGCAAAGTAGGGTCAATACTACTACTGATAGTAGCTGGTGTTTACGGAACCATTCATATCTGCTGGTCAGTTCTGGTAAGAATTTTACATGAACCACCTCATTTTATTCTTAACACATATGTTACTTAATCCTCATTTTATAGAGGAGGTTATGTGGTTAACTCAGGAGACTATAACCTGGGCTGTCTGATTCTGGAACTGATAGGCTTAACCGTTCCTCTAAACTGCCTGTTTGATTGGGTTACTTTAGTTACAATAGTCATTTAAAAACCATGCACACAACTTAAAAAAAAAAAATTTCAAGACATACTTTTGGTCACAATCCTGTGTGCTGATAGAGATATAGGTTAGGTTGGGGTTGTTAATAGCAATCCAGGCCCTTGAAAAATTATGTATGTGGCAGAAAGCTGAAGTCAGGCTTAAAACACTTTTTATGAGAAATGCTTTGCAATGTGGACATACAGTTGATAAAAATATGTTTAGCTTGCTAGAAAATAATTATGGGTCACCTTTAAAGAGTCTAAAACACACAGATGTCAGATATATCACAAGCTGTCAAAAATGTTTTCTATCAACCTAAAATTGTCTAGAGATTGCTTCAAATCCACATAATCTTAATAGAGTACAACTGTTTATGTGAGGCTTTTTGCAACAGCAGATGTGTGTGGAAAGATACACCCCGTCTTGCAGCTCCCTACTGGTCCACATCAGACTTGGCAGCAGGGAGTGGAGGTCAGGCATGCTCTAGACTCTTGACATAGATTCAGTGCAGCCGTTCTCATATGAAAGCAATTACCTAAGCACAGCATCGCACTGAGTACTTACCAGATTTTTGGAGCTCCATCTGTTCTTCCCTATGTAGACCACTTAAAAGGAGGAAAAAAAGAAGCAACTCCAGAAAAGAGCTGCTAGGACTTCACAATTAATACGCAAAAAGCTACTTGGTACTGTGTAAATACAAGAGAAAGAAAATGAAGAGGAAATAAACATGAGAGGATGAAGATCAAATCCTGAATGTGAGAATATGGCTCAGAGAAGGAAGGTCCTAAGATTGCTAATGGGTCCAAGGTTTGGTTTTTGGAGGAATGGGAAAGTTCTAAAATTAGATTGCGGGACACCGCACAACTTTGTAACTATATTAAACAGCCATTGAACTGTGCACTTAAAATGGGTGAACTTTACGGTATGCAAATTATCTCAATAAAGCTGTTAAAAATGAAGAAAGAGAGGATGAAAGTCTTTAAAAAGAACAACAACCCAGCAACCATACAATGGGTGAGTGAAAATAAACTCTGACAAGCAGAATGACATTTTCCTACCAACAACACATTTATCCTAATATCTGCTCCATGTACTTCAAGATCTCTTTTTAAAGATGAGGGGATGGATTATTCAGAATGTTTTCCCAAATGGAGCCTGTTGTAGTGAGTGGATTAAAAATATCCCTCTTAAGTGGTCCTTTCCATTCTAGTATTAAGAACCTACTGCTTTTCACTGGCATAGAATTCTGAGAATTCAGTCCTAAGACAAAATGAGAAACAATGCTAATGTGGTATTTCTAATCTAAATATCAACAGGACACATGCTGAATGGCTCATAATCCCTTAAGGAGGGTTGGATTTCATTCTTATCTACAGGAATAAGTAATGGATACTTTGAAAAACAGGCTCTAAATGGGTGATATTAAAAACAGTACTAACTACCAGAACCACCGATAATAATAAAGTTTTCCCCAACACATTCCTCTATGAGCTGAACTCCACACCCCTGTTACCCAGAGACCATGACTGTCCAGAGTGGCTGCTTTTTCTAATTTACATAAGGATACTCCCACAAGCTAGAAGTGATGTTGCTGCTGCTGCTGCTGCTAAGTCGCTTCAGTCGTGTCCGACTCTGTGCAACCCCATAGACGGCAGCCCACCAGGCTCCCCTGTCCCTGGGATTCTCCAGGCAAGAATTCTGGAGTGGGTTGCCATTTCCTCCTCCAATGCATGAAAGTGAAAAGTGAAAGTGAAGTCGCTCAGTCGTGTCTGATTTGTAGCGACCCCATGGACTGCAGCCCACCAGGCTCCTCTGTCCATGGGATTTTCCAGGCAAGAGTACTGGAGTGGGGTGCCATTGCCTTCTCTGAAGTCGAAGTCTAGAATACATAAATAGGACATTACTCCAAGTTTAAAATGTTTGGCATAGTGAGTGTTCCTATATCTAGTACCTGCTTTCCCCCCACTATTTAAACCTCTTTTTCAATAGGTATAATCAATTAAAAAAAGAGGGAACTTTACCCTCAGACATAGCTTAATTTTCAAAACCTGTTTAGTCCTGTTGCCTGTCTTCTAGACAAACTGCTTCCAAATAGCTAATTACCTTGAAACATCTCACTTCAATACATTAGGAAAAAAAAGAGGCAGATTGGAATTCATATTACACCTTATGAAATTATTGGAGGAGGAAATGGCAACCCACTCCAGTATTCTTGCCTGGAGAATTCCATGGACAGAGGAGCCTGGCAAGCTACAAGTCCATGGGGTCGCAAAGAGTTGGACACAACTGAGCGACTAACATTTTCACTTCACTATGAAGTTATTACTAATTGTGATGTTAAATATTGTCATAAATACAAAACAAATGTTCTTTCTTTTAACTCTAATTAAACTTGATTTCCAACTTAATTTATATATGTTAGCAAACTAAATATTTTTCTGGCTATGGGCAGAACTTAGCAGAGAGATAAATCTCAAGTACTTTAAACAAAGAGACAAAAAACACTCTCAGGCATGACAACAATTTGGATAAAACAGAATTAACTGTTTGTCTACCAATAAATGTTTTGTCCTCAATCCCTGCTGATAAGAGATTTTTAGAATGCATTCAGAACACTTTAAACATTTAAGTGAATATCTAAAACATGATTTTTCTACATTTTCTGCTCTATAACCAAATTTGATAGATATCTCAAATTTCCATTAAGAATTATAAGTCAGTAATTTGATTTTTGAGGACAGATGACTTGTTTCTTTTATTCCTTACAGATTTCTGTGTAAGAGTCAATAAATGGTATTTACTTGTTCATTCTCCCACGTTTCCTTTCTATTTTATTTATATTGCATTGCATTCCTCATGGAATTATAGGGTATTATTAGTATGTCTAAAGGCAGATAATGAAACTGAAGTTCAGAGAGGTCATTACAGGCTTAGAATCATGCAGCTATTCAGATTTTTAGTGCATTTTTTTATTTACTCTTACATACTTTAGTATTTCA
Organism: Bubalus bubalis; assembly: GCF_019923935.1. Lineage (NCBI taxonomy): Eukaryota > Metazoa > Chordata > Mammalia > Artiodactyla > Bovidae > Bubalus > Bubalus bubalis. Next base: position 81,159,938 of record NC_059158.1, read on the forward strand.
TGTTCTCAGAGCAGGGATTACAGCCTATAATAGTACACTATATTTGCAAGGAGAAAAATACATCTGCAATACACACACACACATATATTGCTTGATTGCTTTGATTTTTTTTATTGTTTTTTGATTTGATTGTTTTTACCCAGGTTTGATTTGTTTTTGATTGGTTGATTGTTTTGGTTTGATGGTTTTTGCCCAGCCTCCATTTATTGTTTGTTCCTAAGGGGATGCTGAGGACATGCACAGAGGCTGCTCAGCCAATCAGCATCCTCTGGCTATAGTACTTCAGTCCTAGGGGAAGCACATGTATTCCACTTAGAGCCAATTAGATGTTATAAGGCTTTTTCCTGGGGCTTCTGGGAAAAGGATTCTCCTTTTCCTCCATCATTTTTAGTCTTTTCTGGGGAAAATTTGAGTGAAAATGGGGCCAACTCAGAGGAAGTAAGGCTGAGAGGTTAAAAAAGAAAAGAAATATGATCAAGGAGATATTCAGTTTTTAAAACAAACACTTGGAAAATGCTTATAAGGTCCAAGCACAATCTTAAGTACTTTACAAAAACAGCTCTTTTAATGCTCTTAACAAACCTATCAGGTGGGTGCTATTCTAATCTTGGCTTTATAATTGAGGAAATTGAGACACAGAGATATTAAGAAACTTGCGAATGTCACCAGCTAATATGTTAGGAAGGGCTTCCTTGGTGGCTCAGCAGTAAAGAATCCGCTTGCCAAAGCAGGACGTGTGGGTTCGATCCCAGGGTCAGGAAGATCGCCTGGAGAAGGAAATGGCAACCTACTTCCAGTATTCTTGCCTGGAGATCCCATGGACAGAGGAGCCTGGCAGGCTATGGTCTATGGGGTCCCAAAGAGTCGGACACGACTGAGTGACTAAACAACAACAACAATGAGTTAAGGAGCAGGGATATGGACCCAAGTGATCTGGCTCCATCCAAGTGCTCCTAGCTACTGTGCTCGAGACATACTGTGAATCCTTAGTTAAATCAATGGTAATGTAATACATGCTTAACAATGGGTTCTCAAAGAAAAGACAGAAAGAGGAAAGGGAGGAAGAATAGAAGGGAAGGAAAGCAGGAAGGACGGGAGAAAAAATATTCCTGATTTGTTGCCAATTCCCTTGGTATTAATATTCATAATATGGCTGATTTCAAGCTATTAACATGATATTATCTGGTTTTCAAAATTCCTAAAAATTTAATAATGAAAGGGTTGGCACAAGCCAGCTGCTCTAGTATACCTCTGGAGATTACATCAAATCTCCCTTCTACAAGATTGCACTTTTATGAATCTGTAATATGCTTTTTAGTTTAAGACGTTTGTGGTTGGGTTTTTGGTCTTTTGCAAAATAAAGTGTCCTAATTGATATCAAATTTTACAGATGATGAAATGCTTTCACGGAAATGCCTGTTGTTATCTTTGACCACCACAATCACCTTGTGAAATAGACAAATCACTCATCGGTTTCTCCATCTTAACAGAAACTGACTTGAGGGGGTTATGAATTTGGACTATGTAGTACTGGCAACATAATTTGCGATACTCAGTGTAAAATGAAAATGTAATGTTCCTTGTTCAAAAATCATGAAGAATTTCAAGATGATAGCAGAGTATGAAACTAGTGCAGGGCCCTTCCACCCAAGGGGTCCTGTGTACCTGCTCCCCATGAAGGCGGCCCTGGGTCTACGTGACTCAGCTGATAAACGTCAGAGGTGGTGCATGAACTCGTATCTACAAGTCTCATAGTTCTTACACTCTATCACACCGCTTTCCTGTAAGTTAAATGATCTGTAAAACCTATACTTCTACGTAGGATTTATTTAAATTATTAATAATGACTATATATCATGTAGTCGATCAATTTCAAGTAAATACACATACTTGATTCACTTAGATTCCTATGTTGCAAAAGCTATATTTTAGATCACAAGTGTATCCAATCCCAGGTTTCCTTGGTGGCTCAGTGGTAAAGAATCCACCTGCAAGTTTGATCCCTAGGTCGGGAAGATAGCCCTGGAGAAGGAAATGTCAACCCACTCCAGTAATCTTGTCTGAAAAACTCCATGGGCAGTCCTTGAGATCACAAAAGAGTTGGATATGCCTTAGCGACCAAAGGGCTAACAATATCCAATCTTAATTTATTTACATTTCCTTTAGGAAAAATTAAAAGAAATCTTGCCTTAAACTTGAGCTACTTAAAATTTTTTTTCAAAAAGCCAGAAAAAGAAAACAAATACTAATTCACATATCAGACTTTTAATTAATCTATCTGATATACTTTCCCTGCTACCCTACCACTATACACACTCAACTGCCTTAATATTCAAAACTTAGACAACTCTAAATATCCTTGGGATTTTTCTGAAAAAACAAAAACTAAAACAAAAAATACTTTTATGTCCTATGACAACATTTCAGAACTATCCCAGTTACTTTCTTCCTCATAGAAAGGCTATTTATAGTGCAATTACTATTTTTCACAGTGCCAGGCTCAATCTAATGAGTTTTATTACTAATGTTTTCACAATCAAAAATCATTATAACCCATGACAATATTTGGTGATATATGACAATGGAGTAATTAAATGGGAAAATAAATCTTTCATGTAAGATAGCATTTAGAGGTTGCATTATTAAGTTTCATATAACATCTGGGTTCCACTACTCAATTTTTGATGATTTTAAGAAAGCAGAAAACTCATCAGAATAAGCAGCTGAATAATGCTTCAAATTTAATCTATGCAAACAAAGAACAGGTAGTTTATCATGAGTTATAACGTAAAGACAGAGGTTCAATGTAAATATTGTTCTCAACATTTCTGTTTACCTGTTGACTTAGACTATTTAATTTTCATTTTTGAGACAATACAAGCTGAGAAAAAAATATTCCAGATTTTCTAGAAACATGTCAAAATGCTCTAATAAGTCAATACGCTGATATGCTTTCAGGATGATTTTCAAAACATTTCAAAATTACCATTCTTGATGAGTAATGTAAACAAATATACCACCAAAGAGGGCGGGTATGTGTGTTTTATATCAGCACTGAAATAAGAGCATTTCAGCCCGACAGGATTTATCCTTTACTAATAGTAGTATTACCTGCTTAGATCTGTTCTGGTGTTGGTACTGAGTGAAGGTATTAGAGGAAGAAGCAATTTTGTCCTTCTCAAATTGTTTCTTCACTCTGGCTAAACCACCAGGTACTGTGCACATTTCTGATTCTTCCAGCATCTAAGACAAATTAAGAAAAAGGAAAATTCAACTTTACATCATCTCAGGGTGGGATTCTCAAGCTGTTTAAAAAAAAATCATTGACTGTTATTAATGGTTGGTATAATAGAAAGACAGTAACATAAACAATTATTTCAGAAGGGCTTTATTACAGAAAACCTTAATAAAAATAATCTATCCATGTTGGATTTTCATGTGTTAGTCTTCTGATATAAAGTTAGAAGAATCTTCAAAGTATTGAGTTAATTTTCTTTATCTCAGATAGATTTTGATGTCTGGAGATTAGACCTATTAGAATGTATTTCTCTCATACTACACAAACTAGCCAGATATTAGAATAATGGATTAAATTTTAATCCATAATAAAGTCATCATTAAAATTCCAAATGTCTAGATAGGTAACACATTATTAAGAATATTAAAAAACATTTGACTTATTCCAAAATGTACTTAAATCATTAAGGATAAATAAAATAGCTTTGGAGTTATTTTAGGGGAGCATATTTTTAATCATATGCAAAAATATTAAAGTTAACAAAAATAACCACTATTTAATACATAGTGCTGAGTGATTTTCTTCTATATGTTTACATATATTTTTTCATTTGATGTTTCTCCATATTCTGTGAGATATGAACATTTATCATCCTCACTTTAAAATGAGGAAATTGAAGTTTGGGGCAGTAAGACATCTTGTTAAATTCTCACAACTAGGGTGTGAGTGTGGGAGCTGGAGTTTGAACCCACATCTGCCTGTCTTAATCACAGCTGTCTGTCTTAACACTAGCCTTTAAAAACTAGGCAGAAAAACAGATACTCCGGGCTGGATGTACCCTAGGACTCAGCTCTTAGCCTTGGTATATGAGACTCTGGGTTGGGGGGGAGGGTCTAAGTTTAGAAAGATCCTGGTCTATGACTGGCAGTTTACGGATGAGAAAGCTCATTCTAGTAGGAGTCACTTGGAACAACCTGAACAACTTTGAGACGTTGTCTCAGATACTCTGCCCCTTAAGAAGCAGTAGTAACGCGAAGGCTTTGGTTTTGACGATTCAGCATATTCCCCAGCCCAGCAGGCACTCAAGCCCAGGTGGGACGACAACTGTTAAGCAAACAGGCCCCAGGCCAACCCGCTCTCCTCTAGAATGTGTCCCAGTACGAGACTGAGAGGAGATTCAGTGACACTTCATGCATAGAAGGTCTCCTGAGGTCTGGCCCAGTCCTGACATAACCCTGGAAGACTTGAGACCCGAGAGTAACTGGATACTTGTGAGCTGAGCTTCCCTGGACTGTGGATTCTTAGGATCCTGAAATCTTGACTGAAATAGTTTCTCAAACAAGTACTAAAAGCACAACACTATATTGAGGTTTGCTATATGCTAAAGTGGGTTTCCAGAGGTGGCACAGTGGTAAAGAATCCACCTGCCAATGTAGGAGACACAAGAGACGCAGGTTTGATCCCTGGGTAGGGAAAATCCCCTGGTGGAGTAAATGGCAGTCCACTCTAGTATTCTTGCCTGGGATATCCCATGGACAGAGAAGCCTGGCGGGCTGCAGTCCGTGGGGTCACAGAGTTGGACAGGACTCACTGTGCATGCATGCACACATGCACGCAATACTCTAAGATACCGGAGATGAAATTAACATTCAGGATTGTCTGAATTACTGGCAGATACTCAAATGGTTGCTCTATCAAGTTTATAACCTTTCCCCAGTTACAGGGCCTGCCAAATATTTAAGAATAGCACATTAGCTCAATGGAAAGAAGGGATACTTTCTATCAAACTGTAACAAACTTCACACATAAATCCTAGTCAATTACTATCACTTGATACATGTTAAAATGGTAAGAAATTATGGCATCTCTTTTGAAATTTAAGATAAAGAAAGGGAAGGGCAAATTAAGGCTACAGTATTTCTCTTATCCCCATCATTTAATTTACATAAATGACCTTTTTCAATTGATCATGTATAGATAATATAGAAATATCAAATTACAGAAATCAAGCCAAATTTTGTTAAGAAGAAATTTACCTTTTCCAACAACTATAAACAATGTCCAAATGATGTGCAAATTAATCTGGTAGGTCTGATTAATTGTGCTAATGAATGGATACTTTCCTAGTATGTATGTTTGCACAAAAATATCAGTTCTTACACTGAATAGATTGCCTCTTGTCTACTAAACAAATTAGAAAAAAATGAATATATCCATTCATTCCCTTTAGCATCGTGCTTTGGAATTAGACCATGTTACACATGCAACAATGCATACAGTTTGTTAATATTTTCTAGTAATACAACCCAGTACTCCTGATGCCACTCGCTGGCCTAAGGGGGAAAGCCCTTTGAGCTATAGTTTAGTTAGTAGGAGTGAAAAGGTTTTCTTGTTTACTTCAGCTTGTAAGTGCAAGTTTACCTATGTGAGATGGCAGGACTTACTCAAGAAGCAGCCTGTGACTATGAGCTGGAGTGATGTTTCTTTGCTTAGACTGAAATCATTTTGCCTTGGTTACCACCAGGTACTGACATCTCAACTACTCCATGTACTTGTCAATGACCATATAACTTAGATTGCTTTGCGTTGAACCTTTAAAAAAATGTTTATCCTTATTCTATGTTTCCTATTCTTGGACCCAGCAATAAGATTTGGAATTTAATGGGTACACCAATAATAATTATTCTATTAACAAGTCCATTTAAATACCTAACACAAAATCTACCTAATGTTATTTTAATAGTAAGTTAATTTAAATATATAACACTTAAACCTAGGCAAGTATATTACATAGAGAATCAGCAATTTTGTTTACAAAGAACTGTTCTTGGTTTCTAGAGCAAAATAGAAATAACATAATTTGGGGAGTAGGACAAACAGTGATTTTGATCCCATGTATGAGCCTTAAAACCTTGGGCTAGAGTTCCTTAACCTCAGTTTTCTTTCTTATAAACTCGGGAGAGTAGCAACATATTTCTCACAGATTTTTTGCAAGTGTTGAAAAAGAAGATAAAGGAAATAAAATTGCACAGCACAAAATGTGTTGTTTTGTTGCTTAATAAATGTTACTTCTCCTTTCTCCTCCAGGGGGCTTCTGTGGACTGATGCTCTTTCACAGGCAGGCCTTTCCTTTGGTGGTGGTGGTGATGCAGTCCCTAAGTCGTGGCGGACTCTTGAGACCCCATGGACTGCAGCCCGCCAGGCTCCTCTGCCCATGGGATTCTCCAGGCAAGAATACTGGAGTGGGTTGCCATTTCCTTCTCCAGGGGATCTTCCTGACCCAGGGATTGAACCCTGTCTCCTTCTTTGCAGGCAGATCCTTTACCAACTGAGCTCTGAGGGAAGCCCCAGCCTTTCCTTTATGTTCAACACAATACCATCTGGCTGATTCTAGGACAAAGAGAAACTGATCTAGGACAAAGAAACTATCTCAGTGTGATTCAAACATAATGGATTCAGTTTGGGGCCAAATCAATGACTTCTGAATTCTGCACATAAAATATTTGGTTTATTTATGTAGACAACACTTGGTTATAAGTAGTTTCCACGCTTTTTTGATTAAACAAACATTTGATGCAATTGACCAAATGAGGCAGTTATTTTGCTGTGTCTTAGATACTTATCAGGATTTCTCTGAGATAATATATGTGCTCATTTTTCTCAAAATATTAGCTTAGGGGCAAACCAAACAATAGGGCATTTTTTGGGGCCAAAGATGCTTTCCTGTATAAGAAGAGGCAGTTGAATATAGTTAAAAGAGTACTAGAGTCAATAGACTTTGAATCTAGTCTGGCTTTGTTGCTATCTAATTATATTACCTCCCACAAATCGCTGTCTCTCAGTTTGTTTTATCTGTATATGGGCAGGAAAGACAGGGACTATTACATTTCTTTTATATAGACTTTCTGCAGAATAGCACTGCATGTATACCTGTGGCGGATTCATTTTGATATTTGGCAAAACTAATACAATTATGTAAAGTTTAAAAATAAAATAAAATTAAAAAAATTTTTTTTATATTAAATAGTGAGAAATTTAGTTTCCCATGTGCCCGATTTAAATGTTTTCCTTTTAACATACTATAAATACAAATCATGCCTTGTACACATTTGTTTTATGGTATATTATCCTCGTGCCTAGAAAGATAAAGTTCTTCCTAGATAAAAGATAGCTTAGTAAATAGCTAGTCTTTATCTAGGTATTTTCAAAGTCAGCTTGTTTTCCCAAGAAACATTTTTCCAATTTATTATCTAACTTGTGGTGAAGTTGCTTAATGATCCAGCAGGGGGTGCTATGTAAGAAGGCTGGCAGGAGGTGCTGGAGGGATACTATTTGTTATGGAAGTATTTAGATACTTATTTCTCTACATTCATTCAGCATCTATGCTGCGTCTCAAATGTATTTTAATTACGATGCAAAATCTTAAGGGTCATCTAGAATTGCAGTATTGTTAATGAGTTTGGCACAGTCATTCTTGTCTCTGAATAATTTGTAAAGAAAAACGCCACTTCACAGTAGCTATTTTAGAATACCACCCTTCTTGGCTATTCTCTCTCTCTTTTGGATAAATGAGCATCTTTGCTAATTTGAAGATTATAATTATAAAAGAATATCCTTACATTCCATTAAACTATAAAGCTTCTACCAATAAAATGACTTCTTAAATCCTGTGGCTCGAAGGCCACAGAATATGGAGCCCAACAAACTCTTTTGAATGACTTTATTATGCACTGGCTCTAAAAATCGGTGGTCTTACTGAATCCTGCTGTTTCCTATAATCATAATTGGTTTAGCAGAGTGCCTACATTGCTAATCTCCCTCATTTCTATGTTGATTAAGCTACTCGTAATGGATTTAGTGCATACAGAGAAATGAAAAAAGCAAAAGAAATTATATTGCCAGTGAATTTAAATTAACTATACATGTGACCAAGGAGGATGGGAGGCAGACCTACATTATTAAGATTTTGAAATTAATTCCCAACCTTCCTGAGGAGAATAGCTATAGGTTAAATGATAATTGTGGCAATAATAACACATTTATACAGTGCCTTACGGCTTACATGTAAATTATCTCTTTGACTCTTTGCAGAGACCCTCTGCAGTAGGTGGTTTTTCCCATTTTTCAGTTAAGGAAACTGAAGTTCAGAGAGGGGTTAAGATAGTAGCCCAAGTTTATACAAATGGTAAGTGGCAGCGTGCATGCTAAGTGGCTTTAGTCATGTCTAACTTTTTGTGACCCTAGGGGCTGTAGCCTGACAGGCTCCTCTGTCCATGGGATTCTTCATGCAAAAATACTGGAGTGGATTGCCATGCCCTCTTCCAGGGTATCTGCCTGACCCAGCGATTAAACCTTAGTCCCTTATGTCTCCTGCATTAGCAGGCAGGTTCTTTACCACTAGTGCCACCTAGGAAGCCCCAGCAAGTGGCAGAGCTGAAGCTTAATTTCAGATACCCTGAATTTGATACATAGTATTTCTGTTTTCTCTACTTTATCCAATTGTCCAGTAGTATTCTTATATTGCCATGTAAAGAGGGCATGTGAAAGGCAGACAATCAGCCGGCCTAATGCAGAAGCACCAGGAGCAGCTTACATTGGCGGAGAAGCTGCGGCAGTCGCCCCTGGAAACAGCTGCCTGGTACTTCGCCATCCGTTCCTTCAAGGACACCACCTCTTGGAGGTCTGACTCACTCTTGCTCTGCGTGGCAGTGTCTTCTGCAAATCCACTCGCAGGCTTATTAGGGCCAGTAGTCACTAAAAACAAACGTAGCATGCTCAGATACGATTCAGGTTTTGAAAAGAAAATCACATCATCTTAGGAACAGTGAAGGCACTTAAAACATCTGGTTTTGGAAAGCAGACTGTAATATACCACAGTATTGCCCATGTTTCATGGTCACCTTCTTTTTTTAAACTTTCAAGCAAAGCTACAAAATGCCCATAGAGAAGCATCTGCTTATGCAAACAGCAAATTAAAGTACTGCCCCTCTTTCCTGCCATCATTCAGATAAACAGTAAGTATTTATTAAGAGACACATAATGTTAATGAAACTCCTGAAGCACTATGTGTTGGGTTTACGCTAAATGCTATAAAAGCATAATCTCATTTACTTCTCTAACCATCTCATGAAGTATGTCCCATTATTTTCCAAAATTTACAGATAAAGAAAATTGAGAATCAGAGTAATTAAAAAACTTTCCCATGATCACGCAATTAGTAAGTGTCAGATTTGGTGGTTTGACTAAATCTTTAGCAAGCCTAAAAATTGCTCTTTGCCTCTCACCTTACCCTTCAACCCTCAAGGAGATAGATCTAGAAAGATCTATTGAGATAGATCTAAAATATGTGAATGCTATGAGAATTATAGACTGGAGTTTTTCCTTTTATTTCATAGAGGCATGTGTTACATAAGACAGAATTAATAGTTCCCTTTAAAAAAAACTTTTACCAGTCATTCCAGATCACCTGATATTTTTCTCATGAAAGCCATCTACCTGACAAAAATATAGGGCATTAGATATTACATATTTGCAAACAGAGCAAAAGCCTGATTGCATGACCACAGGATAACAGATGTTAGAAGCAGAAATGTCTTAGAGATACTGTAGTCTCATTTGGTCTAATCGGTTCCTTTTAGGCAAAAGGAAACATCTAAATGTTTCTTGATGTGGAAGGAATATAAGGATCCTCCCTGGTTAGTGTGATTCTCCATGTTTATTTAAATATTGCTGCCAGAGTTGATTTCAAAACTAGTTTTTGTTATTTAATTCAGTGTTCTTTGTTGCTATCACTCTGTTTGTTCGTTTACTATTCACTCTTTAAAAATTGTAATTCCAAAATCATTTCAAGGGCTCCTTCTGGGGCCAACCAGTGAATGGTGTGTGTTTTGATGTCTATCACTCATTCATACACCCCTTTCTCCTTAGGGCTTGTTGTTTTCTGGACTCATAGGGTAGTGGTTTTTGGTGTACTTTGTTATTTGAATTGGTTTACTAACACTGACTCAAAGCCCCAGAAAACCCCAATTAACAGACCACCAAGCTGTTTCCTCCCTGCCTTGTTCCCCTATCTTCTCACCTTGTCCCCACACTGAACCATCTTATTACATTGTTTGTTTTTTCCATCAGCTACTTCAAAGTTTATGTACACACAGCAATTTGAGAATAATATGTGTGACCCAGGAGAGATTAAAAATCATTTGTAGTTTGACTCCGTGAGTATTTGGCTTTCCTTAAGGACTTCTTATTATATTAAATTATGGATATATTTTAAGGTTTTAATTTTTTTATATTTTATTTCACTCATATCAAAAAGAAACAAAATATAAAGGAATAAGACATTGTATCATATGCATGCTGTGATTGTATAACCTGATATATTCACAATAAATGTGAATTAGTTTTTAAAATGTACCTGTCTTCCAAAAACTCTATATATCCACACAAAAGTATAACTCCTCCAGATAATCCTGATAAAAAGAGATTCCCACAAACTACTGAAAGCCTTTCACATGCTGAAGAAAATATATCTTTATTTTTCTCTGTGCGTTGTCTGTTTGTATAGATGAATTCTGATCATGTTCAGCCATACTCCTCTTGTTGTAAATGGTCACTATATAAATTTTATTGAACATGAACCACTAAAGTTTTTCCACATTATGATATAAATTTCATTTTGTACGTTATTCATAAAATATGTCATTCTTTTATCAGTCTTAATAGAAAGTCAGTAGTTTATTTTTGCAAAAATGTACAGAGTATTTACTTCCTAAATACTTCAATTTTTATCAATTTTTATCCTACTTACTGGGAAATGCCTAAGATTATTAATGGTCAGGAAATCAGTTGCCTGAGTATGAAAGAGATTTGGCTTCCATTGCCTTGTGGCTCTTTATTCTGATCACAGAAAAGACATTACATTTTAATCTCTGTTTTTCTCTCTCTCTCTCCCTCTCTTTTTCCCATCAGTGACTTTGCCTACACAGGCAGGGTAGTGGAGTAGAAAACCTCCCTGGAGCAAATAAATTGTGTCCATGTTTTTTAACCTCCTAAGTCAATGTCTTTTAATTTCCTCATCTGAAAAACAAGGTGATGCTTCCTGCTGAATGTACTGTGAGGCAGCAACCCATCTGTTCCTATCCTGATGTTGATGACACCTGATGTACATTTGTAAGGTTCATAAAACAGCCTCTTTTTTATTTTTAACTTATTTATTTATTGAGGTATAATTGCTTTACAGAATTTTATTGTTTTCTGTGAAACCTCAACCTGAATCAGCCATAGGTACACATGTATCCCCTCCCTTCTGAACCTCCCTCCTGTCTCCCTCCCCATCCCACCCCCCTAGGTTGATACAGAGCCCCTGTTTGAGTTTTCTGAGCCATACAGCAAATTCCTGTTGGCTATCTATTTTATGCACCCCACTCTAGTACTCTTGTCTGAAAAATCCCATGGACGGAGGAGCCTGGTGGGCTTCCGTCTATGGGGTCGCACAGAGTTGGACACGACTGAAGTGACTTAGCAGCAGCAGCAGCATATATTTTACACATGGTAATATAAGTTTCCATGTTACTCTTCCCATACATCTTACCCTCTCCTCCCCTCTCCCCATGTCCATAAGTCTGTTCTCGATGTCTATTTCTCTATCGCTGCCCTGTAAATAAATTCTTCAGTACCATTTTTCTAGATTCTGTATATGTGCGTTAGAATACAATATTATCTTTCTCTTTCTGACTCACTTCACTCTGCATAATAGGTTCTAGGTTCATCCACTACATCAGAACTGACTCAAAGGTGTTCCTTTTTATGGCCGAGTAATATTCCATTGTATATATGTACCACAACATCTTTATCTATTCATCTGTCGATGGACATGTAGGTTGCTTCCATGTTCTGGCTATTGTAAATAGTGCTGCAATGAACAATGGGATACATGTGTCCTTTTCAATTTTGGTTTCCTCAGGGTAAATGCCTAGGAGTGGGATTTCTGGGTCATACGGTGGTTTTATTCCTAGTTTTTTAAGGAATCTCCATACCATCTTCTATAATGGCTGTATCAATTTACATTCCCACCAACAGTGTGAGAGCGTTCCCTTTTCTCCACACCCTCTCCAGCATTTAGTGTTTGTAGACTTTTTGATGAGGGCCATTCTGACTGGTATGAGGTGATATCTCATTGTAGTTTTGATTTGCATTTTTCTAATAATAAGCAATGTTGAGCATCTTTTCGTATATTTGTTAGCCATCTGTAAGGACAGTCCCTTTCTTAGTGATGTGTGGCAAAGAAGATAGGAACATTGGTTGCCTGACCTCATGATATGCTCTTTCAGAATACGACTGAGATTAGAAACAGTGTTAACTGAGTTTAGTGTAACTTTAAACAGAAAGGCAACACAGAACAAAGTGGGTGTAAGACAGACTCAAAGATATCCTGTACAACACAGGGAATATAGCCAACATTTTGTAATAACTGTAAATGGACGATAACCTTTAATAATTAAATAATTTTAAAAAATTACTAATAATTGACTGAAAACTAAAGATGCTATTGTTATAAAACATTTGCAGAAAATAGGGAATAATAGAACCTGTAAGTGTCCTAATGGAAAACAGAGGGTGGAGGAACATGTTATAAGGCTACAGTGGTCTGTGAAAAAGAGGAAGGGAAAATAAAATTTTAGATGACTATTTCTGATAGAAAGCATTATAAATATTTACATCACAAAACCATTGTTCTAGACGTTATTTGTCTCTGGGATTTAGAGGTAATTCACTGTGCAGATGAGTAAATAAACTTTTTTAAAAGTTCAATGAATTCTCTCACATCTCCAGTTAATGAGTTCTCCAGCCCAGCCTAGACTCTATTGTAATCCTATATATAGAATGTTTTATTTGCTGATAAGAAAATAATTGCTAATCCACCCCAAAATTAATTCTTTCTGTAATAGAATATATCCTGTAAAGCACAAAGAGCATATAGGGAAGCACTTGGAAAGAATATATACCACTAACAAATCTAAGCTGTTATTATGAGACTATTGGAAACCAAGGGTAAGAATGCCTTTTCAAAGAATTCTGAGATTCTTAGGGAAAAGATTTCTATTATTACCTTTTGTAATATAAGAAGTTACATACTCCAGTTAGACCCAATTTATGTCCACTTCCTATTTTCTTAAATCATGAGAGAGTTGGTGACTATTTTTCATGTCTCTATTTTCCATGAGCCCCAAACATGTGCTTTTCTTCTGCAGTTTTTAAAAATGAAGAAACTGACTAAACCAATTGATCAATCAAGCAAATTTACCTAGGTTGCAAAATTTATTATGCTTCCTTGAATTTTACTTCCTGTGGAAAATCCTTGTTTAAGGAATTTTTAAAAAAGCAAAGTAGTATAAGGTAAGGCAGAATGCCCTGGTTTTGTTGAGCAATTATTCATCTGCATGTAATCAGTCACAGAAGGGTTTGCATAGTCGGCCTTCTGTGTTTTCTTGGAGGTGGTAATAGTTTTAAGATATCAGATATACAAAATGATGAGGAATAGTCAATGTTTTGAATACACTTTGAAATTTTCTCCTAATTTCACAATTTCTGTTATCAGTGAAAGAATTCTTAGAAATATGCAGAGACTACTATCAAGAGGCATTTCAAAGGGGTCACTGAGACATTTGCTATGAACTAGTCTTTGAATTAGCTGTTCAGGAATTTTCAAAGATGCAATTCAGTGTTTTTATTTTATAAATGATATGTTCCTAGAGCATTAAAAAATGACAAATCTATCCTTATTTTTCATTTAAAAATGTCTAAAAAGTGAATTAACAAGTTATAAATATAATTCTAGGGTCTTTTTAGAGTAATGACTTGGAAATAAAGGTTAATGTCTAGATACATAGTGGTAGGCTCAGTGTATTGCTTCAACTTATTTTCAAAATACAAGAGGCCCATTCCCAAATCGTAGTTGTGGGTAAAGTTTTATGGAAAAGACGATTATGTCAATGGATGTTATTGGATGAAAGACTGATATTGAACACCAGGAGCTTCAAAACTGGCCTGCACAAGAATGGTGTAAATTTTCGTGAGTCACCTCTTTACTTCTCCCTTTTGCCTGCACAATACAAGCTATGTGAAATAAAGTAAAAAAATACTTTGACCTCTTTATTTCATTAAGAGACTGTTTGCTAGAGTCTGAGTTGTGAAGCTGATATTTGGTCTCTCTGATTTAGAGCACAGGTATAAGCAGAGGTGTGTCTGATTTCCTAGCTGTGGTGAAATCAGAAGGAAAGTTATCAAAGGTGGGAAAAGAGCTAAAGGTATAAAAGTTTTTTAGAAGAATTAAAGCACACATTGAAGGCAGTTAATAGAGTTACTATATGTTGCAGAGGGCTCCCCGGGTAGCTCAGATGGTAAAAAATCTGCCTGCAATGCAGGAGACCTGGGTTCCATCCCTGGGTCCAGAAGATCCCCTAGAGAAGGGAATGGCTTCCCACTCCAGTGTTCTTGCCTGGAGAATTCCATGGACAGAAAACCCTAGTGAACTACAGTACATGGTGTCACAAAGAGCTGGACATGACTGAGCGACTTTATTTGTCATATACTGCAGAAGAGAAAAACCAATTGTGAAATACTAATGACAATGTGAAAGAAGATGACAAAGATGGATAAAAGACAGCAACATTCAAAATGCTACTGCAAGATAGTAGCATTTCAGTGGGAAGGTGGAGGAATGAGCAGAACAAATAAAAAATAGAATTTTTGCTGAAAATAGAAGAAATATTTGCTGAAAATAAAAGTTGGGCATTGGTAGATTTAAAGTATTTACCATAATCCAGGATAAAAAGTAATTTTAAAACACCAATAGTAAATCCTGGTAAAACATTTCAGAATCAAGGAAAAGAAATTACCCAGATAGATGAAGGATTTCTGTGATGATGAGGCAAAATTCAGGATGTCTTCTTTTTAACACTGAACACTAAAAGCAGTTAGAGAACTGATTACTGAAATTTTAGTTTCCATAGAGAACTAGAGTCTCTGTGAATTAGAGTCTATGTGAATTCAAGACTCTGAGAACTAGAGTCTATGTGAATTCAAGTTGGTACCCATGTGAAAAGTCAATAAAAATCCAAAACACAATCCTTTGAACAAGTCAGCCAAAAAGAAAACAAAGAGACTTAACAAAATCAAATGGAATAGTATAAAACCAAATGTAAATAAACATGTGCCAAACTTCACCTAAAAGACAAAAACAAATATTAATAAGTCCAATCATACGCCACTTGCAAGACAAAATTTAAAAAGAAAATATTGGGCAAGAAATTGCCAGGCAAAAATAAATGAAGAGGAGTTATCATGGCTATTTTCCTTTCATGCAGTAGCATTAAAAACAAAAATATGTTCAATGAAATAGAGAGCTATTCTATAAATAGAAGATGCCACCCCACTATGAAGCCATAGCAACAATGGGCTTCTGGATGCTGACTAGCATAGAACAGAAACATATAAAGGTCATCTGTAACAAAAAGGAGAATTTTATATAATTGTTGTGAACATAATTGCTGTGGATGACTTTAATATTTTTCCATCTTTGCCATACGAAATTTCAAAAATAAATTAGCTGAATTATACTTTAATAAGGTTTATTTTAATGTCATTTATGTATTATTTATTATTAAACAAATGCTGATTATAATAAATATCCATTATGCTCCAGAACCTCCAGTCTAATTGGTAAGAGAGACAGGCAGTTTTAGTTCAGAGCGTTTATGGTTTTCCCTCAGGTTGAGTTGGGAGCCCCTGGGATGGGGAGAACCTAATCTACCTGGGTGTGTCATTGCGTTAGGTGTCAGGAAGGCATCCTGAGAAGTGGAATATCTGCACTGAAACAAGAAAGAGTTGGCATGTGACCATGTGGAAGAGAAGAAGATGCAGAAAAGGAAGGAAACAGCAGCATTACCAACAAATCGTGTTGGGAAAATTAGCCATGCTTTTGAGGAAAACATTAAGAGTTTCTCACCACATGTCAAAGTCAGGAAAATATTTAGAAAACACCTAATATGACCAGATTCACACCACCAAGTGCTTTGTCGTGATCTTATTTCTAAAGCAAGACTTAACTGATTTTTAAAATGATGAAAATTCCTTAGAGAGATATAGCTAATTCATAAAATGAGTTCAGTTGGACTTTCTCAGCATAAAAATTCAAAGTGACAAAATCTTTCAAAATATGTATTGAGACAAAAGAAAACTGGAGGACAGACAAGTATAATAAATAGGCTGAAGTGTTAATTTTCTAATTTTCTGTAAAGAACACTGGTTGAAAAAAAAAGCTAATATTATTGAAAAGATAAATAAATGACTCAAAAGAATGATTCACAAGCAAAAAAAAAACAATAGAAAATATGTATAAAGTGCTTTCTACATGTCAGACATTAGTCTTTCTAATGCTCTCAACTGCCTTATGAGGTAGGGACTATATTTATTTTTAATCTCCATTTTACAGATAAGGAAACAGAGACACAGAAAGACTGTCAAACTTGCTCAAGATCAGGTGGCTAGTAAGCTTCAGAGCTGGAAAGGAAGCTAGACAATCTGGCTCTGGGTTCTGTGACTTAAGTACAATTCTATGCTATATCTCAAGAAGTACAAATGTCCAAAAACCAAACCCAAACAATTACCTTCCCAAGGAAAGAGATGAAGTAAAATTCAAACAACAAAATGATGTTGTTTTTTTTGCTGACTCATTGCATATGCAATAAAAACATATAAAATAAACAAATAGACTTAGAATACTGATCTGATGTATAATTATGACTCAAAAGAAATTCTAAGGTTTAATAGTAATTTGAACTCTCAGGCAGAAAAATAAGAATTTAAAGATTTTTTTATTAGAAATTTTCTAAAATAAATTTAAAAAGCCTTTATTTAGTCCAGACTAAAAGCCAGGCAAAGAATGAGCTGGAGTGTCACAAAAGTCCACAAAACTGATGCAAATACAGATGTCAGCTTCAAGAAGGCAAGTATACTTCTGGAGACATATTAATAGCCTTGCTATTATATTCTGGATGCATTCTAAAGAAGTCAACTCTTAGTACTCAGAAAATTGACTTAGAACTAAATTGGGAGAATGATGAACTAAATTCCATAAAATCTAAATATATGATTTATAACCCAGCTCAAATTTGTGTACACCAGATCAAATCTATGGACATACCATAGACTCAGAGCCATTAGCATGAATAAATTTTCTATAATTCTTTACATTTGCATATCCCTCAGCTAATAATAAAATTCATCTCTTTTAAGCATTCAGAATGCTGCTGCCAAGTCAAATTTGTACTCAATTTGAGTTTTATATATTTTACCCTTATTTGAATATTATAAAACCAAGAAATAGGTGGAGAATAAAATGAAAGAGCAAGTGTATAGCAAATCTTGCATTAATTTACAGTGTTTGAAAAAAACATGGAGAAGAAGGGCAGAGAGTTAATTGAGTAAAAGTGTTTGACATGGCGGCACAAAAGGCATGCTGTGGCATATGCACCCAGTAAATCAGATTCCACCTTTTAAACCAACCTCCCTCTGGCCCCATTCCCCCCAGAAGCATTGTATCGTGTGTACTCTAGTCACCTCTCCAAAATCCATTCATTCATGTGATTTGCACGATTTATACATTAACAAGAACAGATCATCTCTCAGGGTAATAAAAAGGATTAGTTCTTGCCTTCTTAGTAAATCTTCCCTAACCACTATTCTTCTTATTCAGGTATTGGAAGAGATCCTACACATCCAGTTGCCTTATAGGGGAGAAAGACAAGGTTTAGCAATGTGGTAAACAAAGTATAGGTTCTCAACAGATGTGTACATCCTTATCCCCAAATCTGTGAGAGAGAGTGTGTGCGTGTGTGTGTGTGTATGTTCAGTTATGTCCTGACTCATTGCGACCCCATGGACTGTAGCCCACCAGGCTCCTCTGTCCATGGGGTTCTCTAGGCATGAATATTGGAGTGGGTTGCCATTTCCTTCTTCAGGGGATCTCCCTGATCCAGGGCTTGAACCTGTGTCTTTTGCTTTTCTTTCATTGGCAAGTGGGTTCTTTACCACTGCACCACTGAGAAGCCCCAGAATCCATGAATATGATATTTTATTGGGTTGACCAAAAGTTCATTCAGATTTTCCTGCAAGATATTTCAGAAAATCTTGAGTGTACTTTCTGGTCAACCCAATACATGACAAAGGGGACTTTGCAGATGTGATTAAGAATTTTAAGGTGGGAAGATTATCCAGGATTGTCCAGGTGGGTTCAATGTAGTCACAAGGTTTCACATGAGGGAAAGAGAGGCAGGAGACTCAGAGTCAAAAAGGAGAGGTAATGACAGAGGTGAGGGAGGGGGAAGAAGGTGAAGAAGGAGAAGAAAAGGAGGAGAAAGAAGTGGAGGAGGAAGGAGAAGAGGAAGAGGAGTGAGAGGGAGGGGAGGAGGAGAAGGAGGAGAGTGGGGTGGGGGAGAGAGAGATGTAATACAAAATCTAAGCTACAGGCTTTGAAAGCAGAGGAGAGATTCCATGAGTCAAGGAATGCAGGTAGATTCTAAAAGCTTAAAAAGGTAAGCTCCCCCATAGAACTTCTAGGAGGAAGGGGTGGGGGGCGTCCCAGGCGACACTGTGATGTTGATCCAGTGAAACTTGTTTTGGCCCTCCAGAACTGTAATAGAATGGATTTGTGCTATTGTAAGCCCAGTTGTATATATTAATAACTGTTTGCATTAATTTGTTACAGCAGCAATAGAAAACTAATACAAGCATCCACTATACATATATATACACCACACCAAGTCGGAAATCACTACACAGTAAATTATTTTTATGGCATATTTCAGTTCTAGCTGCCCCAAATTTCATAGATTTATATACACAAACCATGCTTTGTTGGAAACATCTTTGAATTTCTTTGTGCCTCAAAGAATAAATGTTCACCTACTCATATATAAGACTTAGTATAAAAGTCCAATTAGATTCTAATCTCTCTGAGTAACAGAACTGCCATTTCTAACTGTAATAACAACTTCTTGTATAGATTTGTCTTCTCTTTTCTGCAGCCCCTAGCATCTCATAAGAAGTTCTCCTGGTACAAGAGCAGTTATAAATGTATAGAATTTAGATGGAAATTAAATAATCATTAGTGCTTACTATTGCTAGTTTGGACATATTTGAAAATTCAATCATATTGCTATTAAATATTTTAAATTGATTGCTTGAAGTATTGGCCAGTTAAAAAATCAATAATTGAATTAAATGACTTAAATTTCTTTGAAATGGTCAAATAAATGAAAACTATTAAATGCCTATAGATGATGCATACTTTTACAAAATAAGTCTTGTTAGATATTTCCCTAACACAATGAGACTTATATTGCATTACAACAATAACTACTTGTTAATGAGTATCAATTATGTGTTAGCCATTTTACATGTATATTCCTACACATCATTTTATGTCTAATTCTTATAACAACTCTACCTGATGGGTGGTATTATTTCCAGTTTACTAGTGGCAAAAGTAACATTTAAAAAGATAAAACCATACAGTACGTGGCTGAGCTTGAAAAAGTTCAGGTATTTCTGAGTACAAGGCTATTTAACTCTGCACAGTCTTTTATGTAAGTGTTTTTCATTAACATATAACATTATAAAATAAACTTTTAATGAAGGGTATGAATCTCCCTTTCTGCTTCCTAAACATCTACACACAAATCCTTTATTTCAGAATATCTAGGGATAAATCAAAGGGAAACCAACAAGGTGAATTTTTGTGCCTCTAAGTGAATTCTTTTTTTGTCCTTATAAGCTTGAGTTTAGAACTGGAAATCAAGCAAATTCTTCATCTATATTTCTTTGGTCACTCACTGTAGAGCTCAAACTTGAGATAGGGTTAGGTATTGATCCAAGCCAGCAGGGACAGAGTCAAGCTTTTCTGTAATGGAAGGAAATGCAAAGCCAGGACTGCTCTCATTGCTATTGATTTGTTTTGCCTCAGGGCATGGGAAGTGGTGGCATGATTCCATCAAAGTTTCTTCTTGTTTAAATCTGTATCCCAGGTATACAATAAGGGTATTTGATAAACTCTCCCCTTAAGGCTGTCAGCATACCTTTGGTAAACATTTATTACTCATCTACTGTTGACCATAAAGAAGGCTGAGCCCCGAAGAACTGATGCTTTTGAATTGCGGTGCTGGGGAAGACTCTTGAGAGTCCCTTGGACAGTAAGGAGATCACATCAATCCTAAAGGAAGTCAGTCCCGAATATTTATCGGAAGGACTGATGCTGAAGCTGAAGCTCCAGTATTTTGGCCACCTGATGCTAAGAGCTGACTCATTGGAAAAGACCCTGATGCTGGAAAAGATTGAGGGCAGAGGGAGAAGGGGGCAACAGAGGATGAGATGGTTGGATGGCATCACCAACTGAATGGACATGAATTTGAGCAAACTCCAGGAGATAGTGAAGGGCAGGGAAGCCTGGTGTGCTGCAGTCCATGGGGTCACAGAGAGTCAGACATGACTTAGAGACTGAACACCAACAACTGTTGACCACGCATAGTGCTCAGGGCAGGGCACAAAGTAATCACTGTTGTATTTAGTCCTGCTCTACTTGAAAAGAGAAGAAAAGAAAAACCCCAGAGTGATCCTCAAGAAACACAGTGTTCTAAGTGTTGATCTGGCCTTGTGTCTAAAAATAGAACTACAACAGCTTGCATCATTTCCACATGCTGACTTAGGAATAAAAAGTTCCCATATGGCTGGCCCTGCCAAGGAAGTTAGCTTTTGTGAATATGCAGCAGATGGAGTCCTCCTGAGGTGGGGAATCCTAAAGGAACTTGGTGACACATATACCGCATCCCCATCCCCCAAACCACATTCATTTATACTGAGATGAAACTGAAGTAAAATAGATCAAGACTAATCATATTGATGGGGTTGAAAAGTCCCTCATATGTATCCTCATAATGGCTTAATTTCTCTTCAGATTTTTCCCACTTAACCCAAGCAATGAGTAGCTCTCTCTACTGTGTTCTCCCAATGTTTGAAAATTACACTTCTGTTTGTATTATGTGTTACTTTTTATTGTATTGTTGAATCTCTCTGTCATCCCTACTTTTCTCCCCTTCCACCTGTATGCAAGTTCCTCCAGCACAGGGCTGGGTTAAGCTCATTTTGGAACCCGTTTTATATCCGTTCTACCTGGGTTTCATCCTGCATGAGGCAAACCCAAGGGAGATTAACCATCTACTCTGGACCCAGAAAGCCTGATATTTATTCTGTCTCTGACACTTACTTTTGACTTTAAGCAAATTTCTTAACCCCTGGAAGCTGCTTTCTTCTTCCCTATAACAAGAAAATGATACCAGAACCCGAATGCCTGTGAGGACTGAGGGATATCTGATTAAAGTAATGAGTTTTACATAGTATCTTGCACATATAAATAATATATGTTCACTAGCTTCCTGTCTCCTTAGGTGGTGTTATATATCCTAGGTATTATTATCCAGATAATCTGAGATGATACAAGTCTGAGAATAATAACAGTTACAAAGTTCCCCAAATCTCAAAGCTAGTAAGTAGAAAGGATAGCACTGGAATGATCCATATGAATCTCAAGGCTATTCCATTCCTTTCTAAAGTCAAGTATCTGTTATGTCACTTGAAACAAGGAGAATACAATAGATCATGAAAAGTAGATAATTACTGGGAAAGATTGGGGCAAAGAAGGTGTACAGTCATGTTCATATGGCCACAGGAATGGAGAAAGTATTTCAAAGAGAAGAATGTCAATGAATGTGATATCCAAAGTAGTAGTCTGTCTGTGTTTTTGGCACTAGCCAATGAACCATCAATTTTTCACCAGGAAACAAGAGGGCAGTCCCCTAGAAAATGTGAAATGTGTGAAAATCACTCTAGTATATCACACTGTGGGGATGAATCTACTCCTTTTCTCCCTGCAAATGGTTCCTCACATTTCCCCCTTCCCTCTGTTTTTTAGGTAAAATCATGAAATCATCACTCAAAGCTATTCACATGTTTTATTTCCCTGTAGTGTCTCTGAGCAGTGGGCTTAGCACAATGAACTCTGGCCTGGACCAGTTAGGTAGTGATGACTGGGCTGCTCCTTAAGACTCTGCCATCCTTGTTGCTGCCTTCCAAAGGCAAAGAAAGAGAAGGATCCTGGATTCCATGTTTAACGATCCATTCCACTGCTGCTCTGGTAAGTACTTCTACATTGCTAGGTACCTCTGCTAAGTACCTTACTGAGATGTTTGATAACTGCTAAAGGAAGAGGGATTTTTATATTTGGTTAGTTGGAATATAGGTATTCTTTCTATTTCATCTGTATATTCCTTTACTTAAATTGATTTCCATCCCCTTTTTCCCCTAAGGTCTTGGTCTAGAAACTCTCCAAAGTTGATAAGTTTCTGCATAATTCACCTCTCCCTAACTCATTTCCTCTTTGATGTAACTTAACTTATTCTCACCCATTATTTCCTAATGTATTCCTTTTATATTCCTACTGCATACTAGCTTAGAATATGTTCTTTCCCTAAAACAATCCATTTTTATTTTTCAGGCTTGGAAAAATTTCATGCAAAGCTAGTTCATGTGTACTGAACTATTTTATTTAGTTTCAAGTATGCTGTTGTGTTGGAGAAGACTCTTTAGAGTCCCTTGGACTGCAAGGAGATCCAACCAGTCCATTCTGAAGGAGATCAGCCCTGGGATTTCTTTGGAGGGAATGATGCTAAAGCTGAAACTCCAGTACTTTGGCCACCTCATGTGAAGAGTTGACTCATTGGAAAAGACTCTGATGCTGGGAGGGATTGGGGGCAAGAAGAGAAGGGGACGACAGAGGATGAGATGGCTGGATGGCATCACTGACTCGATGGACACGAGTCTCAGTGAACTCTGGGAGTTGGTGATGGACAGGGAGGCCTGGCGTGCTGCGATTCATGGGGTCGCAAAGAGTCGGACACGACTGAGCGACTGATCTGATCTGATCTGATGCTGTTGTCACTTAACAGATCAAAAATAAGCAATAGTAATAAAATGCAGATGAACCTTTAATCATCTGAAGCTTTGAAAAATATCTTCCCAGTATGCCTACCTTTAAAACAAGCTTGGGCAGAGTAAGAAACTTATTTTCTACTTAAATCAGTCTATGCTAGCTGCAATCTGGAAAAGCCAGACATTTCCAGATCCATTTTTAGGAATTCCTCAATTCTTCATCCTCTAAATTTCCCCTCTCCATTATGGTTAGCATCTGAGATTTATTCTGACAGAGGGCATTAAAAGAAAGCCTGAATCATTCAGTTCTGATTCTCACTGACTTAGACAATTGATGATGTGGCAGCTTCTCTCCTACTGACCATACTTTTCCTTTGAAAAACAAAATGCATTTATTTCAGTCTGCTTTTTGTCTTAGAGAAATTCAGTCTCTGAATTTACACAAACTCTTTTCAATGACCTTAAGTAAGTCTTTGTTTAAAATGCTTTCTCTGCCTAAGTCCACAAATTACAGCATACTTTGATATGGTTTTCTTTTGAACTGAATGGCTAATAGACTTCATCAAAGAAAGGAAACCTCACAAACTCCACACAGTTTCCTTACCGAACATTATTTGGAAAGGCTAAGCAATCAAGGAGAAAAGTGAAAATGCTTAAGTAATGCAACATTTTGCTTGCTAAATAACAGACTCCTCTGGAAGTAAATTCACTCTTTCAGAGCAGTGATATACTAGAAAAATTCTACCTAAAGAAACAAACACATTCCAAACAATGTGATCTGTAATCATTTAAATGTTTCCTGGGTAGGAAAATAAAATTGTGAATGTTAAGCAGAAATAATAAGAATCCATCCAGTCTATGGGGTT
This sequence comes from Bubalus bubalis, assembly GCF_019923935.1. Lineage (NCBI taxonomy): Eukaryota > Metazoa > Chordata > Mammalia > Artiodactyla > Bovidae > Bubalus > Bubalus bubalis. Next base: position 81,184,082 of record NC_059158.1, read on the forward strand.
GCAAATAGTCGGACACAACTGAGCGACTAAGCACAGCTCTTACCAAAGTTCTAGGTTCTCCTAATATGCGATAAAATGAAAGGTAATCAGCACTTGTCAAACGTTTGTACTGGCATGACTCTTTTCTGATTATTGTCCCCATAATTGCAAAGGACTCTTGATAATACTGTATACATTTTGAACAGTCTTTTAATTTAGAACAAGGATGTTTATAAATTAAAACTATAATAATTTAAATTACGTCAAAACTGCATCAGCCAGGTGCTGGGTTACTGTCCCTGTCACCATTAACATGCCCTAAATACCCTTTGCATATCAACACAGCCTGTAATTTCAAAAGAAAGAGATGATGTCAGTTTCCTAATGATATCCTGGTCCTAGAACAGTCCAAAGAGTGGAAGTAATTTAATAGTCTTCCCTGCTTAAGATACACATGGGACACATAGTCAGTCAGTCTCATCATCCCTTAATTTATTTATAGCTACTATCCTTGAAAATTTGGCATTGGCATTTGTTTCTTTTCTCTCAGATTCAAAACCTAATCCTATCAGGCCCCATAAGTGGTGGAACTCAGTTTATGCTGCCTATTTCACTCCTGTTTTTAAAGGGCGAAATGTAAAAATCAGTCTCTAAATGTTATTCGGATTGAAACTTGCTCTTGTCTATGCACAATGAGACAGTAACATCTGTGAACAATGAATTTAATTAAAGCTTGCAAACAAAAGTTTTGATAGACCACTCAGGTGTGGTGGTAGGTAAGGGGAGGAAAGTTGTTGGGGGGTGGGTGGGAAAGAAATGTAAAAAGGAATTAAAATTATATATTGTGCTTCTTTGTAAGATTCCACATGAAGCTAGGCTTTCACAGCTTTCAAACAGAATCACTTTCCAAGACCTACTCCCATTAGGCACCAAAGAACCTTAGGCAGCTGGACAAATCACTTCAACTTAGTGTAACCTTCCACTGTTTTAAGACAACTTACCTGAAAAGGAACTCAGACTATAAAGTTAAGTATCTCCTTGTTTATTTTTAAAGATTATTTAAAAATCTAGACACTTAACTACAGCTACAGATGGGAACTAACAATCACTAGCCAGGGACTCAGCCTCAGTCTCCATCTCTTAAGTCTTCTAGTAGCATACATCACCATGCTTACCATTATTTCAGTCAAAGAATCTCTCAGTCTAATCAGTTTACAAAGTGGTCACACCCACAATGTGAATGTGAAAGTCTGGTTATCAAACAGTGGCCAGAAATGATCCCCATGGGCCTTTATATGGGGATAGGAGAAATACAATCCATTTGTAAGAATGGTATTCTTGTGCTTTTCCTAACAATGAGTGCCAGAGCCTCTCCTAAAATTTTTTTTTGTTTTTGGAAGAACTGGTTATATGCAATTTTTATTATTACGAGGAACTAAAATTCCTAGATTGCCAAGAAGCAAACTGACAGTTGAGATGAATATGGCCAGCTTCATAGGTATTTAACATATAACATTATAACTTGCCCAGTAAGCATTTATTGAATGAGTTTGCCTTGCAATAATACTGCAAAATTCAATGCACATCTTTTTACAGTTCCTGTTGACATATTTTAATTTTTCTCTTGTAGTTCTTTTTAAAGAGTAGAAAACAAGTTCCAAATTCTGTAACAGAAGTTATTTAAGCAGAGCAGTGATGTGAAATTTGGGATTAGAGCTTCCAGGAGGGAGGAGAAATAAACTTCTTGCCTGTGAACCTGTGAGTGTCCCACAATGAAATCCAGCTCATCTCCCAAAATGCTCAGCAAGACACCACATGAGCAGGTGAAAATTAAAACTGCATAAAATCGTGTGTTCGGAAAATGAAACAAGTCAACTTTGGGCTTTTTGCCCAGTTTCATTTCTGTCAGAAATTCTCTTGTTATTACCTATCTGCAGAAAGAAATTAGAAAAGTGTTATAGCTAAAAAATTTCAGATACATTCATATCTCCATCACAGTTTGGTCCAGAAGAAAACAGCTAGCTTCCTTATTCCAGTGGGTAAGTACAAGACTACAGATAGAACATGCAAGTACTAATACACACACATACACACACACACACACACACACACACACACACACACACTTTTCTTTGGGGGACTATTTAATCACAAGTAGTATCCTGTTTGCTTTATGAGATCGAGGAGGAAGACCTCCCGAGGTTTTCAGACTGTCCCAGTGCAGCTCTGAGTTGGAAACCTGCCAAGGAAAACATATGGGGCAGAAATCCCCAGGCCCCATTCACCAGCCATACAGGACCTGAGGAAAACATCATGAAACTCTCTGAGCCTAACATTTGCTATTACATGAAGTATCTAAGGAGAAGGAATTTAAAATGTTGATGCTTTGCAGCACTCTCAGCAGTGTGCTTTATAAAATCTTAAAACTGAGTGTGGAGTTGGTGAGTAGCTTAGACCAGACAGAAGTAATACTCATCTATCGTGACCAGTCTCCTGAAACACACACACACACACACACACACACACACACACACACACACAATTCTTGACACTCAATCATGTACATTTTTCAGGGTTCCATCCCCAGTCTTGTGTTTTTGTCTTACCACACACATTCTATTAGCTCTCAGTTTCATCCATATTATATCAATGTATATCTCTAGTAACTATTTAAGACTTAATCTTAACCTTGACATACTTTTGAAAATTCAATGTGACTTTTAAAAAGAATATTACTCGCAAACTTCTTTTCATTTTCAAATTTTCCAGTTGTATATTACAATGGAGAACATCTGGGATTGTCAGGAATAATGGTGAATGTGACATGCAGTCAATTAAAAGTGAATAAAATGATTGTTGGGTATTAGTATATATGCAAAACCATAAACCTTTAAATAAATAAATAAATATATATATATATACACACACACATACACACACACACACACAACCTGGGAATGGGGGCAAATATATCAGATGATGAGGAAAACGTTGAACTGGCTTCTGATAAGGTATATTTAGCTCAATAATGTGGGGACAAATGAAATGGGAGATCAATGGAACCTCTAATCTTGCAGCTGACAATGGGCCCAGGCTGAGTGGGCATTGGGTCTGGCATGGGTCCTTTAAGCTTTAGCCCCATGCCTGAAGCCTAGAGTCAGGAGTGCTTAACGCCAGGCCACCAAAACTCCTGAACTGTTCTTGGCCTCGGTTGAAATGTGTGCCCTAATCCATCCTAGGTTCCATCCTGTCTTGTTCTTAGTTTTCCTTATTTCTGACCTTGTGATTTATTTTTCTGTTTATAGCTTAGCTTCATCCATCAAACCTGATACATTGTACCATTTCACTGGCTCATAAACTTTTGCTTTCTCTTCCATTACTGGATTCCTCTTGGCCTTTTCTGCTTTAGATTCTCCTGATGAACAGGTGCCCAGAGCTGCATCTTTCAATGCTTTCCTCCCAAGTAAGAGTTCTCCCTCCATCTTTACTCAGACACTGAGTGGATTCAAAATACAGAGAGATGAGGCAAAAGAGCAGAGGGGCTGATGGGCAGGATGTGTTGAGGATGGGAACACTATGCTGTGGGTCAAGAAGGTTAGTTGCAGCTAAAAGAAAAAAGACTGTGAACTAAGAGTATTTTGAGACTTAAGAACTAAGTCAAAGTAATGAAGAGGTCCCATGTGTGGCTATGAGCAGCTCCATCAGAAAGGAGACAGACTCATTATGGCTGAAGTGGTTCAAGAGTTCAGTTTCTTGAAGTAATATGATATTGATATCACTGAAGATAACCAAAAAGTTATTAGTTTCAAGTGTTGGAATGATTATAATAGAAAAATGATATTTAATAGCTTTCTACAACTCCAAAGAGGACAGAAATTTAATTTGAGCTCAAGAGTGCACCCTTGAAAAGGAAGGGTGCCTTGAACAAGAGAACAACCTATTAAATCGGGTAAATAATTTTCTCTCTTAAAAATGTTTTTATTTAGTATGGTGTTATTTTGAATTTTCAGTATCTAGGATAACTTGGTACTTTAAATTCTTAAGTTGTTCTCTGGGAAACACATAAATGTTATTATATTAACCCCATATATTAGACAGTAATAATAATTATAATAATAATAGCAAAAACTTATGTAACACTGTATACCAGGCACTGTTGTTTTAGTCATTTTACAAATATGAATTTATTTAATCCTCAAAACAGTAATCTGTGAGATAGATTCTATTAGTATCTCCATTTTCAGATGAGGAAATAGGCACAGAGATGGATTAAGTAATTTGCCCAGGATCAACCAGTTGGTTAGGTTTAAGAGCCAGAATTCAAACCCATACTGTCTTGTTTCAAAGTCTGTGCTCAACTAGTCAGAGTTTACGTGACACAGCATTTTCTGGTTTCCTAGTAAAGTGTTTGGAGAAGGCAATGGCACCCCACTCCAGTACTCTTGCCTGGAAAATCCCATGGATGGAGGAGCCTGGTGGGCTGCACTCCATGGGGTCGCGAAGAGTCGGACACGACTCAGCGACTTCACTTTCACTTTTCACTTTCATGCATTGGAGAAGGAAATGGCAACCCACTCCAGTGTCTTGCCTGGAGAATCCCAGGGACAGGGGAGCCTGGTGGGCTGCTGTCTATGGGGTCGCACAGAGTTGGACACGACTGAAGTGACTTAGCAGCAGCAGTAAAGTGTTGTGTGGGTTTCCTTTGAGATCTCTTCTGGCTCTAGAAGGTGATGTTCTTGTGATTTTTGATAAACTAAGGACACTCCATAAATCTTAAGGATAGTGATAGTGCTAAGGTTAAGTAATATATTCCACAGGTCTTTAAGAGAAATGAAACAAAAAAGAAGGAAGGAGAAAGGGAGAGAGAGAGAGAGAGAACAATGCATATCATTTCTGAAATCTTTCTAATATTGAAAAATTTTCAAAAAATTTTCTAATTTCAAAATATAAAGATGATTATCAACAACAAAATTTTATATATCAACTCCTAGAACTCCTTTTATACAGTTATCTATGGGAGAATAATCTTATAGAAAATGTTTATTATTGTTATAGTTTTTGTAAAAATATAGCTTTGTACTTTATCAGTACAAATGTTTACAAAACGGAAGTTTTTAAAGCAATGTTACACAAAAGGTAAAGTGTCACTATAGATGATATTGTGGTTATTGGTTATTGTTCAAAGACTACTCATTTTTTTTTTGAACATCTAAATGGACTTTGAGAACATAAAATAAAGGGAAAACAATATGGAGACATAGGTAACACAGTGCCTTGTGTATAATGATGTATACATATACATGTGCTCAGTTGCTTGGTCGTGTCTGACTCTTTGCAACCTCATGGGCTATAGCCCACCAGGCTTCTCTGTCCATGGGCCTTTCCAGGCAAGAATTCTGGAGTGGGTTGCCATTTCCTCACCCAGGGGATATTCATGACTCAGGGATCAAACTCACACCAGCAGGTGGGTTCTTTACCACTAAGCCACTGGGGAGGACCATACAGATACATACACATATATATATATAAACATATATACACATACGTGTATATACATGATCATAATGGAACACAAATTAAAAGAGATGGTAACCGTATAACAAAATGACATTGTAGAGAAGCTGGGATCAGTTGGGTTGAAATGATGAATTAAAAGAAAAGCAGTGAAAATTGAAATTTGAGGTAATTTGTTGCTTCTAGTTAAAGGGTGGACTATTAGAAACTTGGAGAAGGAAATGGCAACCCACTCCAGTACTCTTGCCTGGAGAATCCTGTGGATGGAGGACCCTGGTGGGCTGCCGTCTATGGGGTTGCACAGAGTCGGACACGACTGAAGCGACTTACCATGCATGCATAGCATTAGAAACTATAAATTGTAGTTTTGAGCCAACAATTGAAATAACTGAACTAGATCTTTACAGGAAAAAAAAAAAAAAAAGATTGCAACTTAAATACAAACACATGGCTTCCTTTCAAATTTCATTTCTCTGATACTTTATAGAATTAAACTTGTGATTGTTGCCCAACTCTGGATGACAAAAGGATGATGAATCCTGAAATTATTCCCATTCCAGAATGAGTCAGTGACTGAAGCACACATGCATAATACAGTTATATTCCTCAAAATAAATACTTTTGAGTCCTCTGAGATCCAGAGGGCTAGTACAGTTTCCACTGAAGAAGTCAGGGCTGTAAAACAAGGTTCTGTTCTTACTCTGAGCACTCTGGGTGGCACAGAGGACAGAGGGAGTGACCAAGCGGCTGATCGCCACCCACTGCTCTTCCTTTGGCACCTCTAAATAATGTGAATGAACTCATTTTATTTTTGTCTCTTTCCAGGATTTTCCAACTTGATAATAAGACGCTTGTGTTGACAATAAAAAACTCTAACTTATATGACAAATAAATTAAAAGCTGATCCTTAGCTTTACAAAAAGATTTCTCCCTGTTTTGCTGGAACACTTATTTACTGTAGTTACTTCTGAAGTCTAATTACTTGACAAAAGGGCTTAGTGGTTAGATAAGATAAAGCTGAATTCTTGTTATGACTGTATGGACTGAAAACAGTCAACAACAACAGAGATAGTGATAAATCACCTGTGGATTTTAATGCAATCCAGTGCAGTCCATGGGGTCGCTAGAGTCGTACACGACTGAGCGACTTTACTTTCAGTTTTCACTTTCATGCAGTGGGGAAATGTGACTCTGCTGCTGCTGCTGCTAAGTCACTTCAGTCATGTCCGACTCTGTGCGACTCCATAGACGGCAGCCCATCAGGCTCCCCCATCCCTGGGATTCTCCAGGCAAGAACACTGGAGTGGGTTGCCATTTCCGTCTCCAACGCATGAAAGTGAAAACTGAAAGTGAAGTTGCTCAGTCGTGTCCGACTCCTAGTGACCCCATGGACTGCAGCCTACCAGGCTCCTCCATCCATGGGATTTGCCAGGCAAGAGTACTGGAGTGGGGTGCCATTGCCTTCTCCAAATGTGACTCTACTCATCAAAATTTCATATATATAGCTTTTATATGAAATTTTGATGAGTAGAGTCACATTTGGAGAAGGCAATGGCACCCCACTCCAGTAAAATAAAATAAAATTAAAAAAAAAAAAATAAAAAAAAATAAAAACACCAAAAAAAAAAAAATTTCATATATATAGCTTTTAAAAAAAACCCCACCACTTAATAAAGTGAGATCTGCCTACACCTTACTTCAGTGGAATTAACTTCTTATGAATTAAGTAAGAAAATAAAGTAATTATCTGAACATTATTTTATATTTATAGCTCCTGTTTGTGAAAGTTTACATGAAAAGCATTGACATGTTTTGAAACCATTTATAACACTGGAGTTGGCTTTTAAAATTAACGGTGATGTGATTTTTTTTTTTTTTTTCTTTTAGCTTTTCTATGTTGCTGACTACCAAGTAGATACACTTAGAAACACATACGCTGATGTATTCAGATTTGGGAGGAATTGGGTCTTTGACAAACAAAAATTTCCTAAAATAAATTATTTTAGTATTATATTCATTTTAAGTCATATGTATGCCTGGAGCAATTTGGCAATTATTTATTTTTGAACAGCCAGACATATCTAAAGTGTTCAGCTCATCAGGCAACAGGATATATCCTGAATGCAATTAGAAAAATGCAGAAGACACAAACCTACTTGAAGGTCTGCCAAAAAGAACAGTGAAAAATGATGTGTCCAATGACGAAGTGATGGTGGAGGGCGGGGGACATGGGGCGGAAGTGCTGGGGAAGAGGGGAAGAGTTCATCTAGCACAGATGACAAGCAAACTTAGATGATTAGTAAAGTTAAAAAATAAACCAAGGACCATTTATTAAGTTGTCAATAAATATGTGGATCAGGTCTCCTTTTCCATAATTTACCCTAAATTTGAGAGAAATATGAAATGAAAAATGAAAAGAAAAATAATAACCTGGGACAAAAAGACTTTATCATGTACTTTGAAATGTATTCCAAGTCGTGGGGGTGGAGTGATGGTTGCACGAAGCTTTGCAGAATAAAATACAGTCAAGAGAGTAGGTTTCTACTTCTCTCTGCCTAAATCTTGTAAGTTACTAATTAATGTTCTGTGCCTCAGTTTTCTTATCTAGAACTTAAAAGTGTTAAGTCAAATGAGTCAGTGGGGTTCTTTGTGTTATCTATGTGACAAATTCCTTTTATCCTTTGTGACATTTTAAGAAGTACAGCCACTCTACCAGGAATTTGGATTACCTATTGCACTGCTCACCACCAGATTATTTTTACGCCATCATTTAGGCCCATGGAGTCCCAGGAGTCATTAAATATAGCCATGCCGTCATTTGTTATATCCAACTGACACAAATAACGCATTGAATTTGCTGACTTTCAACTCTTTTAAGAAAGCAAAATCTTTGTTCTTTACATTGACTGTCTGATTGTCACTGTTCTTTGTGCTTTTCTTGACTATAATGTACAAATAGAAAAATACTCAGGTTAGTTAAATTTGCAAAAGAAAGATTTCAGTGATTAGGAAAATAAATACTATGAATATTTCACTCTGGAATTCATAGGTAGCACTTCACAGAGGAGTAATATTGTGGGACATATGTGAAAAAAAAAAAAAAATTTGGCCTGATTCCCTGATTCCTGGCATAGTGCTCCTAAAACTCTTGGAATTTGATGGTGTCTTTGGTATGCGAGCTAATGAGGTAACTCCTGGCTTCATGTTGGTTGTGGGGGGGAAATATAGATAGTTTCAGGACAGGGTTTGCCTTCAGAAAAACCAACTGAGTAATTAGAGAGTTGGAATATTCAGCTCTACTTTCTACTTTAAGAAAGGGGGAGAGGGATTAGGCATTGAATCCTATTACCAATGGCCATGATTCAGCCAATTTCCCCATATAATGAAATCTCAATTCTAAACAACAGCATTTAGTGAGCTGGTGGACACGTTGATTGATGGTCAGCCCAGAGAGGGCATGGAAGTTCTGTGCACCATCGCCACACAAACACATTACTCTATGAATCTCTTCCATTTGACTGTTCTTGAGTTGTAACCCAAGTTAGAGGCTAAAGTGGGGTCAACCTGTGGGTTCTGCTCTAACTCTGGAAGTTAGTATGAGTATTGAATCGTTGTACACCCAGTTGCTATCAGAGAATTGGAGAACTGGTTGGTGTTAGAAAATATCAGTCATTTGGTATCAGGGAAGAAAACCAACAATATCATATCTTACACAGTCACATGAAGACCATTTACCTAGGGGAATTCCCTGGTGGTCCAGGGCAGGGGGTGTGGGTTTAACACCTGGTCGGGAGTTAAAATCCTACATGTCTCACAGCCAAAAAAACACAAAACATAAAACAGAAGCAATATTGTAACAAATTCAATAAAGACTTAAAAAAATGGCCCACATTTAAAAAAAACTTAAAAAAAAGATTGAATAAATCAGTGTTCTCAAAGAGCTATTCCTGAATCAGAAAAGTCTGAAGTTAACTACACTCTGCAAAGGATGAAACTGTAATTTGAATGAGCAAGTGGTTGTTTCAGAAACAGGAAAAAACAAATTACAATTTAATTAAATTTCAAAGTGTAACTTGAATGCTTTTAAAGAGGAGGTGGAAAACAAAAAGGACAACATATTGTCAATTAAGTACTGTTCCCCACAGATTGTTCAATCAGCAGTCTTGAAATTATACTGCTAGGCACTTATTAAGTTGCTGCCCTGGTCTATAAATTACTGAATTTAGACATGACTTTGAGCTAACAAATAAGTGTTACAAAATGGTCTCTTACTGCCCAGCGTTGTATATGTACATGAGGAAGAAAGAGAGGAGAGAGATGGAGAGAAAGTGAGAGAAGAACCAAGTATCAATTCCCTGTTCCAAGGTTATCACAGGATTCCAACCCCAAATTGTCTCATCGTAAGTAATAGTCTACCAGAAAAATAAAAAAGAATACTAATGTGCAGAAGCTTTTCAATTGTGGTAAATGTGAGAGGCAAAATGCTTGACTAGCAGACAGCTATCCATGGTAAACAACAATAAATTATATATGAACTTTGTGGTCTTTTTACCCAAAAGTCAACTTGAAGAAAGAGATCCAACACTCTCTCCCTCTGTAATCACTGAAGACTTGAGGCTCACCTGACATTTTCTAAAGTGATGCTCTCTGTGATCATTAAACAGTGCCTCTTTTTATTTTTCAGGTGGTTGCAGGCAGTTGTATCAAAGATGCCCCAGTACTTCATGCAGAAACATTCATGCCAAACTCCAGACTACATTTTCCCCAAACAGCTGGCACTTTGCCATATTGTAGACATTTGAAATGCTGACTGACTTTAAAAAAAAGGTCTAGTTGTTTGTTTATATATTAACAGTTAAAAAGTCAAAGATTAGGCAGAGAAGTAGAGAAATACTTAAGCATAGAATTCAAGACCTTCCCATTTTTGATCCGGTATTTTTGCCTAAAACTCAATGGTAATAGATTCTAAAACTCAAAATAGGTGCTCTTTCATATTAAAATTCATGGCTCTGAAGGTAGCTGAGGTAAATATTTTACTCGTCCTTTGGCACTCTGTACATAAAATTTTAAAATAATTCAAACCAACACCAACATGTCAGTGAGCAAATAGAGCTTTGATAAAAATAAAATATCTTTCAGTTCAGCACCAGCTAGCTAAATTTAAACCCTGTATTATGTAATCTTAAAGTGTCCTTGCTTTTAGTTGGTGTCTTAATTTAAGAGAATCTGTTATAATGTCTCTTCCAAATCACTTTAGTTTCTAACATTCTAAACATTTAAGGCACAACAGGACCAAATTAAGGTGTTCACAGGCAACTGGAGACAGAAAAAATTCATTTGAAACAGTATATAGGGCATGCTACTTTTAAAGTAAAATCTGTCTTCTCTCTTTAAGTTTGTAGTTACTATAATTAGGGCTGGCAGATCTGACTGGCTGTGCTTTTCTTAATTCTGGAAAACATGTAAGAACCTGATTCTTTAATCCTTACTCCAGTAATACTCCCAGAGGAGATGAGACTGTGGCTGGGGCAAGAAGTACAAAATCAAACTAAGGCTGGATAAAGAATACATTTCATACATTTCCCTGAGTAAGCTGCAACAGTTGAGAATATTTTAAGTTCTCTTTTTCCCTCAGCAAATTTTAAGAAATATAGTTTAGAGTTTTAAACATATTCATTGTATAGATTATCAATTTATGCTCATAAAAGATGAACTAATTTTTTCAGTTTTCTCTTTTAGCTATAACCTGAAGTATAACTTCCACTCATGTCTATTTATCAAATTTGGCTTATTATTCTTTAATACTAAAAATAAAAAAGGACTAACTATTGATCTGTAAAGAGATTAATAGATGAAGCCCTAAATTTAATAATCTGAAGTAATGCTAAATATTGTCATAAAAACAAAATCTGACTGAATATTTCCTCTGCTAACAAGTACAGTTTGACCTGTGGTCTTCATTGATCTTAAGCAATCAGTAAGAATATATTACAGCTATGGAAGTAGACATTTATCAATGGCAACATAACACATACCTTCTGCAATATTTAGACTTAACCCCAAGTTCGTGGAAATATCATATATCTTTACAGTTCTTCACAGGCTAGTTTCCTCCTTTGTACAGCAAATTTCCCAGTCCCCTGAAAGCAATCGGTGGAGTGGAGGCCAGCTCCACTGAAGGGTCTATCAAGCAAGTAGATGGGACGGCTGAATTTATTTTAGCCCTGCGTCTAAAGGATGTAACTTAGCACCTATTTTTAGGAACTGAGCTCTGTATAGGTGGAGCCTGAGTCAACTACTCTTTTCAGAAGTGTGTCTCTGAGGGCACTCTGCCTCGTAGTTCCTCAGTAATGTATGCATGGTATTAACACATGTGCAGTCAATCAAACCTCCTTCTGCAGCCAGGACCATCAAGCCAACTCTCCACTTGGCGAACAAAGTCTAAAAAATAACCAGCACCGATGAGGGAAAGGACTGACAGTCTTTGAATTAGTTTCATTTGTTTTAATAATTTCAACCTTTTAAGAGTCAAGAATCTGAAAATAAAGCATAGAGGAAATGTTCCAATTTATTATGATGGAATTTGGGATTTCAGGAAGCAGAAACACCATTTTTATTTACGAACAGCTCTTAGGTATTGAAATTATTGGATTGCTTTTTGCGGCTTCACATACAAACAAAACACCGCTGTGGTATATTTGTAAGTAAGAAAGTGCTCTCTTGTTTAAAGAAAGTGAGAGAGGAAGGGGTGATAAGGCATTCTAGAGAGAAGAAAGCGCACTTGGCAGATGGAAGAGCAGGCCAGGAAAGGAGTCACCTCACATGCTCCTGAGAGAATCATATTAGGTGGCCTTGGCTGCCACTCTCCTTACTCAGCACAACCTGGAGACCTGACCCGGAAGGAAGTAGGAGAACTTGCCTAGAATTGCAATTTAGCTCCATAAAGCCAACATCTAATACCTTCTAAGTAAACATAAAAGAGGCAGCATCCTTATCTTTCCTCTCTTCTATTATTTGCCTCTGATAGGCTTACTGTGTACACTAATGGCCTCACAGGAAGCCCAAATAAAGAGAAAAATCACCCTTAAAGAAATCACTTGACTCACATATTGTTTATTTCATACAAATGCTTACAACTAAGCCATTCATATTGTTTACTAATAAAGACTAGTATATACATTACATTTTTCCATATACAATATTCCATATACATGTACTTTCTAATAAAAATAGGTCAAGGAGTGATATTCCAACTGATTAACTTTAGGAAAAAGCTTCTGAAACAGTGTTCTTGTACACTCAACAGATTTTTCAGGGCCAGGAGCCAGTACAATCTAATTAGTTTAGAGTAGTGCTGTGCAGTGTGGGAGCTACTAGACACGTGATCAATCATTCAAAGTTTCAGTTTCAGTTTTGTCACTCAGTCATGTCTGACTCTTTGCGACCCCATGGGCTGCAGCAATGCCAGGCCTCCCTGTCCATCACCAACTCCCGGAGTCTACCCAAACTCATGTCCATTGAGTCAGTGATACCATCCAACCATCTCATCCTTTGTCATCCCCTTCTCTGCCTGCCCTCAATCTTTCCCAACATCAGGGTCTTTTAAAATGAGTCAGTTTTTCACAGCAGGTGGCCAAAGTACTGGAGTTTCAGCTTCAACATCAGTCCTTCCAATGAACACCCAGGACTGAACTCCTTTAGGATAGACTGGTTGGATCTCCTTGCAGTCCAAGGGAATCTCAAGGGTCTTCTCCAACACCACAGTTCAAAAGCATCAATTCTTTGGTGCTCAGCTTTCTTCACAGTCCAACTCTCATATCCATACACGATTATTGGAAAAACCATAGCCTTGACTAGACAGACCTTTGTTGACAAAGTAATGTCTCTGCTTTTTAATATGTTGTCTAGGTTGGTCATAAGTTTTCTTCCAAAGAGTAAGTGTCTTTTAATTTCATGGCTGCAGTCACCATCTGCAGTGATTTTGGAGCCCCAAAAATAAAGTCTGACACTGTTTCCACTGTTTCCCCATCTATTAGCCATCAAGTGATGGGACCAGATGCCATGATCTTAGTTTTCTGAATGCTGAGTTTTAAATCAAGTTTTTCACTCTCCTCTTTCACTTTCATCAAAAGGCTCTTTAGTTCTTCTTCACTTTCTGCCATAAGGGTGGTGTCATCTGCGTATCTGAGTTTATTGATTTTCTCCTGGCAATCTTGATTCCAGCTTGTGCTTCATCCAGCCCTGCGTTTCTCATGATGTACTCTGCAGATAAGTTAAATAAGCAGGGTGACAATATACAGCCTTGACGGACTCCTTTTCCTATTTGGAACCAGTCTGTTGTTCCATGTCCACTTCTAATTGTTGCTTCCTTACTGCATACAGATTTCTCAAGAGGCAGGTCATGTGGTCTGGTATTCCCATCTCTTTCAGAATTTTCCACAGTTTTTTGTGGTCCACACAGTCAGAGGCTTTGGCATAGTCAATAAAGCAGAAATAGATGTTTATCTGGAACTCTCTTGCTTTTTCGATGATCCAGTGGATGTTGGCAATTTGATCTCTGGTTCCTCTGCCTTTTCTAAAACCAGCTTGAACATCAGGAAGTTCACGGTTCACATATTGCTGAAGCCTGGCTTGGAGAATTTTGAGCATTACTTTGCTAGCGTGTGAGATGAGTGCAATTGTGCAGTAGTTGAGCATTCTTTCATGTTGCCTTTCTTTGGGATTAGAAAGACAACTGACCTTTTCCAGTTCCATGGCCACTGCTGCGTTTTCCAAATTTGCTGGCAAAAGTTTACTTGATTAAAATGAAATAAAATTGAAAGCTCGTTTCATCAATTGCACTAGGCACATTTCAATACTTAATTTCTACATGTGGCTGGTGACTATGTATTAGACATTGCAGTGATAGCATATTCCTATTATTGCAGACAATTCTATGCTGATTTAGAGCACAGGATTTTAACATAGCTTTGATGCCAACTAAACTCTGTGATCTGACAAATTTCATACATTGTTTATGTTTCACTTTACTTCTCTATAACTAAATGGGACTCAGTTTACCTACTTTAAATGGTGGTTGTGAAGATTAAATGACTGTGTGTGTGTGTGTGTGTGTGTGTGTGTGTGTGTATGTGTGTGTGTATAATACTCAGGAGCTTCCTTAATGGCTAAGTGATAAAGAATTTGCCTACCAATGCAGGACATGCGGGTTCAGTCCCTGGGTTGGGAAGATCCCCTGGAATAGGAAAGGGCAACCCATCCAGTATTCTTGTCTAGGAAATCCCATGGATAGAGGAGCCTGGTGGGCTACAGTCCACTGGGTCGCAAAACAGTTGCACACGACTTAGCAGCTAAATGACAACCATATATAATACACGTGAAGGTCTAAATCTAGGAAAAATATTTATTTAAAAATTATCATTATTATTATTATGAATTTATCCTGCATATGGTTAAGAAAATGGCACTAGACCTATAAGCACAACAGTTCAATTTTAGTCGTGAGGATATTGACCTACAAGGTAAATATAGTAATCTTTACTTTTGTATTTGAATATAGAAGCTAATGATGCTATCATGGTTTTAGTCTTTCAAAATATTGTCAGTTACTCAAAGACAGGACTTGTAGCTTTGTATTTTCTCTTCTTACTCAAAACTGTCTGCTTTCTCATTCCATTGTAGTGATAGGTTTCTTCACTTGTTTCTGTAAGTTTAATTCAAGAAAATATTTCTTCAAACTTTCACCTTTTGGCCCTTTCAGGAAAGAAGTATATTTGATTTAAATACATAAATAAAATTATTTTTTCCATATTTTCTATTGTTTGTTGTTGTTGCTTAATTGCTAAGTCATGTCTGACTGTTTTGTGATCCAAAGCACTGTAGCCCTCTAGGCTCCTCTGTCCATGGGATTCTCCAGGCAAGAATACTGGAGTGGGTTGCCATTTCTTCCTCCAGGGGATCTTCCTGACCCAGAGGTCAAACCCGCATCTTCTGCATTAGCAGGTGGGTTCTTCACCACTGACCCACCTGGGAAGCCTTCCTTTAGGTTACTTGCTTTCAATGTGGCTACCAGAAAAGCTGAATTTGGTTTTGCATCTCCTTGCTGCTGTCATCGTTCCCTGTTATTGAATACTTTTGAAACAACACTTACTAGTTGAGAAGGATTCATTTCAAATACACAGTCTGACTTCTACATTTTTTAAATCTCTGGGTGCACTTTGCATGATGAGGGTCATATTTATCATCGTTACATTCTCAGGGACCTCCAGGTCTGTTTGCATGTAGCACCTATAAGCATGTTGTGGATCACAGCAAACTGTGGAAAATTCTTCAAGAGATGGAAATACCAGACCACCTTACCTCCCTTCTGAGAAATCTGTATACAGGTCAAGAAGCAACAGTTAGAACTGGACATGAAACAATAGACTGGTTCCAAGGTGGGAAAGGAGTACATCAAGGCTGTATATTGTCACCTTGTTTATTTAACTTATATGCAGAGTATATCACGTGAATTGCCGGGCTGGATGAAGCACAAGTTGGAATCAAGATTCCCGGGAGAAATATAAATAACCTCAGATATGCAGATGACACCACACTTCTGGCAGAAAGCAAAGAGGAACTGAGGAGCCTCTTGATGAAAGTGAAAGAGGAGAGTGAAAAAGTTGGCTTAAAACTCAACATTCAAAAGACTAAGATCATGGCATCCAGTCCTATCACTTCATGAGAAATAGATGGGGAAACAATGGAAACACTGACAGACTTTATTTTCATGGGTTCCAAAATCACTGCAGATGGTGACTGCAGCCATAAAATTAAAAGATGTTTACCCCTTGGAAGAAAAGTTATGACCAACCTAGATGGCATATTAAAAAGCACAGACATTACTTTACCAACAAAGGTCTGTCTAGTCAAAGCTATGGTTTTTCCACATGGTTGTGAGAGTAGGACCATAAAGAAAGCTGAGGGCCGAAGAATTGACACTTTTGAACTGTGGTGTTGGAGAAGACTCTTGAGAGTCCCTTGGGCTGCAAGGAGATGCAACCAGTCCATCCTAAAAGAAATAAATCCTGAACATTCATTGCAAGGACTGATGCTGAAGCTGAAGCTCCAATACTTAGGCCACTTGATGTGAAGAACTGAGCCATTGGAAAACACCCTGATGCTGGGAAAGACTGAAAGCCAGAGGAGAAGGGGATGACAAAGGATGAGATTTTGGATGGCATCACCGACTCGATGGCCATGACTTTGAGTAAGCTCTGGGAGTTGGTGATTGACAGGAAAGCCTGGAGTGCTGCAGTCCATGGGGTCACAGACAGTCAGACACAACTGAGTGACTGAACTGAACTGAACTGAGCTGAACCTAAAAGTTTGATAAATTCTTTCTAGAAACTCTGGTGGATCCTCAGTTGGTTTTGTTTTGTCTCCTGAATTTTTAAAGCTCCTTTGTCTATGTACCCTTTTGGGTTTTCTCTTTGACCTCCATACCGTAATATGGTAGTTCTCTGACTCCTTTTTCTCCTGATGCAATAGCATAAATGCCTCTATATATGGAATCTCATCTCTTTTCTCTGCTCTTTTGCAAAACACTTTTGTGAGATTGTATGATAGCTGAGTGGAGGTTGGGAAGATACCCTGGAGAAGGAAATGGCAACCCACTCATGTATTCTTGCCTGGAAAATCCCATGGACAGAGAAGCCTGGTGGGCTACAGTCCATAAGGGTCATGAAGAGTTGGACATGACTGAGCGACAGCATGCAATGTTCCCATTGAGAACAATTAGAAAAGTTGAATCAATTACAAAAAAAGTATATTAAAAGCATCAAGGATCAGCCAAACATAAGGACTAGAGGGAATACCTTTCAAGAAATATGATTTTTCAAATGTGAGCTAAGAATCCGAAGCTGTCCCTGGAGATTATTTTTCATTTCTAGATGCAGATGAAGCTGACAATCCAGGCTAACTCAGGAAGAGCACTGAGGCTGGGGGACAAAAGAAGAACAATAGTTTTGGCAGTTGCATGGGACTGGGATAACAAAACTGGAGAGGAGCAGGACCTCAGATTTATTTTGCTCCTCAAGATATTGGCTAAGTTTCAAATTTTCACAGGACAAGCAGGCTATAGTCATAAGCTCAAACACAGAAAAGTGGGATAGCCTACATTTTCATGATCTACTAGGAGGACAGGAGACAGCTCAGAGTCCTCAAAGGAAAGGGGAAGTGACTTTTAAATAATCTTCAATAACTGCTTTGTCTCTGGGGGTGCTTGATAGGGCAGACTGAACTGGAGCTGAGCGAGGATCCTGTCTCAGCCCCTAGAAGATGGAAGACAGATGAAACAGCAAAGGAGGGACCAGTTTAGGCATAGGGTGATAAAATTAATGACTTGAATAGACTTAACAAGAGCCAGTCTCTCTTCCTCAATTTACCAAACTCAGAAACTTCACGGGGTGTGTCACTACATATCCAAGCTGAAGACCTCTGAAAAGTAGAGCAGAGATAGGATCTGGCAGATTCTCCATAAAAACTTAAAGTAGTCAGCCCCTCTACTTCCTCTGCTCTGTCTGCCTAGCAGAGGAGAGGCTGACCTCCCTGATTAAAGTATATCATCTGGAGGTTTTTAA
The DNA here is from genome assembly GCF_019923935.1 of Bubalus bubalis. NCBI lineage: Eukaryota > Metazoa > Chordata > Mammalia > Artiodactyla > Bovidae > Bubalus > Bubalus bubalis. The sequence goes on from NC_059158.1 coordinate 81,202,195, forward strand.
ACCTTTGTTTTTTGAAAACACAATGCTTGACTTTCAACTAAAAAAAAGTATTCGGCGTGCGAAGAGACAGAACATTGTCTCTACTTACAAAAGGGAAAAAAGCAGATATTAATAGATGGTTAATTAGATGATAAGGACTTTAAAACAATTATGATTTATATATTTAAGAAAATATAGGAAATATCACAGGATGTATATAAAAATATGGAGAATTTTGCAATAAAATCAAAATTACAAAATAATAATGAAATGGACATTCCAGTATCAGGAATTAAGAACTTGAGGGATAGTTTAACACCAGGTGGGAGGCAGTGAAAGAAAAGATTAATAATCTGGAAGACAGGTGAATAAAAAATAGAAAGGTTTTGTTTGGATATTTTATATTGAATATCAAAAAGTGTTCATGAGATTTTCTGTAGACATATGCTATTGTTGAATCATATAACTACTGTTCATTAAAATGTAAGCCTTTTTTTTTGTATATGTTACTGACAAGCCACATTACATTCTCTTATTTTTTAAAAATATATGCCTAAGTGAATGGTAATGGCGCCATCCCATTAGTCCAGCATGCTTCTGCCATTTACCATAGTTTTCTCTTCACAAACTGCAATATATGTTTTATCTAAGTGAATGATAAAGAATATTGAACAGAAAAGAACCACTGACATATTTAAAGTCATACTGCTGCTAAAGACCTCCTTCTGAGGGGAAACTGATGTATGAGTTTAGGTTCATTTATGTATATACAATTATATTGTTCTTGGTGGCTTGATATAAAATGTATTGATTAGGAGATTTCAAAATTCTATGTGCTTCTTTACTAGGTCATCAGTTATCTTGAATTTATTCCCTTATTCTACTTTTCCTGGTACTATTTGTTGGTTGAAGACTATTATCCTTGACAAAAAGTATAGACACTCTCTGGGAATTCATTTGGCTCACTTTCTTTTCTTGTTCATTAATAGTGCAAATTTCCAAGAAAAGCAGTGAATCTTTTTTTTCTTTAATTTTCTCTTAATAAATATAGACTATATGAAAAAGAATTGTATCAGAGTGATTTACATATATTTTCTTTTATTGTTACAACAACACCAAGATTTTTGGTATTATTACAACTTCATATTAGGAAACTGAGGGTCAGTGAAGTTAAGGAACTCCTTCAAAGACAAAAGTTAATAATCAGCAGTATTGGAAATTAGATTCAGTTTTGTTGATGTCATACGTTTGGATCATTTGGGATATATTATTTATCCTGACCATAATCTACACATTCTATCCAATCACTGTTATGTATGCTGGATGATACGCTTTGAGAGGGACACTTGTTCAGTTTAGTTCAGCCACTCAGCAGTTGTGTCTGACTCTTTGTGACCCCATGGACTGCAGCATGCCAGGCTTCCCTGTCCTTCACCAACTCCCAGAGCTTACTCAAACTCATGTCCATCGAGTCGGTAATGCCATCCAACCATCTCAACCTCTGTTGTCCCCTTCTCCTCTCACCTTCAATCTTTCCCAGCTTCAGGGTCTTTTCCAGTGAGTCAGTTCTTTGCATCTAGTGGCCAAATTATTGGAGCTTCAGCTTCAGCATCAGTCCTTCCAATGAATGTTCAGGACTGATTTCCTTTAGGATGGACTGGTTGGATCTCCTTGCAGTCCAAGGGACTCTCAAGAGTCTTCTCCAACACCACAGTTCAAAAGCATCAATTCTTCAGCGCTCAGCTTCCTTTATAGTTCAACTCTCAAACCCATATATGACTACTGGAAAAACCATAGCTTTGACCAGAAAGACCTCTGTTGGTAAAGTAATGTCTCTGCTTTTTAATATGCTATCTAGGTTGGTTATAGCTTTTCTTCCAAGGAGCAAGCTACTTTTAATTTCATGGCTGCAGTCACCATCTGCAGTGATTTTGGAACCCAAGAAAATAAAGTATGTCACTGTTTCCACTGTTTCCCCATCTATTTGCCATCAAGTGATGGGACCAGATGCCATGATCTTAGTTTTCTGAATGCTGAGTTTTAAATCAAGTTTTTCACTCTCCTCTTTTACTTTCATCAAGAGGCTTCTCAGTTCCTCTTTGCTTTCTGCCATAAGAGTGGTGTCATCTGTATATCTGAGGTTATTGATATTTCTCCTGGCAATCTTGATTCCAGTTTGTGCTTCATCCAGCCTGGCATTTTGCATGATATACTCTGCATCTAAGTTAAATAAGCAAGGTGACAATATACAGCCTTTACATACTCCTTTCATGATTTGGAACCAGTCTGTTGTTCCATGTCTAGTTCTAACTGTTGCTTCCTGACCTGCATACAGATTTCTCAGGAAGCAGGTAAGGTGTTCTGGTATTCTCATCTCTATGGGAATTTGTTGTGATCCACACAGTCAAAGGCTTTGGCATAGTCAATAAAGTAGAAGTAGATGTTTTTCTGGAAATCCCTTGCTGTTACGATGATCCAACAGATGTTGGCAATTTGATCTCTGGTTCCTCTGCCTTTTCTAAAACCAGCTTGAACATCTGGAAGTTCACAGTTCATGTACTGTTGAAGCCTGGCTTGGAGAATTTTGAGCATTACTTTACTAGTGTATGAGATGAGTGCAATTGTATGGTAGTTTGAACACTGTTTGGCATTGCCTTTCTTTGGGATTGGAATGAAAACAGGCCTTTTCCAGTCCTGTGGCTACTGCTGAGTTTCCAAATTTGTTGGCATATCGAGTGCAGCACTTTCACTGCATCATCTTTTAGGATTTGAAATAGTTCAACTGGAATTCCATCACCACCACTAGCTTTTTCATAGTGATGTTTCCTAAGGTCCACTTCACATTCCAGGATTTCTGACTCTAGGTGAGTGACCACACCATTGTGGTTATCTGGGTCATGAAGATCTTTTTTGTATAGTTCTTCTGTGTATTCTTGCCACATCTTCTTAATATCTTCTGCTTCTGTTAGGTCCCTACCATTTCTGTCCTTTATTGAGCCCATCTTTGCATGAAATGTTCTTGTGGTATCTCTAATTTTTTTGAAGAGATCTCTAGTCTTTCCCTTCTTCTTGTTTTCCTTTATTTCTTTGCATTGATCATAGAGAAAGGCTTTCTTATCTTTTCTTGCTATTCTTTGGAACTCTGCCTTCAAATGGGTATATGTTTCCTTTTCTCCTTTGTCTTTAGCTTCTCTTCTTTTCTCATCTGTTTGTAAGGCCTCCTCAGACCACCATTTTGCCTTTTTGCATTTCTTTTTCTTGGAGATGGTCTTGATCACTGCCTGCAAAATAGGTAGACTCTGGAAAGCCCCTTTGTGCATTGCAGTAAAGTTAACTAACAGTGGACACTCTAAAGACAAAAAGAGTGGATGAGTGAGAACTTTACAGCTGGGACATCTGCACTTCAATCACCTAACAGATAATCCCTGGACCAATGGGGCCAATCTAAGGTTTTTAGAATTAAAGAACTAAATGTCTAGAATCTGCAGAATTAAAGAACTTGAATATTTAAAGCCCCAAATTCTGTGTTATTATCTAGCGTACATGAAGTACTAGTCCACCAATTAGAGTTTAACAATCTGCTTTGAACATTGTTGATGACATGACCCTTTCAGTTTTCATGCAAGCAGGATTAGGATATTAGTAACTAAATTGTAGCTCAATTTAATTAACAGCAATTTTCACCTGCTCAAGTTTAATTCCATTAAAATTACATCACAATATTAAGGAAGCATGAATAAGTCCTTCAAGGATATATGACTGACATTTAAATTGTATCTCATAGTGTCATATAAGATGATCATGAAATTTATCATGCAAACCAGAATGCTTTAGAGAGTGAACAGAACACTATAAATAATTATGATAACACAATAGCACAAGCTGTAACAGTCCAGGACAAACAGGATTGTGGAATGACATGACTAATAAGCCTAATGTGGACCCTCTTGACTCACCATCAGGGTCTGCATGCAAGGGACTGGTGACCTGGCTCCCAATATAAAATAGTCCTTTACTAGGTACTTCAGAATGTGAATCATCTCTATTCTTTAAATATAATTTGGATAAAACATGTTCCCTATAACAAAGATGGAGGTGAATTAAAGAACTACAGGGACTCTATGAGATTTGATTCAGATAAAGTTAATATTAGGGTACAATTTGGTTAAAAAATGACAGATGACTAGGTATTCTTAATAAGCCTCATATTAACGGTCAGTTAAAATAGTAAAAAAGAATAAAACAGTCCAAAATATCATGGATTGCTAATAATGAGAGAGCTAGAATATTAAAGTGATGCTATGTTTGTGTAAGAGAGAAGATGAACAAAGAAGAAAATGAGAGAAAAGAAGAAAGAAGAGGAGAAAATATGCTGACGTTTGTATAGAATATCCATAGTGGTTTCACTCCGAGTTCATGAATCACAGTTTTGGATGACACATTGCATAGAGAACCCTCTGAATCAGAAGGTGACACATAATTCTCTCAAATAAGAGAGAAAGACTGACTCACTCCACAGTCTCATGTTGCTCTGACCAAGACTAGGAGGTCTTCTCTCAATATCATGTGAATACCTTCTGGCCCAAGCCGCACTATAGCCCTGACTCATCTCCACTCCTACCCCTCTGACTATACATCAGTACATACACTACATCTCTCAGAACAGAATGGAGAAGTGGGGTGGGTTGTTAAGGTTCTAAAGGGGCACTTCAGACAGTAGATGGAGGAACTTTGTACAATTTGTCATGCTTTGCACTATGCAAAGGCAAGTTTATACACTGTACCTGATAATCTCAGTTTAATTCTGTAAGGTAGAAGGTAGAAGCTTCAACCTCTACTCAGCAAATTTGGATAGGAGCAAAAATTAAAGCTTTTAGATGTAGTTCAAAGAGAAAATGGAAAAATTATGGTAAGAATGAAGATCCAAGTGTTCCATGATGGCAAAAAAAAAAAAAAAAAAAAAAGAAAAGAAAAAATTCACTCACCCTATGTGAAGGAAATGGCAAGCCTGAATCAATCTCAACACAGTGCAAGTAAAGTAAATAAGTCAAGATGTCATAAAGAGGCACTGCTGGAGGAAGGCAAAAGTGTATTGACTTGATGAGGCCAGCTGAGAGCATAATTCTGAGAATTAGTTTATTTTTTAAATAGCTGAAAAATTTAGAGTTATATTCTTCATTTTAACATTTACATTCTTGATGTGCTCAAGAAGATTCATGAAGAAAATCCTCTACAAAACTATAATACGTGTTATTAAGGAGAGAATAGGATGAAATAAAAAAAATGGGAAAAGTGAAGGCTATAGCAGGTTGCAAGAAAATGCAAAATTCAATAGAAAATTAAAGTAGCAGTTGAGATAGCAAAGAGCATGTAAGAAAAAATGAATCCAATCGATGAAATGCGAAAAGATTTGAGAAATGTTTTGTAATGCAGGAGTGAAATCAAAGATATGAAAATGATGGCCTAGATAATGATGGATATGAAGGACAGAGATATGATCAAAGAAAGATAACTGTTTAGGGGAAGAAAGAAAAAAAGAGCAAGGACATAAATAATTAAGTTTAAAAGAAAAGAAAAAGTTTTCAAGCTGAAGAAAGATCGGAGAAGACAAAACCAAAGGCTCATCAAGATACCTGGATATGCCCTTATAAATTTTTGAATTTTAAAGATACAAAATAATGAATAAGGAAAAAGACAAGCTAGTCTCAGAGTTCTCACTGAGACATTATGTACCATGATAGAGTGCGATATTGTGTATGAGGGGTATTGCTTTTGTTTGTTTTTATGATGGACATAGATTGAATGGACAATTCTCTTTACAGACAAGTACCTGTTATTTATGTATGAGGCACATAGAGACATATTTTCAATAAATAAAAAATTTCTCAAAGCAAGTGGTTAATATATCCTCAGTAGGGAAGCTGCTAAAATATATCTGTAAGCCTACAAAAGATGATTCAAATCAAGAATTAAAAGAATGAGAAATTTATTGTATAAAAGCTTTATTATTTGAGTTAAAAGCAGACAAATATTGCAAATGCAGTTATAAAACTGAATGTAAGGACTTCCCTGGTACTCCAGTAGTTAAGACTCATCTGTTCCACTGCAGGGGAGAGGGCAGGTTTGACCCCTGGTCTCGGAACCACAATCCCACATGCCACACAGTGCAGCCAAAAAAAAAAAAATTGAATGTAAACTTCCCCCAAATCCTTGAAAAAGCATATATGGAAAATAACATTTTAGTATTCATAACACCTTATTTTAAAATATAATAACTCAGGGTTCTAATCACAGATTAAAATAAATTATGTGACATTAAATGTCAAGAGTGGAGAGAAAGCAGGGGAAATAAAATCAAGTGTGCATTTTTTTGGAATTTGATGAATTTATTCAAATCACTCACTCATACATTCATTCATTGAGTAGGTCAGTCATCAAATATTAATAGAGCAGCTATATATCAAGCACTGTGATAGATAAAGTGTTTATAGGATGAACAAAACATCCATGGGCCCTAGTAAATACACAGATAGATATACTATATAGGGGGTAAATTGATGAAGGAGAAGAAATCAGCAGTATGAAGAAGAAAATACTTTGGGTTGAGTGGTCAAGGAACACACCTTAAGGTAGTGACCAAATTTCAAATTTTATCAGGAAAATAAATACAAAAATTAAAGAAAAAGAGTGAGTTAAAAAACATGACAAACCAATACGACACACTAGCCCCAACAAAAATTACAATTTACAAAGCTACATTAGCTCAAATATAGTGAAATTGGCATTGAAATCAATATCCGTTTAGTGGAATAAAAATAATCATTCTGGTCAAGCATACAAAATGGAATTCGTTTTCTAGAGGATAGAAACTCAACTAAATAACTGGAAAAAAGAAAAAAAGAACATTTCAAAGTCACACCTTATATTTCATATATATATTCTAAGCTCATAAAATACTTAAGCCTAAATGCAACAAACAACCATAAGAAATAGAGACACATATTTTTTCAAAGTCATATATAGTCAACATTTCACACAAGAGAGTAAGAACAAAATTAAATCTTCCTGTAGTCCAGACACCCAAACCTTTTTTATGTGGGAAACACATTGTTGTCAAATTTTTCATGTATCTTGAAATGTTCTTTGTATGTAAAAAGACATTATGTGAGCGATAATATATGCATAAACACATATCTATATGTGTGTGTGTGTATATATATATATCCTCATACCCTCCTTTTTTATAATAATGGGATAATTTTATACCCAGTGGTTTATATTTGCCTTATTTTTTTGTGAAAAATGATGCAAATCCATTTATGTCTCCAAAGTAAATAAAGTCAGTCACCGTAATTGTAGATTAAAAATATTTTAAGTAATTTATCATTCCAATAACCAAGAACCATATTGGACAACATTCAATATGTATTCATGATTAAAAACTTTTGATAAACTAAGAATAAAAAGATTTTTTAAAGTTCATAAAAAGCATGTACATAAATTTTGTAGCCTACATCACACTTAATGATGGAAAGTGAATGTTTTGTCTTTATTAAGGTTGTGATGAGGCTGTCTACTCTTATTCTTTCCACTTGGCATCATGCTGGAGCATTTGCCAGTGTAATAAGGTAGGAAAAATAAATATGAGACAAATGATTAGGAATAAGTAAACCAATCACTATTCACATAGCATTACTATATACTTAAAAGTCTTCAAAAATTACTATAACTAATAAAAGCAAAACCAAATACCACCACACATCTAGTAGAATGTGGAATACCACTATACAGCTAGTAGAACACTAATTTCTTAACATGTATATTTCTACATATTATTTTACATGTACATCCATTGAGAAAAAACTAGGAGGAAATACACCTGATTCTCCATGGTAGGAATATCAGTAATTTTAATTTTTTTAACTTTATCTCACAATGGAAAATCACATTATAACAATAACAAAACAATAAGCCTCATTAATGGTTTTCAAATAAACATGCTGTCATTTGCCATTGAAAATATAGAAGTGGAAGAACTTCTGTAGCTAGAATTTTTTATGTCTGTGTGTGTGTGTGTGTGTGTGTGTGTGTGACGTACCATGTGGCATGTGGGATCTTCCCTGACAAGGGAGCGAACCTGTGCCCCTGCTTTGGGAACATGGAGTCTTAACCGTTGGACCTCTAGGATTCTATTGCCTATATAGTCAAGATGTTAGAAACAACTAGATTGCTTATAGAATTATTTATTAATAATCTCTTCTCCCTCAAACCTGCATACATCATTCTACTGTTTTCTAGCAGAGCATAGGTTGGAGAAAAATTCAGTGCAGCTTGACAGTGTTACTTTGTATATGACTGATTTTCTTCTCAGGTTGCTTATAAGACTTTTTATTTTTTATCCTACATATTTAAGATTTGTAATGGAAGAAATAATAATAATATATTAAAATAATAGCAGCAAATAACAATAACAGCAAGTGAGCATATGTATGTGCCAGGTGCATTCCAAATATATTGCAAACATTGTCTAATATAATCTTCATAAGAAATATATGTAGTAAGTTCTGCTTTTTTTAAAGCAAACAAACCAAAATATAGAGAGAGGTTAAATATTTTTCCCAACATATTTTGCTCAAAGTCTAACAGTCAGAAATTGGATCCAAACAGTCTGGTGCCCAATTCAATGCTTTTAATTACCAGGTTGTAAGTCTTACTCTTTACAGTATGGGCAAAGTAATTTCAAAATTTTTTATCTTTTAGAAATAAATAGATGAAATATATTTAAAAAATGATTTAATCCATCAGGGAAGAATAAAATATGTATCCCCTTAGTGAACTGTGACAAATAAATGATATTATGTAATTCATCTAAATGTTCTTGATATACCAATGTGTCATTTATCATTTTATTCCTCTAAGCTCCAAATCTACCCTCGGTGGCTCTGCTTGCAATGCTGGAACATTTTTCTCTTGCCAGCTGGCAAGATGGTAAGCTTCATCAGTAGAGAACCCTGGAGGGATCCTGGAAGAGAAACATCTCTTGGTGTCTGTACATCCTCTCCTGGCAGGTTCCTATAATGCTTTGTGGCCAGGGCATATGGTACCTCTCCATGGTACCTCCCTCAGAGACCCAGAAGGTGATTCCTCAGTTTCCCAGTGCAGCCCCTCTATGAAGTTCTCTGCCATCCGGTGGGCCTCAGTAGGTCTGGATCCCAGCCTTACAGGGCAGAGGACCCTTTCTATTTTTGTTAGTTTCTTGGGTGATCCGTGTTACCTCTAGAGGTTGTGGCTGCTTTCTGTATCTTCTATTTCTGTATTCCTTAGAGTTTTCTTTACCCGTTTATGTACAATTCTCTTTTGCTCCTATCTCCTGTTATAGCTAATGATTCCCTATTTTAAACTTTCCCTGTTAAATTTACTGTATGTTTCTTGTCTCCTGATTGAAATCTTACTGGAAGAACCATTAAGTGCAATAAAATATAAATGGATGTATCAATTTACATTCTCAACATTGTGAGAGGAGTCCCTTTTCTTTACATCCTTTCCAGCATTTATTGTTTGTAGATTTTGTGATGATGGTGATTCTGACAGGTGTAAGGGGATACCTCATTGTAGTTTTGATTTGCATTTCTATAATAATAAGTGATGTTGAGCATCGTTTCAAGTATTTGTTGGCCATCTGTATGTCTTCTTTGGAGTAATGACTATTCAGGTCTTCTACTCATTTTTTTTTAATTGGGTTGTTTCTTTTTTTGATATTGAGCTGCATGAGCTGCTTGTACATTTTGTAGATTAGCCCCTTGTCAGATGCTTCATTTGCAAATATTTTCTCCCATTCTGAGGGTTACTTTCTTTGTCTTGTTTATGGCTTCCTTTGCTATGCAAAAGTTTTAAGTTTAATTAGGTCCCATTTGTTTATTTTTGTTTTTATTCTCATTATTCCAGGAGAGGCATCAAAAAAGATCTTGTTGTACTTTATGCCAAGAGTGTTCTGCCTATGTTTTCCTCTAAGAGTATTATAGTATCTAGCCTTACATTTAGGTGTTTAATCCATTCTGATTTTATGTTTGTGCATGATATTAGGGAGTGTTCTAATTTCATTCTTTTACATGTGGCTGTCCAGCCACTAGGTAGAATAACATGGAGTTTCCTTAAAAAACTAAAAATAGAACTACCATGTGACCTACCAATCCTGCTACTGGACATATACCTGGGCAAAACCATAATTTAAAAAGAAACATGCACTCCAATGTTCACTGCAGCAATATGTACAATAAACATGGATGCCAAGGGAGAAGGCGGGGTTGGGATGAATTGGAAGATTGGGATTGACGTATGCACACTATTGATACTATTGAGAACCTACTGTATAGCAAAGGGAACTCTACTCAGTGCTCTGTGGTGACCTAAATGGGAAGGAAATTAAAAAAAGACAGGATATATGTATACATATAGCTTATTCACTTTGCTTTGCAGTGGACATTAATACACTATTGTAACCAATCATATGCCAATAAAAAGTTTTTAAAGATATATAAATGGCTATTTTTTGAGATTGAATATCCCCTATACCTATCTGTAGTTATCTCTGAACCTCCCAACCTTAAAGTGTTCCAGTTTCAATAATCTCATTTACATGCTGGGAATAATAACATTTATCTCAAAGGATAAGAAGTAAATAACACAAATGTTTATAAAAATGCATTACATATTGTGAAAGCACAATAGAAATGTGAGTTATTATTACTACATGGTAAATGCTGTGAGGACAGGCACATTTCTGTCCTGCAGTTACTGGATACCCAGTGCTTTTCACAGGGCTTGGTACACTGTGGGTGCTCCATAAATGCTGGTTTGGTGAACAGATGCATGAACACATCTCTATCATTCCATTTCATGTTTAAGTCCATTTGAGCTAAATTTTTAAAATGTCAGATAAAGACATTGAGCAAAAGGTAAATATTATACAATAAAAATTTACTTTGCATCCTTCAACAGCATCTCAAAATCTTCTCGACTCTTGCCTCAAACACATTTGTAGTTATAAAAGAGATAGAAAACATGGGAAAAAAAAACCTGTGTAGGCCCAGAGATAAAACTGTGATGTACTGTTTAATTAATGATTTTCAGGTGTATTTTGTAAGAACAGTTACTGTTTGTAACCTGCTTTGGCCACCTGATGCAAAGAGCTGACTCATTTGAAAAGACCCTGATGCTGGGAAAGATTGAAGGCAGGAGAAGGGGACGACAGAGGATGAGATGGTTGGATGGCATCACTGACTCAATGGACATGAGTTTGAGTAAACTCTGGGAGTTGGTGATGGACAGGGAGGCCTGGCGTGCTGCAGTCCATGGGGTCACAAAGAGTCAGACACGACTGAGTGACTGAACTGACTGAAAACATTTAATTGTGCATGAGTCTTCTTTTGTTATCTTTAAGCAAATTATAGGTTCTGATGCCAAACTGTTTATATTACAGCACAACTAGAACACTGTTTTAAGTTATTATGTGAATAAATAACTTCACATTTGATGCTCTTTATTTTCAGGGAGAAAAGAAACAGCTTTCATAGATTTTTTTCCCCACTCTTAATAGTCTCTCCTACAATATTTTCACCCAAAAGACTAGACAGATATCAAGTTAAAATATGTCACTATGGCCAAGATGAAGCTCTATAATTTTTTTCTTCTTACATCTGTCCATGGGCTTGTATACACGTATACTGCTTGTTCCTCCCATTGCAACACTTTTCATAATGATCTTCAGCTGCCTTGTCAAGGAAGTTTGTTGCTTTTTTCTAGAGTATGGAATTAGTAACATTTCACAAGCTGCTTTGATCACAGGGGTGGATGGGGAAAGACAGGCAAAAATTCTGGATTCTCAAAATTTTTTCTTAAAGTAATGAAAATCACTTATTTTTTGGTGGCCTTCCTTCTCTGTGTGTCTGGTGTTTCACAAAAAATGAAGACATAGGATAGTCTCTGAGCTGTTATACATATACATGTATACAGCATATGTGTAAGCTTCTTTCCTTTGCTTCCTGTAAATGAAGAGCAATGTCCATATAAAGTAGATACTGACTTTTTCACATAGGAACATCCCACTGAACACAGTAGGATGACACGTTATCCCAAGTGTGTGCATGCGTGCTCAGTCATGTACGACTCTTTGTGACCCAATGGACTGTAGTCAGCCAGTCTCCTCTGTCCATAGAATTTTCCAGGTATGAATACTGGAGTGGGTTGCCATTTCCTACTCCAGGGGATCTTCCTGACCCATGGATCAAACCTGCTTCTCTTGTGTCTCCTGCATTGGCAGGCGGGTTCTTCACCACTGCACCACTTGGGAAGCCCCCCAAAGATAATGAATTAAGTCAAAAGCACACTGAAAACATGTTTGTTTTATGACACACAGAATAAATAGGTAAGGAATGAATGAATGAATCAAAGCTGAGAAGATCTGATGGAAGAATTTAGCAATAAAAACTAGGATCACTGGGCTTTCTCGTGAATCTAACACTTTTTTCAAGCATGCCCTTTGGATGTCATAAACTGCTTTGTGTGTCTTTTGAGAATGCTTGTCTCCATGTCTTTATTGCACTCAATGCATTTTGTTGTTGTTGTAAATAACAAAATATTTCTAAGCAACATTTGATTTGTTTATATTGGGAATTGGGAGAATGTGTAAGGATGATTTAGCATGTGCAATTTTAGACTGTGAGTTAAAAAAAAACATAAGCAAGATGAAAATAAAAATCTAAAAGAATATTCAGTGGAGCTTGGAAGAGGAAAATCATGAACAGTCAGTTTCATTGTCTTTGAAGTTTTAGACATTCATCTATTTTTATTGACTAACCAAAAAGCCATTTATGCTTTGCTTCAGATGTCACTTCAGGCTGATAGGTCAGTTTCTCTTACTCTTCAAGACTTAGTTATTAAAAAATGTTTTTTCCTATTGACAGGTCATAAAACATGAACATAGCAGACTTTATTTGATACAAAGTTTTTTTCGAAACTTATTATCTAAATTTATGCCTTAGAAGTGCAATCCATAGTCAACCACCTTGTCAAAAACTGGAAAATCATGTATTCACACAAATAACATTCCTTGAACATCTATGTAACACTGAGTATGCAAATACAACTTATCTTGCATTGATGAACTTAGAATTGTTTATTGATGCAAAGAACTTGGAAACATCTTAGAGATATGTTTTAAATAATAATTCACTCTAATTATAAATATATCTTATAGAAGTTTTATGGACTGCACTTTCCTACTGCTGAACACTTTTCCTAGCTGGTAAACTATTTCTGTGCCATTTTGAGTGCTATGCAGAGTAATAGGTTATTTTCCTGTAATATTTTAGGCAATACTAACAATATGCCTAAGAGATACATATTATTAACTTTACTATTATTAACTTTACTATTTTAAAGAATAGGAAACTAGAGCTTAGAGCAGTGAAGTAACTTTCTCAAGGTTGCACAATTTGTAAGTGACCCAAATAGGATTTAACCTGAACTTGCCCATCACCAAATCAGCATGTTCAACTACTTTATCATGAGTCCATATATGAAAGAGCACATTCTCATATGCTCACAATTATAACTATGTTCAATGATTCTTGGTATTTAAAAATTAATTTATTCATTCAACAAGTATTTTGAGCATATAGTCCACACCAGGCATATATTGCTATGTACTTGTGAATAACGCACACAAATAAATCATAACACAATGTAGAATCATCATATAGATACTTGTAAAGGTTGCGTGTGCAATTATGAAGGGGCATCTGAGGGAGCATCTGAAGAAAACATCCTGGGATCATTTTATCTGTTATTTTAATGCCAGTGGCTCAGAATACCAACTTCTCTTTAGGCTGTCTAGGTATTTTCTATTTTGTAGAATGTTGTACTTCTCAAAGTGATTACATGGGGGAGGGGCATCAATGTGGCAAACAATTCTCTACGGACCCATTTATTTACTTATTTTAAAAATAATTTTATTTCTTTTTGGCTGTGCTAAGTCTTTGTTGCTGCTTGGACATTTCTCCAGTTGTGGCAAGCAGGGGCTACTCTCTAGCTGTGGGGCAAGGGCTTCTCATCGCAGTGGTTTCTCTTGTTGCAGAGCATGGGCTCAGGGTGTGTGGGCTTCGGTAGTTGCTGCACCTGGGCTCAGTAGCTGCAGCTCCTGGGCTCTGGAGCACAGGCTCACTAGCTGTGGCACATGGGTTTAGTTGCTCTGTCGCATGTGGCAACTTCCCAGATCAGGGATTGAACCTGCATCTCTGGCATTGGCAAGCAGATTCTTTACAACTGAGCCACCAGGGAAGCCCCAGCCCATTTATTCTTAATGAAATAGCTATTCACCTTATCTAGAGTGGAGATTTCTGTTACATTGCTTTTCTAGCTTTAATTAAATATGATTTGACTTGTCCTCTGGCTCCTCAGGCCCCGGTTGTGTTGGGCATGAAGACATATCAAATTCATTGCTGTGAGGACATAAGTGATTATGTATATATATATATATATAAATAAAGACTAACCATGTAAGCAATAATAACCAGCTGGTCTAAAATAAAGTAAGCTTAACCTGAATGAAATGAAAGTACATGGTCAAAACATTTCTCTCACAGAACTGTCAGCCTCTGGTGCTCACTTTAGGACTAAGTTAATTTAAAAATACAACAGGAAAAGAGAGTTGATATCACCTTTATGAATACAATCATTTGACAGCCTACTGACACATAAATAGAAAATAGCTTGTCAGACTTAGCCAATTCTTCTGAAATCTGGAGAGAAATTCAATTTTAAAGATTATGTGTAAATGGTTCCTTTGTCCCCAGTAATTTCACAGCCACCTCATACACCCAATTTTCTTCCTTTACTCTCAATTTGTCATTATTTATTTTGTTATCCCTTTATATACTTATTGTCTACTTTATTCACCAGCAGAAAAGATCCATATGGGCAGGAACCACATTTTTGTTCATCATGGTATATCTGGGGCCTGGTATCCAGTAGTCATTTTATTAATGTGTTGCTTGAATAAATTAATAATGACTTCTATAGCCCTACTGGGCTTCCCTGGTAGCTCAGATGGTAAAGAATCTGCCTGCAGTGTGGGAGACCTGGGTTGGGAAGATCCCCTGGAGAAGGGAATGGCTACCCACCTTAGTATTCTTGCCTGGAATATTCCATGGGCAGATGAGCCTGGTGGGCTAGTCCCATGAGGGGTTGCATTTGTATCTCTATCCATCTTCTATAAATTCTGAGCTCCTTGAGAGCAAAATTATAGTCTTAATTCATATTTGTGTCTTCTGAGCCTAGTCTATAAGAGATGCTCAATCATAATTTGCTAAATAAATCAACTCAACCCAGATGTTGCAAAACTGTTCCACTCACACAAACAACTGCAACATATTTCCTTGATTTATGGAGAGAGGGGAGAGAGGTAGGATCCCAGGATTTGTTTGAGAATTTATTTCCCTGTTTCTCTCTGTCTAAAGAGAATTTTTGCTAATCTAAAATTTATGGTACTTTTTATTTGCATTCTTGTGCTTTATATTGTTAGTTATTTTCACATTGATTGGCCTGTACCCAAAACTCAAAGTTTGATCCCACTCCAGCCCAACTCCTGCCTCTCTCCAAATACAGGATCAGTCTTAGTACTGATGAGCTGCTAGAACTCAGTGCTATTTCCCTTAGCAAACAAAAATCCAAGATAATATTGTTTACCAAACTAGATCAGAGTGCAAAGAAATCACTTGGGAAGTTTATTAAAATGCATGGATATTCAGAGTCTAAATCAAAGAGGTAAGCTACATTCTACTGTAAGCTGTAGGTTGCACTGAGAAATCTGCATTTTATTTATTTATTTATTTTAGAAATCTGCATTTCAATAATCATGCTAGCAGGGTGATTTGAGAAACTCAAATTTTAAGACCAGAGTTGAGGCAGGATGTTTTTGCATCCTGGCATTGTCAGTGCCTGCGTCTGACACATAATTGGTATTAACATCCTTCCTCAAAATGTAGATGCCTGTGCGTCCTAGACCATCGGTTTTATTCATGATCTGTCTTCTTTTGTTAACCTTTTTTCTGCCCCAGAATCCATTTCCTATCACTTCTTATCCTATGTTATGGCCTAGTCTCAATAGAAATTTAGCCTATTAGTTTATATTTAATGAGAACCTTCTCTATGCCATTAACAATTTCCAATATCACTTAAGATAACTGAGTTGTTTACTAAGAGCAGGTTGAAATGCAAACAACATCCCATAGCCACTGGGACCCAATCCAGATTGCTTGGTGATAAATGACGAACACTGAATTCATTCTTCTTTAAACCTGTAAAAGCATCTAGACCTTATACTTCACACAATGTCATAGATTGAGTTGTGTCCTAAAAAAAGATTTTATTTAAAGTTACAGGATTTTCCATTAACCTCTTCTAAAATACTTTATTCACTAATATTTGTTAAACTTGCAAATCTCTAAAAAACTTCCACCAAAGTAGAAATTGAAATAACAATAGTCTTTTACAAAATGTGGAATCAAATAACAACAAAAAGGCCAGTTCCACTGTCTAAATGGCCATATTTTAATATAATAGTCTTTCATTTATATTGCTATTATAAAACTTAAACCTAACTCTTTACAGCTTTTTACAATTCTTTTTGCGGCTGCCGGTGGGGGGTGGGCCTGCTGCCATCGCCCCTCAGCTTTTTACAACTCTTAAGCATATAGACATGCCACTCACAGTACTGAAACCAAGCAGGACCCTATGGGGCCCTCCCAGATACAAAAGATTTCTGTGTCCACTGTTTCTTGTTTGTAGGAAAAGATTTCAACCTTCCAGACATTCCCAGAGTTCTAAAGGGCAGATTCAAACAGTTACTAATTAGAAGGCTGAGGGAATGCAGAAAGAAAGGAAAGACTGTCAAGAAACAGTGCAGTGATGCAGCAGGGTTCTGGTTCCTCCTCAAGGGATATACATAACAATGTGATGTGTATCCTTGGGATCAACAAGTGTTATTGTTGTTCAGTCATCCTGTTGTGTTGACTCTGTGACCCCATGAACTGCAGTACCCAGGCCTCCCTGTCCCCCACCATCTTCCGGAGTTTACCCAAGTTCATGTCCATCACATCAGTGATGTCTTCCAACCATCTCATCCTCTGTCACCCCTCTCTCCCCCTGCCCTCAGTCTTGCCCAGTCTGTATCTTTTCCAATGAGCTGACTTTGCATGAGGTGGCCAAAGTATTGGAGCTTCAGCATCAGTCCTTCCAGGGAACACTCAGCACTGATCTCCTTTAGGATGGACTGGTTTGATCTCCTTGCAGTCCAAGGGGCTCTCAAGAGTTTTCTCGGGCACCACAGTTTGAAAGCATCAATTCTTTGGTGCTCTGCCTTCTTTATGGTCCAGTTCTCACAACTGTACATGACTACTGGAAAGACCATAGTCTTGATTATACAGAACTTTGTCCACAAGCTTATGTCTTTGCTTTTTAACATACTATATAGGTTTGTCATAGCTTTCCTGCCAAGAAGTAATTGTTTTCTAATTTCATGAATGCAGTCAACATCCAGTGATTTTAGAGCCCAAGAAAAGGAAATCTGTCACTGCTTTCACCTTTTCCCCTTCTCTTTGTCATGAAGTGATGGGACCAGATATCATGATCATAGTTTTTTTTAATACTTAGTTTAAAGCTGACCTTTTCACTCTCCTCCTTTACCCTTATTAAGAGGTTCTTTAGTTCCTCTTCTCTTTCTGCCCTTAGAATGGTATCGTCTGAGGTTCTTGATATTTCTCCTGGCAATCTTGATTTCAGCTTATAACTCATCCAGCCCAGCATTTCTCATGATGTACATATGAGTTAAATAAACAGGATGACAATAAACAGCCTTGTCATTCTCCTTTCTCAATCCTGAACCAGTCAGTTATTCCATACAAGGTTCTAACTGTTGCTTCTTGACCAGTATACAGGTTTCTCAGGAGACAGTTAAGATGGTCTGGTATTCCTGTCTCTTTAAGAGTTTTCCAAAGCTTGTTATGATCTATACAGTCAAAGGCTTTAGCATAGTCAATGAAACAGAGGTAGATGTTTTTCCGGTTTGATCTATGGTTCCTCTGCCTTTTCTAAACCCAGCATGGACATCTGCATATTCTTGGTTCACATCATGCTGAAGCCTAGCATGCAGGACCTTACTAGCATGGGAGATGAGTGCAATTGTTCGGTGGTTTGAACATTCTTTAGTACTGCTCTTCTTGGGAATTGGGATGAGGATTGACCTTTTTCAGTCCTGTGGCCACTGCTGAGTTTTCCACATTTGCTGACATATTGAGTGCAACACTTTGATAGTGTCACCTTTCAGGATTTTAAATAGCTCTGCTGGAATTCCATCACCTCCACTAGCTTTACGGACAGCAGTGCTTCCTAAGACCTAGTAGACTTCACACTCCAGAAGGCCTGGTTCTGGGTAAGTGACCACACCATTGTGGTTATCCAGGTCATTAAGATCCTTTTTTGTACAGTTTTTCTGTGTCTTCTTTCCATCTCTTCTTGACCTCTTCTGTTTCTATTAGGTCTTTACCATTTCTGTCCTTTATTGTGCCCATCTTTGGTATTTCGAATGTTCCATCTTTGATATTTCCAATTTTCTGGAAGAGATCTCTAGTCTTTCCCCTTCTGTTGTTTTCCTCTTTTTTTAAATTTTGCATTGTTCATTAAAGAAGGCCTTCTTGTCTCTCCTTGGTATTCTCTGTAATTCTGCATTTATTTGGGTGTATCTTTTCCTTTCTCCCTTGCCTTTCACTTCACTTCAGCTATTTGTAAAGCCTCCTCAGACAACCCCTTTACCTTCTTGCTTTTCATTTCCTTTGGGATGGTTTTGTTTGCTGCCTCCTGTACAATATTATTTGGAAAAAGAAATGGTAACCCACTCCAGTGTTCTTGCCTGGAGAATCTCAGGGATGGCAGAGCCTGGTGGGCTGCTGTCTATGGGGTCGCAGAGTTGGACATGACTGACGCGACTTAGCAGCAGCAGTACAATATTATGGACATCTGTCCATAGTTCTTCAGGCACTCTGTGTACTAGATCGAATCCCTTGAATCTATTCATCACCTCCACTGTATATTCATCAGATCAGATCAGTCACTCAGTTGTGTCTGACTCTTTGTGACCCCATGAATCGCAGCACACCAGGCATCCCTGTCCATCACCAAGTCCCGGAGTTCACTCAAACTCATGTCCATTGAGTCGGTGATGCCATCCAGCCATCTCATCCTCTGTCATCCCCTTTTCCTCCTGCCCCCAATCTCTCCCAGCATCAAAGTCTTTTCCAATGAGTCAACTCTTCACATGAGGTGGCCAAAGTATTGGAGTTTCAGCTTTAGCATCATTCCTTCCAAAGAACACCCAGGGCTGATCTCCTTTAGAATGCACTGGTTGGATCTCCTTGCAGCCCAAGGGACTTTCAAGAGTCTTCTCCAATACCACAGTTCAAAAGCATCAATTCTTCAGTGCTCAGCTTTCTTCACAGTCCAACTCTCGCATCCATACATGACCACTGGAAAAACCATAGCCTTGACTAGACGGACCTTTGTTGGCAAAGTAATGTCTCTGCTTTTGAATATGCTATCTAGGTTGGTCATAACTTTCCTTCCAAGGAGTGAGCACCTTTTAATTTCATGGCTGCAATCACCATCTGCAGTGATTTTGGAGCCCCCAAAAATAAAGTCTGATACTGTTTCCACTGTTTCCCCATTTATTTCCCATGAAGTGATGGGACCAGATGCCATGATCTTCATTTTCTGAATGTTGAGCTTTAAGCCAACGTTTTCACTCTCCTCTTTCACTCTCATCAAGAGGCTTTTTAGTTCCTCTTCACATAGGGGATTTTATTTAAGTCTTATCTGGCTGGCCCAGTGGTTTTCCCCACTTTCTTTGGCTTAAGCCTGAATTTTGTTATGAGAAGCTTATGATACAATACTATAAAGATTTTAACAATATTTTAACAACATTAAAAAAATTCAACAACAATTTTATAAAGATTTTAGTATCTTAATCAAAATTTTTCTCTAGTAAACTCAAATCTTCAATATATATCCTCCATCACTGATGATTGTACTTACTTCTAGTGTTTCTTTTACGAAAATAGATAAAAGTTGGTAAGCATTTATAGATTGAAATCTTAAATTTGATTAACACTGTTAAATTGTCTCTCCAAGAGATCATACTTTTTTTTTTCACCACCACAACATATGAGAGGGCCTATTTCTTTATATAGCTTCCCTGGTGGCTCAGACAGTAAAGGATCTGCCTGCAAAGCAGGAGACCCAGGTTCATTTCCTGGGTCAGGAAGATCCCCTGGAGAAGGAAATGGCAACCCACTCCAGTATTCTTGCCTGGAGAATTTCATGAATAGAGGAGCCTGGCTACGGTCCATGGTCACAAAGAGCTGGACATGACTGAGTAGCTAACACACTTTCATTACCTAATACATCCTATAAATGGAGGGGCTTCCCTTGTGGCTCAGCTGATAAAGAAACTGCCTACAATGCAGAAGACCTGGATTCGATCCCTGTTGGGGAAGATCCCTTGGAGAAGAAAGCAGCAACCCACTCCAGTACTCTTGCCTGGAAAATTCCATGGACAGAGGAGCGGGACAGGCTGCAGTCCATGGAATTGCAATTAGTTGGACACAACTGTGTGACTAACTTTCACTTTTTCACAAATGGAAGTTTGTTGCAGAAAGTTTTTACATTCTGATGGTCTGATGGAAAATATTATGCCTAATTATTATGTCAATTTTATCAATAATTAATAGTGCTGTTCACATTTTCAAATGATTATTATAAATTATAGCTTTATTTTGGTTCCTACACTTACTCCTTGGAAGGAAAGTTATGACCAAACTAGATAGCATATTAAAAAGCAGAGACATCACTTTGCCAACAAAGATCCATCTAGTCGAGGCTATGGTTTTTCCAGTAGTCAAGTATGGATGTGAGAGTTGGAGTATAAAGAAAGCTGAGCGCCAAAGAATTGATACTTTTGAACTGTGGTGTTGTAGAAGAGCCTTGATAGTCCCTTGGATTGCACGGAGATCCAACCAGTCCATCCTAAAGGAGATGAGTCCTGGGTGTTCATTGGAAGGACTGATGTTGAAGCTGAAACTCCAAAACTTTGGCCATCTGATGCAAAGAGCTGACTCATTTGAAAAGACCCTGAGGCTGGGAAAGATTGAAGGTGGGAGGAGAAGGGGACGACAAGGGGACGAGAAGAGAATGAGATGGTTGGATGGCATCACCAACTCAATGGACTGAGTTTGGGTAAACTCTGGGAGTTGGTGATGGACAGGGATGCCTGGTGTGCTGCAGTCCATGGGGTTGCAAAGAGTCAGACACGACTGAGTGACTGAACTGAAATGGAAACTGATACTTTTCCCAGTTTTAAATTTGGTTGTCTCTTTGATAGATGCTTCCCATATATCCTGGATATTAATGTTTTGTTGGTTATATGTCCTATAATATTTGTTATTTTTCTATTCTCTTATTTAGTTAATATATTGTTTTCAGAACCATAGACAAAAAATGCCATATCAGTAACCAAAGGACAATGGGGCTATCAAGCTATCAGCCACTGAGGACATCCTCGATGACGGTACACCCTAGGGGGGTTCAGGATGGAGAAAAACAGGACACTGGCCCTACTTAGTTAAGAAGCATATCAAAGGAATAATTTCATTAAGCCCAGATTTAAAAAAAGAGGAGACTTCCTTAATGGTCCAGTGGTTAAGACTCTGCACTTCCAAAGCAGGGGTACAGGTTTGATTCTTGATTAGGGAACTAAGATCCCACAGGCCCAGCAACATGATCCCCCCCCCCAAAAAAAACCCAGACTCGGCATCTTCTCATACAGAGAAAAGTGCTAAATTCATTAACTTAGGATGTTTGCTTTTACTTTAATTAGCAGTAATCTTTTCATGTTCAACTCTTTTTTTTGTTTGTTTGTTTTGCAAAAATTCCAATGTCCTGGCTCTTCCCTTACCTTTTTAGAACAGACTCCCAGAGATATCTAAGAGACTATATTCTGGGCTTAGTATTGTGTATTCTAGATTAATCTTCAGTAATGCCCCAACTAAAACATAATTCTCACCTTTTAGGCTGTGCAATTTTTTCAGTCAACAGAAGCTTAAATATTTTTATGATATTGGGTCTCATACATTTTCTGTTTATTTTCCCCTCTCAAGTCATAAACATATATTAATATAATTTTATATAAAGCTCCCTTTCTAAAACCTCTAATTCACATCTGATGTCTGTGTAGGTATAGTTCTGTTTTGTTACACATGTTGCCTCTTACATAGTGTTGCTTCTTGCCTGTACTGTGATTTTTGATTGTGAGCTCATGTTCATTGGAACTCTAATCCTGGACTTTATTGAGGCCTTAGTCAACTAAGTACATTCCGCCAGAGAGGATTTATATTTTGTCCCACCAACTGTTTACTAACCTGGATCCGTTAAAAATTGATATTAAAATTCCTTAATAGTTTCCTATCCATAATATAACTAAAAGTAATGGGCTCCATGCTCTGACATCATCTTCCCACAGAGCACTTCATCATCACTAGGGATAGAGATTGAAGATACTTAAGCAATGAGTCAAAAATATTGTTACATGATGATATAAAATAGGTTTGGAGGTGGTGTATAAAATTCTTCCCTGATGTTTTTGAAAGCTAATGGTCTTAACAAGTCACTAGAGAGTGATTACGCATCCCCTAATAAATCTGGCAGGAGGAGAAGGGGACGACAGAGGATGAGATGGCTGGACGGCATCACTAACTTGATGGACGTGGGTCTGGGTGGACTCCGGGAGTTGGTGACGGACAGGGAAGCCTGGCGTGCTGCGATTCATGGGGTGGCAAAGAGTTGGACATGACTGAGCAACTGAACTGAACTGAACTGAATAAATCTGGAACTACCTAGAATGTTACGTGCTGAAATATTAAACCTAGTAAACCATTAAACAGGATGCTTCCTATTGTGTTTGGCAAGAACTGATTATTATTTTTTTTAAATAGATGATCTTCAAAAAATTGAACAACTGGTCTTTTCTATTAGGCAATACAAAGTTATGTGTTATTCTTCAAGAATTCCTGAGACCCTCTGGCTGGGACTTTGTGTACTCTTCTAATTGAGGCCCCATATAGTGTTTCATCACTTTGGAAGTTGTAAATAAAGAATCATAACTATGACATGCAAAATTTATTCATAGAACATTATTTTAGCTCAATCCTCATATTTATAGATGTGCAGAAAAAGCCAAATATAGAAACATGTAACTTTGTAAATATAACTTCATATTCATGTGCTATTATTACTTGCTTTCATATTCCTTATTGATAAGTTTTTATTCTTCTAATTCATCATGGACACTAAATATTTTAAGGAGCATGTGAAGCTGCATTAAGCAGAAATAATAAGATATTATCTTTAAAAAATGCTTCTAATTAATTTTGATTTCAAATAAATGAGATATTTCTTATATTAGATTGTCTGGAAAAAATACACATTTGTAATAAAAATATTTGGCTCAAAATCTGAAAATACAAATATATAAAAAAACATATATACTTTGAAAACTGAATTTTTAAAGAACTGCTAATTAGCTAATGTACTTGGCAGCTTTTTTTCCCCACTTCTCATATCTAGGATGTCTAGAGCTTAGGATTATCCCTAGAATGTTAGTTTTTTATTGTGGTAAAAAATAGATAAATACTCCACTCCTTCACTTTTATAAATTTTGTTAAAACATCTCAATCAACATTTTAATCAACCCTGAATTCATAAAAATTGCCTTCCTTTTTCATTGAAACCAGCTTTCTTAACCTGGCAACTGAGTCATATTAACCTCAACCTAAATTGTTTCATTTTGGAATTGAGATCCTACTCTGGCACCACCTTACTGGGTATAAAGACACTCATTGACATGAACTACTAAGTATAAAATATATGGTAGCTTTCCTATTTCCCCCAAATTCCTTACTTTCAATTGATCTACCTGGAATTTTCCCCCTTTCTCATATTCCTCCCTTTCAAACATCTTTGAAAAAACATCTTCTTTACAAATCCCAATCCTATTTCACAATCAGCACCATTCCCCTCCACAAAAAGACTTAAAAAAGAAAAAGAAGAAAATCAGCACTTCTACAAAGCATCTTGGGTCCAGGGACACATGACTTTCTCTATGTCCTTCTACTAAACAACTATTCATCCTTAAAAGACAATTTTTGTTTGTGGATGTGCTTCCTTTCTTAAAAGTGACTCAGGGACAGAATATGCCTTCATATGCCCTACTCCCCAATACCAAATACAGAAGCAGGTCCATAGTACATGTTCAGTAAACATTTGCTGAATTTATGGATGCTGCTATTGCTCTCCCTCTGTGTTTGTCTCTGACACCAGTTATTTAGTAACTGGATTCTAGATATTTCTCAAAAACTGTTTTAGGACTGTTTTCCCCTGATGCCTTTTCCTGCCTTTCCCCCTCTATTCCTACTTCCGTTTCGACACTTTCTCTCTCTCTCTCCTTTCTTCATTCTCTCTTTCTTTTCCCTCAAAAATCACTGCCTCAAAGTAATGTGTTTTCTTAGTCATGCATTAATCCTTTGTGACTAGCTTTGCGCTTAAACCCAGCTATGATTGCATCTTCAACACCTGTCATCAAACTTGTCCAGTGTGGACCTACCACATTCGTGAACCTCTAACGTTGTCTTTATTTTGAAACACTGACAGCCATATGAGCCGTGCCAATCTGGAGAGAACATGAACTCAGGTTAAGATGTGGGGTTCTTGTGTTTCACCTTTGTACTGACATTCTAATTTCAAACCTATTAGGTAACACAATTCTCATGTCCCTTTCCCTAGAATAACCACTTCTTGGTTTAGGTCCCATTTGTGAGCTCCAAGTCTTTAGCTAGTCCTGTGATTCTGCCTGAATCATTTGCCACTTATCTTAGCCTGTCTTCTGGAGACCAAAAGTGAGCAATAGATATGCCAAATGTATAAGATGTGTACTGAGGAACAAAGGGAGGAACAGTCACACACTTTGAATAGTGACATTGGTAAGGTATAAGGGTATGTGTGTGCTTAGTTGTTCAGTAACGTCCGACTCTGTGGTCCCATGGACTGTAGCCTGCCAGGCTCCTCTGTCCATAGAATTTTCCAGGCAAGAATACTGGAGTAGGTTGCCATTCCCTTCTCCACGGATCTTCCTGACCCAGGGATCAAACCCATGTCTTTTGCATCTCCTGCATTGGCAGGTGGATTCTTTACCACTAAGTCCATCTGTGAAACCCCATAACAGTTTTACTGCCATGGTACCTTTGCATCAAGTAAATTGCATAAATACCAACAATATAGTCTACTCAGATCATGGGGCCTGTCATCTCTCAAGGAGGATTCTGCTTCAAAGCTTCCTGAATATATCTGTTTTTAATGCATTAAAAACTATAACTTTGTATACTCCTAGGGATGAAGAAAGAGAAAAAATCTTTTATTTGAGTCTTTGCTTAAATGTCATCTTTTTGTTGTGGCTCATCCTGACTATCCTAATTAAAACTGCAAACCTTCACAGTACCCTATCCAATTTATCCTGATCTATATCTTCTATAGTACTTATTGCCTTCTGATATATAATTTACTTAACTATTTTTATTGTGCATTGTATGTTTCTCCCTGTTAGAATACAAGCTGCACAAAGGCAGATTTTTTTTTCTTTCCCCTCATCTTAGTCTATTTTATTCATGGATGTTCCCAAGCATGTAGACTAGTACCTGGCTCAAATAAATAATCAAAAAAATTTGATGAATGAATGAATGGACAAATTAAAACAGTGCATCAAAAATATTCTCCAGGAATAAATATACATTTCTGATTCTATAATCAGAATACTTAAAAAATAATATTTAGTTATTCTAATATACAAGATGAATGAATGGTTCTCAAGTGGGATATTTATATTTGTTGTTCTCTTTCTTTGATGGCATCATGTTTTAAAATTAAGTATGACTATGTCCCAGCTCAAAATGATTTCCTGGGATTTTGATTATTAACCAATGGAAATTTTCCAGCATTCCAAGGTGCTGATTTATAGCTACCATGTGAAAGACCTCATGAATAGATCCTTCACTACAGTTTCCTCAGAATAGCAAACCCCCAGCTGCCCCTTCCAGCAGAGTCCATGATTTAACTCTGGACTTTGTTTTGACTCACTGACTATAAAAGGGACTAAAAGGAACATATGGGAGTCATTGAAAAACTGCAGGTGAAACCCACTTTAAGAAAGAAAAAGAGCAACCTCAAACTGAGTAAAGAGATCAAACATAGCAAATCCTTTTGATATGACAAAAGGAGTCTTCACTTTTGTGAAGGACGTCACTGTGAGATTATTTTAAATGGTGATTCACTGACAATATTTTTACTGATGACATGTCTCCTGTATGAATTAAAATAACATGGCTATTTTATAGGAGATTACCTGGGGGCATGAAAGAAGGTACAGCAGGTAAGGAAGCAGGTCTGGGAGTAGAAGCCGGTGTTGAGAGTCTTGGGTTCACCATGGTGTGCCCAGAGACTAGGTTTAAAAGCCTGTATTTTGAGTTTCATTAGAGAGAACACATCAGTCAGAGCAGAACAAATGGTGCTGATGGCTGTCGCTGGAACTGCTCTGTGACTAAATGTCTAATTTATTTATGAGCTTCCAAATGAAGCCCTTTTTTATTGAAGGAATGGTTCTGTTAATTTTAAGGCATCCTGTTACTGTATTTCATTTAACTTTGTTGACCTTAGGTATTTAGAGGATGGTTTGCTTCCTGACCTGAGAGGATTCATATTCCTAAGACAATTAAGCTCTAGAAAAGGTATTATAGGAAAATCGCATAGCCTCACAGTAGAAATGTCTGTTCCTATAATAGTACCATTGTTTTATAGTGCGTTGAGAAGGGGACACAGGTGAAACTATGTTTCTCTGAATTTTGTCACTAGGAAATACTGCACAGAAGAGACAGTTACTAAACCTCGTAGACAATTTTTTTATTATGTGGATTATTGCTACTTACTTGTGTATTTTGCTGACATAGACTTTCTTTATACTTACCCACCTATATTTTTAGAAGGGTAAATTTGCAGAGAAAGGCTAAGTTAAAATTAACTATCATCTGGATCCCTTCCTATGAGAAAGGTGGATGATGAGTTTCTTGAAGAAATGACATCTACTAAAACTATAATGTCCCAAATGGTAACTATTTGCATTTAAATTGATTAAAATTCAGTGAAATTCACAAATTGCTCCATCTCAGCAGGTACTTTTGAAGTACTTAATTGTCATTAGTGGTTATTTGCTACTGGTGTTACCACATTGAAGCATACGCATGTGGAACACTTTTATAAGAGACATGTGTACCCAAATGTTCATTGCAGCACTGTTTACAATAGTTAGGACATGGAAGCAACCTAGATGTCCATCGGCAGATGAGTGGATAAGAAAGTTGTATTTCATATACACAATAGAATATTACTCAGCTATAAAAAAGAACACATTTGAATCAGTTCTAATGAAGTGGATGAAACTACAGCCTATTATACAGAGTAAAGTAAGTCAGAAAGAAAAACACCAATACAGTATATTAACACATATATACAGAATTTAGAAAGATGGCAGCAATGACCCTATCTGTAAAACAGCAAAAGAGACACAGATATAAAGAACAGAGTTTTGGACTCTGTGGGAGAAGGCGAGGGTGGGATAATTTGAGAGAATAGCATTGAAACATGTATATCACCATATGTGAAATAGATCGCCAGTCCAAGTTTGATGCATGAAACAGGGCACTCAAAGCCAGTACAGGACAACCCAGAGGGATGGGATGGGAGGGATGCGGGAGAGGGGTTCAGAAAGGGGGACACATGTATACCTGTTGCTGATTCATGTCAATATATGGCAAAAACTACCACAATATTGTAAAGTAATTAGCCTACAATTAAATTAATTAAAAAACATTAAAACATCTAATTTTAAAGAACAAATGAGACATGTAAATAATAATCACACACAAGTATATGCAGTGCACATATATCAATATTGTAGAAACATTAATAACTGAAAAGATCCCACCACTTATAGAGTAGTGGAAGATTTGAACAAACAGAACCCAGAACTCTATGAGGGAAGACAAATGACCATTATGAGAATAAAAATAAATTTAGCTTTAATTAGGCATAATAAAATGAGAAATATACCAGGTAATATCTTAAAGTTTATCACAAAAGCCTTGAAAGAGTAACTTTGAATGTATATTTTATCTGTTAGCATTTTACATGTTGATGATTAAAAAAATCAATATTAAAATGATGGTTTATAGAATAAAAGTGAAAAGTAGGAAGCTTTCATATAAAAAAAATCCCAATTAATTTAAAATTTATGAACATTACCCAATCACCTGTGATATTTGAAGCATCTCTTGGTCCAGAAATTTTCAGCAGAAAAAGTAGATATTGTATACTATGTACATGTGGATCAAACTGAAGTAGATCAAACCATGTAAATCAGTATCTAGGACCCTTATTATTTACTTTCCAACTTAGTGGTTTTTAAATTTCTGAAGGAAATTCCATAAAATCAGATTTTTAATAGCACCACAACACTTCAGTCAAAAGCCATTTATATGAATTTGTCTTTTCTCACACCTATCATATCACCCAAATTTGTCAAATTATGGATTTGTCATGCTTGACATTTAATTTCAAATGAGCCAAGTCTTCCTAGAAGCATTGGAACAGCTAACTACTAGAGTACATTCCACAGAAAATATGAACATATGCACTAACATGTACACACAGCACTATATGTTATTTGACTCTAATACATTTGTGAGGAATCTCAGCAACCTAAGAAGGGGTGGTGAGGGCAATTAAACACAACCCGGGACGGATCATCAGACATGGAGAGGAGTCTGGGGAAACCCCAGTGCCCTTCTGTGCTGCTCCCTGTGACCTGCAGTTGAGGATAAGGGACAGGGCTAATCCATTCAGCATCTCTGTCCCTGAGTCCCGAGATGGGACTATCAATTTATATCGATTTTACTAAATTCTAACAATGCAGGCCATTAGGTAACTACATGTTAATAATTTATTGTTAGTTTATTTTTAAAATGCTACTGTCTATAGAAGAGCTATAAGTAAATGCTACCTTCAAGTATGAAATGCTTGAGGCTACTTAAGAGGTTTAACTAATATGTGAGGCCATTACAGTCACTCATATAATTGTATAAACTCTGATATCTTTCAGTTATTACAATTATTCAGACACTTGTGTTTACCTTCTTGGAATAAATTCTATCTCTGTGCAGCAGAACAACAATATGAATATACCCTTTGATTCTGTTGGCTTTGTCAAGATTATAAGTTAACTATAAGTATTAAAAGGGCTTATGACTATTCCATCAGAGAGAAAAATTTGAGGTACCATGGAAGAATTAAAAGGATCCTATAATGAAAGAAATTTCTCTTAAAAAGTAGTGATGCAGCAGGATTAGGATGTTGTGCAAGGTACATATAAAATAAAAATTCAGCTAGTTGCTATGTTCATCTTTAGTGCAATTTCTCCACTCTGGCTTTTTTTTTGTTGTTGTTGTTTTAGTTTAGTTGTTTGAGATTTTCAATATACCTAGAAATTTAAATCTGTGGTCACTCTAAAATTTAAGTCATACCTTGATAATAAATAATACCCTTCAGACTACCTTTTCTAAGCTTGTAAAGTTAAGAGGCTTTAGAAAAGCTGTGCATGGAAATGAAAGAAAACAGAAGAGAGAAGAAGTAAGGTGAGATGGGAGGAGCTGTTAGGTTGCCAGCCTCTCTGTGCTAAGATCTCCACAGGCCAGCATCATCAGAACATAAATCATTCACTAAAGCTTCCCTCTTTTTTTTGGCCTCTGCTAATCTAATTCTTAGCATTCAGCCAAGTGCACACAAAGTTTAATCACAAGGCCAGAAATATATGGAGTAAATTCTTCAAGACTAATACTAATCATATTAGGATATCTATTGGGCATACCAAAATGAATTGAAAATGAAAAATAGAGATTGAGATCCTAATTTGAAGGTATTTTGAAATCCATGCCTGGCCCTCATTAGAAAACTACCCACCTCTACTCCCCTCTACCCCGCCAAAAAAAGAAAGAAAGCTCTCTTTTATTCTTCCCACATCATCTCCCACTCCAAATTACATACTTAAATCAATTGGAAACAGAATGGGCTAAATCATATGTAAATTATTCTGAGGTTCAGTTTGTACTGTCATAGACTATAGCTTATCAAACTTTAATGTGCACACGAATCATTTGAGGATCTTGTTAACATACAGATTCTCATTCAGTAAGACTGATGAGGAGCCCAAGGTTCTGCATTTGTAATATGCCTCCAAGGGATGCTCCTGGTCTGATTCACAGAAGATACTTTGAACAGCAAAGTTTTAAAGTAGAGCATCATTTGCTTTCCCAAATTGTGACTTGTCTATCATATTCCAAAAAATATTCCACATTACTTTCGACTGGCATCTTGATGTTTGGCTATATATAAATATATATATCAAAAGTGTCCTAAAAGTTGTACTAATTGTGATTATTAACAAACATCACAAATACTATAATATGCATTACTTGGCTAAAATAGAAAAACCCAGAATATGACTAATCAGAAATGATAAATTATATCCATATTTTACAATAAATTATTTATATTTTGAAATTCTGTCATAGTTGAAATTATACTGATACTGTAATTTCTAACATATGAGCTATTAACTTTTTAATGACATTTGCACAACACTGATCAAATTTATGAGGTTTTCCTTTAAATTATGACACTCTCATGTCACTTTTTATTCTGAATTCATTAAGCACATTTAGTTTAATTTTCTGAAAAAGAGATGTTGAAGGCTTTACATTTTTTTTTGCCATTGACAATTACTTATATTTTATTCTTTTATTTCCCACAGACAGGGAGGCAAATATGTTTTTTCCTTTGCAATAGGAAAAGTCAAGTGACGATCAAATGCATGGCTCCAAAAGCCTAATACTGAAAACACGTATTGTACTGGCTCATAATCAATTAAAAGATATTTTATTTTTAAAAATCAAAGCAAATATGATATATGCTGCTGCTGCTGCTAAGTCACTTCAGTCGTGCCCGACTCTGTGCGACCCCACAGATGGCAGCCCACCAGGCTCCCCCGTCCCTGGGATTCTCCAGGCAAGAACACTGGAGTGGGTTGCCATTTCCTTCTCCCAATGCATGAAAGTGAAAAGTGAAAGTGAAGTTGCTCAGTCGTGTCTGACTCTTAGCGACCCCATGGACTGCAGCCCACCAGGCTCCTCCGTTCATGGGATTTTCCAGGCAAGAGTACTGGAGTGGGTTGCCATTGCCTTCTCCAGAATATGATATATAGAGAGAAGTATTTAAATATGCCATTTCTCCCCTGAATTGTGTTTCTTGAGCTGTTCCTTCCCAATTTTTAAACAAAACTTTTAAAGATTTTACTTATTAACCACTCATGCTATACAATGTATAATCCCAAGAAATATAAAAAAATTATGCTAACCTTCAAAGATGTGACTGTGACCACTTTCAGATGAGATCTTGTCATAAGGTGTTTCCTTGTCTTTCTTGCCTGAATCTTTCACAGAATCGTCGGACTGGCTCTCAGGGTGACTCTTAGATGTTGGTGAACACAAATTTCTCTCAATTTCCACTTCCTGTTAGAAGACATTAAAGGGATATGTGTTAAAAGCTATCAGTTGGAAACAGATGTGGTTTTTAGGGGGTTTAAAAAGTGGGAGCGAGTGAGGGAGGAGGTTTCTATGAGTGATGCTTTCCAATATGCTTCGGGTAAAATGTTGATAACTTAGCCAAGCACTGTAAACACATATCTGAAGCTTAGTTTACTTCTCTGGGAATAGTTCCACTTCCCAAATCAGCTTTTCTTTCATGTGGCTTGTTTTGCTCTCATAAAAGACAGAAAGTAGAAATAAGAGTCAAAATATAACCTAATACATGTTAATAGATGCAACTTCCTAAGGCCTGAGAAATGTCCTTAAGGGATTTTAAAAAATAGCTATATATATCAAAGTCATATGCTTAAGACAGAAGGAAATGAGTTTTTCTTTAATATCACGCTCATCCTATGGTGATAATCTTAGTAATTATAGAGTTCCCAAATTACAAACCTATTCAACTCCATACAGTAAGTACAGTCTGGCCATTCATAGAGATTATGAAATTACTTCTTTGAGACAGTAATTCAAAATTGGAGAGATAAAAATTTCCCAAAGGAAAAATGTGTAAAGGATATTTCAAATACAGGGAGTCTACTGTTCCTTGTTTTATAGATTAACACAATCCAACCAAGCAAACCCCATCAATCAGACTAATTATTTTGAATAACAAATTGTGAAATGTAAATGAGCCAAGACAGCTTGAGAAGCAAAGTGTATTTTTTTAAGTCAAGTAATATGTTGAAAAAACTTTAATAGCTACTCACAACTTTTATATTTTTGTACATGAAGTTGTATTTTCTAAACCATGACTGTTCAGATAAAGAACTGATGAATTGCTCTTTACTTTTGTTACATTTTAAATACACTGGCATGAATGAGTCAAGTTTGAGAGACAGATAAAAACTCTAAAACATTTCTTAGAGTAGGTACATTTTCTGTGTCTATGATGTGGTTAGACAGGCAAGGCTTTCAGAAAAATAACCTCCTAACTTCTTAGCATGTTTATGTTTTCTAATTTTCACACACACAGTATATATACATACATATACTACATTTATAACATTTATATATATACACTGCTGCTGCTGCTAAGTCGCTTCAGTCGTGTCCGACTCTGTGTGACCCTGTGAACTGCAGCCTACCAGGCTTCTCTATCCATGGGATTCTCCAGGCAAGGACACTGGAGTGGGTTGCCATTTCCTTCTCCAATGCATGAAAGTGGAAAGTGAAAGTGAAGTCGTTCAGTCGTGTCTGACTCTTAGCGACCTCATGGACTGCAGCCTACCAGGCTCTTCCGTCCATGGCATTTTCCAGGCAACAGTACTGGAGTGGGGTGCCATTGCCTTCTCCCATATATACACTACATATATATAATTAGAAAATAGTGGTATGTGATTAACCATCTCATCTTTCAGTACCCCTCCTTCCAATATATGATATATACTGTCTTCCTTACTGTGAATGTTTAATTGGAACTAAAAACATTTACAGGCATCAAACAATGGTGAAGAAGCTTCCATTTTTTAAAAAGGCATTGCCTTTAACATTTCTGTTTCCAACTAATAGCAAAAACCCAAATGCTCATAACTGTAGTTTGCTTTATGTCGGATAAGCCATGGCAGGTGGCTTGGTTGCCTTAGCTAGTAGAGAAGCACAGAATGCTCTCCTCAGTTCAGTCTGGTGTCTTCTCCTACTGCCACATGAAGTGACTGCTGTGAAATGGATGCAGCACCTTTGTTTGCTCTTGTTTCAGCAATTTAATCCAGCTCCTTGCATTGGCAAAAACGAACTAAGATAAGCAAAGAAAAAATAAAAATGCCTTAAAAGTCATGATTCTTGTTCAGAAAATTGTTGTTTTGATAATGGCCAGAATGCTGAAAATGGTCCGCAAACCTTTTGTGCACGTGTGCTCAATCGTTCAGTCGTGTCCAACTCTTTGTGACCCCATGGACTGCAGCCCATCAGGCTCCTCTGTCCATGGGATTCTCCAGGCAAGAATACTGGAGTGGGCTGCCATTTCCTTCTCCAGGAGATCTTCACAACCCAGGGATTGAACCCCTGTCTCTCATGTTTCCTAATAGGTGATATGAAATTATCATCTCTCTGTTTCATATATAAAAACACAAAATGTGATTTGGTCAAATTGCTTAAGCAAATTTCAGCCAGTGATAACTCTGATGTATACTACATTGGTATTTTCAACTCTGAATTCACAACTATCATATACTGAGGCAGTAAAGGGCCCCACAGACAATTCAAATATGGACAAGTAGATGCATTTCCAAGCCTCCATCATCAGATTCATGTCAGTGTGTGGCAACTTCCTTAGCACCCTGTCAAATGGTAAGAAGGGGCCTGTATAGAAAAGGACTTCTTAGATAAGGTTGAATTGAGTTGTCTCTAATCAATGATCTGCTGTAATCTCTTTTAATCTGTTTTATGCACTGTGTTCCAACAAAAGATTTACTGAGTAAAAATCCACAGGCTTAAATAAATGCACAGAACACCAGTTTAGAGGGGGAAAATACCCACAGCCTTTGATTATGAGAAAGTGAGATTCAAGCCTTC
Source organism: Bubalus bubalis (assembly GCF_019923935.1). Classification (NCBI taxonomy): domain Eukaryota; kingdom Metazoa; phylum Chordata; class Mammalia; order Artiodactyla; family Bovidae; genus Bubalus; species Bubalus bubalis. The sequence continues at coordinate 81,236,589 of NC_059158.1, forward strand.
TCTTCACTGCTTATTAGCTGTGTGATCTTGTTCAGGTCACTTAATATATCTGGGACTAAGTTTTCTCATATATTAGAGGAAAAGATTTAGTCACCGAACATCTAATATCCAACGATCAACTATTTGCAGTGCAATTTCATTTGAAATAAAATAAAACAAAATTTACAAATGTGATTCATTTTGTGTAGCTTCTAGTCTAGTGAAGGAAACAAAGTGTGGTAAAGCACATAAATCAACACAAATATGCAACTGTATACAGGTAAGGAAGAAGAGATACATACACCCTGAGTGTCTGAAATAGAAGAATCCTCCTAGTGTGAGGAAAATCACAGTGTTCACCTCCACCCTTACCCCAAAAGAACTTTGGCTGATATTTCAGGGATAAACATCCTACTTTGACAAAACCTACTCTAGCTTTTCACATTGTAGCCCTGATTCTGTCATGTGTGCATATGTACACACACACATACGCAAACACACACACATACATACATTGCTTAAACTTCTTCAGTAACTCAGCTAAGGTCATAATAGTTAGTGTGGCCTTCCATTGGCATTGGCTCAGAGGTTAAAGCATCTACCCCCAATGCGGGAGACCCAGGTTTGATCCCTGGGTCGGGAAGATCCTCTGGAGAAGGACATGGTAACCCACTCCAGTATTCTTGCCTGGAGAATTCCATGGACAGAGAAGCCTGGTAGGCTACAGTCCATGGGGTCGCACAGAGTCGGACATGACTGAGCAACTTCACTATTCACTATTCCATTGGCATTACTGGCATTTTGAACCAGGTAACTCTCTATTGTGAGGAGCCTATTCTGTGCATTGTGGGATGCTTAGCAAGTCTTCTTCCATTTTACCCACTAGATGCCAGTAGCATGGTGCCTGGCTGTGACCATCAGAGGTATGTTCAGACATTGCCAAATTTCCCACGGGGAGCAAAGACATCCCTGATTGAGAGCTGCTGCTTCAGGATAGGCTGGGCCAGAAGAAGATCAATATTTATATGAGAAGATAAATTATGAGACTATGGTAGTGCTCCAGGCAAGTGATGACAAAGGGTGATGATGGAAATAAAGAGCAGTGAACTAAGTTGAACGCTATTTAGGATGTAAAATTGACAAGGCTAAATAATGGATTGTTTGAGGTTTGAGGGAGAGAGAATTTCATTTTTCTTCTTTCTGGTGTACATAACTAAATGAGTTGTGGTATGATTAAATAATGTGAAAGCACCAGAAGAAGACTGGTTTGTCAGAAAAAAATAGACCATGAGTTGGGTACCAAGATATCCAAAAGGATTGCATTTGTAGCCCTGGAGCTTAGTGGAGAGGTCTTAATGAACAAGTAATCTGTGAGTCATCTGTCTTACGGTGGTAATTGAAACAGTGGTTGTGCATGAACTTTCTTCAAGTGTGATGAGGAAAACATCCAGAATTGAGCCTTGAAAAATGCTGACATTTAATATTAGGGCAGAGAAGTAATAGCAGGCAAGAAGAATGTTAGAAGAAAATTAGAAGGGAAGAGTATCTTTAACAATATTGCATTCTTATTGGGAGTAAAATTAGGTAGAAACTTAAATACATACTTTGAGTGTAGCAACATGGATGTAAACTGTTGAGCAAAATTGTTTTGCTGAAAGTAAAAAGCTGGGAGGCAGATTGAAATGGGTGAAGAACTGACTGAGAGATAGTGGGTGAAGATTATTTCTTATATAGTTTAGTGTTAAAGTGAAGGGAAGAAATAGAGCAGTAACTTGAGAGACATGTTTTATTTTTGTGGTAAAGAAAGAGATGTGCATGTGTTGAAAAGTCAGTTGAATGGATTAAGTGAGATGGAGAAGATGGTTGGCTATGCTGCAGAGACAAGGAAAATCAATGATGTAAAATTTCTGAGAGGGGAAAGAGAATGGGACCTAAAACATGGGATCAAATATAACCCAAAGATAAGAGAACATACGCATTCTGGTTGTCACTGAGGGGAAGGAAGGTGAATTTAAAACAGATATAGATAATTTGTAGGCTTGGTAGCTCGAAGATAAGAACATCCCAATCTGAGATTGTCTGTTTTCACTGTTAGAATGTGAGGTCTGATGTAAGTGGGAAGAGCATCGAGAAGACAATGAAAGAAGTTTAATTTCATTGCTGTGGGATACAGAGAAGTGAGATGAGCAGACAGATGGCCAGGCCTAATGCAGCCCTGGGTGCCCATTTGAGGTTGACAATATCGAGTTTACAGGGATATTGTTAGATGCTGTTGAGTGACTTTGTCTGAAAATTCTCCATAGTTCTACTTTAGGCCATGAGAAAGTGGATAGTTGCTGACTTCAACCTGGTAGAGGTTATGTGAGGAAAAAATAAAAATAAAATGTGTATTTGTAGGGTAGGCTAAGGTGTGAGAGGGGAGAGGTTTAAGGGTGTTTAGGTTCCCATCAAGAGAAATAAGAAAGTGATTGAAATGAAACCATGGGAGGTAAGATGAATTGAAAGGGAAGAAAGTAAAGAGAGGGTGGATCGGAAGACAAAAAAAGATCAACAGACTAGAATCCTGGTGAATTTAAAGAACACATGTACTGTGACTATTTGGTGAAGCAAATTGGAAAGGAAGGTGAATGAGCTTTTGCTTCAGTGATTTATGAAGTAAAATGGATACAGTTTCTAGGATCTAGTTGTGACCATGAATATGGAAACTAAAGTAGAGTAGAGGAGAATATTGTTAAAAAGGAGGAAAAGGAACTCAGAGGCTATGCTTTCTCTGGTTAATGAGAGGGCTTGGAAGCTTGAGAATCACAAAGTTAAGTTTCAACATCCCTGGTAAACAAGGGAAACTTAACTGAAATTTAATAAAATAGTAATGAAAGGGGACAAGAGGGTACATCCTGAACCTCAGATGATCAGAATTTTAACAAGAGAGTGGGGAAGGAGTGGCCAGAAAGAGCAATGCCTCCAAGTACACAAGGAGGAGGGTTCAGGGATGGTAGTTTTTCAGGGCAGAGTCATACTTCTGTCAAGGCAAGAAAGTAGAGAAAGCACCTCTGGGCGAAGTTGAGGGTACAGAGGAGGTTGCCAATGATGGACAGGTAGCTCCAGAAGTACTGGTGAAAGCTCTGGTTTAAATAATATCTAAATAAATCAAATCTCTCAATAATGTTTACAACCTCTTCTAGCTTTAAAACACCTTAAAACCAGGAAACCCAAGGAAAGTAGGAGGAATTTAAGCTTAAAAAATAATGAAATTTTCTTTTGTTATTTATATAGATTTATGTATTAACATAATGAATAATTTATCTTAGAAGATGAAATATATGTGTTTTAAATATGAGAATGTAAAATGCCAACTTTTAATCACAATCTAGCCATCTAGATCCCAAGAGACCACGGAGCTATATAAGATTGCCTAAAATAGTCAGAACATCTTCCCAGACATTTCAAAGGAAAGTGGTCTGCCTTATTGCATTATTATTTTTTTCCTCTCAGAGGTGGGAGGGGGTGGAAGATAAGCATGGATTAATGAGAATGTTTAGACTTGCCAATATTTAAAGTGCTGAGCTTGCTTAAGTACATTCCTAGACTCAATGGATTATTGCCTTTAGAGAAATTTTATTTTATTATTTTTTAAATTTTATTTATTTATTTTTAATTTTATTTTTTAACTTTACAATATTGTATTGGTTTTGCCATATATCAAAATGAGTCCGCCACAGGTATACACATGTGTTCCCCATCCTGAACCCTCCACCCTCCTCCCTCCTCATACAAACAGGGAAGCTTTATGCCTTCACAAAGAAAAGCTCAAAAAGAAATGGAAATCATCAAAATGCGAGAGATAGGAGAAGAAACCTCCTCACGATGAATTTTGCTAATTTGAGAGAAAAAGAGAACTCTAATCATGGCTTGAAGACTTCATGAGTGAACAATTCTCTTGAAAGTTTATAATCCCCTTTTCCTGGCCCATTTTTCTGGAAGCTTTTACCTTCTCCCTCTGTGTATTAAAAATATAATTTCCCTCATAACTCAGTGCAGCCTTCTGTATGAAGTTCCTCCAATCATTCCATTCCACAAGCATCTTTCGTTCACTCAAAATACTTTTGAACATTTAATATGTCTCAAGCATTGTTCTAGGCACTGTGAATCCAAAGATTAAGATGCAGCTTGGGTCCTCAAGGTGCTTACAGTCTAGTGACAGATGAAATACATTAATTGACCCTCCTAACACAAACAGGAGTGTGTAAGAATAAGGAAAAGAATAAGGCATCCTGGACACACAGAGGGAGGATTCCTTTAAGATGTGGTCAGAGAGAGCTTACTAAAAAAGGTTATGTCAGAGCCGATTCACGGGCTGGAGTTGAACTCCATCCTGTAGGTAACAGGAATCCTTGAAAGTGAATGAAATAGGGGTGACAAGATTAGATTCATACTTTAGATAAACGTATGTGTCAGTTCTATGAGAAATATACAATGGAATAAGATGATAGTATCTTACACAGTGAGTTTGTAAGGAAATCATTAAAATTTCCATTTGGGGGACAGGACAAACCTACCACAGCATAGTGAAAAAGAAAGTAGAAAGAGAGCATATTAAACTATATTTATGAATAAAATTAGTAACTGGTAGGCTAAAGGAACAAAAGACTGGTTCCAAATAGGAAAAGGAGTATGTCAAGGCTGTATACTGTCACCCTGCTTATTTAACTTCTATGCAGAGTACATCATGAGAAACGCTGGGCTGGAAGAAGCACAAGCTGGAATCAAGATTGCTGGGAGAAATATCAATAACCTCAGATATGCAGATGACACCACCCTTATGGCAGAAAGTGAAGAGGAACTAAAAAGCATCTTGATGAAAGTGAAAGTGGAGAGTGAAAAAGTTGGCTTAAAGCTCAACATTCAGAAAATGAAGATCATGACATCTGGTCCCATCACTTCATGGGAAATAGATGGGGAAACAGTGGAAACAGTATCAGACTTTATTTTTTTGGGCTGCAAAATCACTGCAGATGGTGACTGCAGCCATGAAATTAAAAGATGCTTACTCCTTGGAAGAAAAGTTATGACCAACCTAGATCAGATCAGATCAGATCAGTCACTCAGTCATGTCCGATTCTTTGCGACCCCATGAATCGCAGCACGCCAGGCCTCCCTGTCCATCACCAACTCCCGGAGTTCACCCAGACTCACGTCCATCGGGTCAGTGATGCCATACAGCCATTTCATCCTCTGTCGTCCCCTTCTCCTCCTGCCCCCAATCCCTCCCAGCATCAGAGTCTTTTCCAATGAGTCAACTCTTCACATGAGGTGGCCAAAGTACTGGAGTTTCAGCTTTAGCATCATTCCTTCCAAAGAAATCCCAGGGCTGATCTCCTTCAGAATGGACTGGTTGGATCTCCTTGCAGTCCAAGGGACTCTCAAGAGTCTTCTCCAACACCACAGTTCAAAAGCATCAATTCTTCCACGCTCAGCCTTCTTCACAGTCCAACTCTCACATCCATACATGACCACAGGAAAAGCCATAGCCTTGACAGCATATTCAAAAGCAGAGACATTACTTTGCCAACAAAGGTCTGTCTAGTCAAGGCTATGGTTTTTCCAGTGGTCCCAGAGAGCTTAGGCCAATTTCAGGTTTCCTTCTGGACCCACTACAGTGAGGTGTCCTGGGAGGAATCCTGGGAGATGAAACATACACCACACCTTCGCAGTTTGGGCACAATATTACTCCTGATACAAGTTACAGGGGCAATCCCACAAATTTGCTCTTCTTTTTCTCCCAATATATATTTCACACATGAAAGTGAAATTGAACTTTTTCATTAAAATAGGGGTAAGAAAACAGTTATTTTGCTTTAAAAGTGAAGTCTGGGTTTCATCTTGAGGGGTTGGCAGGTGAAGCCTCCTCTGTGCATCACGTTTTGACATGCTGAGTATTAGTTTTACAGGAGACATTCAGATGAAGACATCCAGGAGGCAGCTAGATTTCTCAAAAGAGGAGTCTGTGCTGGAGTGAAAGATTTAGGACTCACCAGCAATAAGGTGATAGTTATTACAGTAAAAGGATATTAAATTTCCCAATCAGAGTATGTAGACTAAGTCCAGACAGCTGAGAAAGAACCTCACTGACATTTAGGAGACAGGCAAAGGAAGCTTATCTAGGGAAGGCAGGAGAGGAGAAACAGTCAGAAGCAGGGCCACTCTGGTCTACACGGTACTTTGTGTGAATCAAAAAATAAAAAAGCCTCCTCTTCAAGATACTATTCCAGCTGTCAGAAACTTGTCATAATATATGGATTTTGTTAGATCAGAACATGTTACTACCACCTGCTAGAAAATATCATAATAGATGACACCACTCTTGTTTTGGGTACCTCTTTCCCTATATGTGTGACTTAAGCAGATTATAACCTGCACAACTCCATGTGGCTGCCAGAAGCACCCAGTGATGATTGAAAGCCATAAATGCCCAGGATGTGGGCGTTTTCAATGCAGCAGAGAGTTTAGAGAAAATAAGCAACAAAAATATTTCCTGGTTTAGGCAATGAGGAGCTGAACTAGGTAAAAGCCATTCTGGTAGAAGAAAGTTGGTTCTGGTGAAGAATTGATAATGAGGGGAAAAAATTATATAAGTATCCTAATTCTTAAGGATTTGAGTAATAATAAAAATAATAGCAATGACAAGAATAGCTAGAAAGCCTTGAACATGTTACATTTTAAGCATTTCATATGTATTACTCTTGCAAGCCTAATCTCAACTTATGAGAAGGTAAATTTACCCCCAATTTAGAAATTATGAATCTGTGGTTCATAGGAAGGAGGACAGGAAACAGATAAAGAAGGTGAGGGTGATATGTAGATGTGTGGCGAGATATATGGCAGAGAGATCATAGCTTTGAGCCTTCATGATCTTTCCCATCTCTGCAGAGAATTCACGATGGGATGTGTGAGGAGAGGCAGATGGTTGTTTTCCCAGAAGATGCAATTTGGATTCAGAAGGCCAAATCCACTGTCCAGTTCTTTTATTAAGAATAATGTTCCCCCCGCTAACTCTTAATATCCCGTAGCCTCGGCTTCCTCATCAGAGAAATGGAGACACCTTGCTGTCTACCCTATTTTCACAGTACTTTTTCAAAGGCTGTCACAAAGCAGCAACACTTTCCCTCCTCTGCACATGTTATCTTCCCCTCCCTTGTCAATTTTGCCAAGACAAGTAAGGTCTATGTCTCTGCTTCTTTGAGTCAGGGCATACCTACTGGATATGGCAGGTGTGCTTACAACAGAGAACAGCATGGAGCAAAAGGCCCTTGTGAATGAGATGAGGGAGAGAAGGAGAAAGGAGAAGGAGATTGCAAGCAGTGTGGGTGCCCAGAAATGCAACTGAAGAGTCTATACAGTTTCCGGCCAAGTCTCCCCAAATGGTTTATTTCAGAAAGCATCCCTGTGCTTTGGGTTGTCCAAGCCACTTGGACAGATCATTTGTACGTGCTCCATTCTACAGCCAGGCTAGATTTCCCAGGCCACAGGAGAATCAGCAGCTTGCAGTGTGTATGAGCCATCTTGGCTGTTGAGTGCTGTGGGATCTTCAGACACCTATAGCCTCAGACCATGTGCATAGCCTCAGACCATGTGACATGAAAAATTCATGAAAGAGTCTGAGTAAGATCTGTTCAGTTGAATCAAACCAACCCACAGAACCATGACAGATAAAAATAAATCATATGAAGCCACTAGATTTGGGGACTGGCTTGTTATGCAGTAATAAATAACCAGAAAATGTATCTTCACCCACTGTATCTCCTATTGTTCAGCTTCTGTGGCCTTCATTTTTCTACTCAAAAATAAGAAAGCTGGAGAAGAGAAACACTCCTTGAAGAAATCTTAAGGGCCAGGATTTCCTGAATATTATGTTATGCCATATGTTTTGCTCTACATGCATATTTTTATTTAATACATTAATACTCTGAGGTAGCTATTTTTATTTTTTTAATACTTAAAGTTAAAATAATACATTTTTCATTGTTGCTGTTGTTTATTTCTTTTTTGGTCATGCCATTGACATGCAGGAACTTAGTTCCAATTGGACCAAAGATGGAAACAGTGTTCCCTGCAGTGGAAGTATAAAGTCTTAATCACTGGATCACCAGGGAATTTCCAGCAGGAACTTTTATTTGGTAGTAAAGAAAATAAAGTTAGAGAACTTAAGTAACTTAAGTGAGTTGCCCCCATCCACACAGTAGAAAGTGCTAGGTTTTTCATCTCAAATGCTGGTGTCTTTGATTCTTAGCTGATATTTTTAATTGCTACATAAACCTGTCTTCCTAGTGTAACTTATTAATCAGTCCCCCAAACTGAAATAATATGGGTTAGAATGGGATGACAGGCAAAATATCAAGTCCTTTACAGCTATAAATGGGTCTCATTCCTCCTTACACCTTTGGTAGCATTATGCCTTATACACTGTAGGCATTTAACACATGTTGAGGTGAATTTTTAAAATCTCATGATGTTTTATATTCACACGGCATCCAGAAACAGACATAAAGAAAATAAGCAAATTCAATAATTAGATGGGGAAAGCATGGTGGACACTACCGCAACATAATTTATACACTCTATTGTATGCCATCACTCAAGAAGGATCAAAAGAAACCATGGTTAACTCCCTCATTTAACCACACTTGATAGATAATTTCAATGTTGGGTTTATCAGGTGAGTTAACTGTGCTGCATGATTTCCCAGTAACATCTCAGTAACTCTGCATCTAGAATCTTTCAATAGGGCTCCACCAAGTTCCATCTGCCCATGCTTGGCCATGTCTCTGGCTGTTCTCAAAGGTATTTCCTAAATCATCTCTGTACTTTCTGCTTCTTCACCTGTGTTCATACATGTTTCTCTAAAGAACACTCTCCCCCATGTCCCTACTTGCCATATTTACTATTGCAATTTCAACCATCTTTTCACATGAAGGTTAAATGGCTCTTGCTTCAGGAAGCTTTCCCCTAAGACCATAGAGAGATGCAATCCCTCTCACATCAGAACTCCTCCAGTATTTGCATTCTTCTTGATGCCTTTCATTCTGCTTTGTACTCTATTCATTTTTAACTCATCTTGTTTTCCCCATTACACCATCAGCTCATTAAGGATATGATTTTTTTCACCTTTAGAGCCCACATAGTATCTAACACACTGCTTTCCTTGAACACTGCGGATGTTTACTAAATGTTTGTTGAATGGATTCAAATAATTTTTGAATTTTATATTCAAATAAAAATTCAGAACTAAATACAACCTAGAAATGTCCAAAGAAGGTAAAGATGTGAGAGAAAGTGAAAGGAGCAGATGTTAAAAAAAAACAAAACAAAACAGGCCAACTCCTTTGGGGAGAGAAGAAAAAACAAAATTTATACCCTACACATGACAACCCAAAACTTTACTGCCAACACTTTAAAATTACTCCTTTAGATACAACTCAGCGGTCTAATGCAAAACAGTTTTTTCACAATTTAAAACAATTCTAAACTTAAAAAAATCCATGACATATGAGAGAAACAATTGGGGTACTAAAATTATTGTTTATAAGCAAAAATATATGCATTTTTGCTAAAGTGCTATAAAACAATTTCCTTTTAAAAAATGGATCATAAGTTACCATGGTATTTCTATTCATCCTTCCAGAACGAGTTTAAATATTAAACAACAAAATAGAAGCTACCACTTCCCAGGGAACAAAATGCATCAATAATTTTTATAATTTTCAATTTGCTGTTATAAATCCTTATTGACAGTATAGCCATAAAATCAACATCATCCTAGTCACTCCTGTAGGTACTTTTATCCCGAGTAGTCCCTATAGTCCCCTGTTCTAGTACACTACATACAGATACCACACCCAGCCATGTTCATTAATTCATTTCACTTACTACTGAACTGCGCTGAACTGTGTGACTCTCCCCGCTTCCCGATTCATGCACTGAAGCCTTAATGCCCTGTTGCTCAGAATGTGACTGTATTTGGAGATAAGGTCTTCAAAGAAGTGATTAAGTTAAAATGAGGCCTTTAGGGTAGGTCTTATCCAGTTGGACTGGCATCCTTATAAGAAGAAGAAATCTGGGCTCACTAATAGACACCAGGCGTGCACATGCAGAGGAATGACCGTGTGCAGAGGCAGCAAGTGGGTGGCTGTCTGCAAGCCAAGGAGAGAGGCCTTGGAGATAACCAATCCTGCGGTGAGTGGAGCTTGGAATTCGGCCTCCAGGATTGTGAGAAGATAAATTTCTGTTGTTTAAGCTAGGGATCCTCAACCTCTGGGATCCATTGCCTGATGATTTGAGGTAGACCCGATGTAATAATAATAGAAATAAAGTGCACAATAGATACAATGTGCTTGAATCATCTCCACACTATTCCCTCCTCACTCAATTTGTAGAAAAATTGTCTTTCATGAATATGGTCCCTGGTGCCAAAAACGGTTGGGGACTGCTGGTTTAAGCCACCCAGTCTGTGTTATTGTAGTCCTGGCAAACTACTATAGTATACTTAGAGTAATAAGGATATAATTGATTATTGCATGCTAAGTCACTTCAGTCATGTCCAATTCTTTGCGACCCTAAGAACTGTGGCTCACCAGCCTCCTCTGTCCATGGGATTCTGCAGGCAAGAATACTGGAGTGGGTTGTCACGCCCTCCTCCAGGGGATCTTCCTGACCCAGGGATCAGACCCAGGTCTCTTGTGTCTCCTGCACTGGCAGGTGGGTTCTTTACAACCAGCACCACCTGGGAAGCTCCGTGTCTCTATAGCTAGACAGAAAAGTCCTTACTACCACTAATGTGGTCTCTCAGTCACACTGGATGCATTTAACAGGATAACTATTAAAGAAGTTGTAAGGCTCACATGTGATATAATGTATGCAGACCCTCTCTTCTGAGACAAAGCCACAGGCAAAAGTTTTCCTAGCTATTTTATAACCTCCTGACCAAACTGAGATTCATTCTTGAAATTCTGACTTTTGCAAATATGTTTCCTCTGTGGCTTCCTGGTGGCTTAGATGGTAAAGCGTCTGCCTGCAATGCGGGAGACCGGGGTTTGATTCCTGGGTCGGGAAGATCCCCTGGAGAAGGAAATGGCAATCCACTCCAGCACTCTTGCCTGGAAAATCCCATGGACGGAGGAGACTGATAGGCTACAGTCCATGGGGTCGCGAAGAGTCGGACACGACTGAGCGACTTCACTTTCACTTTCCTCTGTGACTCTGCCTGCATTCTAGTCAATGTCATTAAATTCTGGCAGATTTTTAGGTCCTCATTTAGGTTGAAATGAACGTAACCAATACCCAGTTCTTGACAAGCCAGCACAACTGAAGGCACAAAGTCCCATAGAATCCTCTGGCAGAAAGATCTAAAGCAAAAAACTATAATTGCACAAACAGCATTGACCCTCAAGATCATTCTCCCTGTGTTTTATTTTACATAGTGTTTATTTTCTTTAATTCTAGGTTTACCACTGAAGGCCATTCTTAACTTTGATTTTAGTTCTAGAATGATATGAAGACATCTTGAATTTTATCTCCAAGCCTGTGATGTATACTAAAATTCTCCCCAAATTTTCTTCTTCAGGATTCCTGAAATAGATGCTGTGGCCCTCAGGAACAAGGGTCTGTTTCTTCTATCTTTCATCTTTTCCTTTTAGTGTTCTCTACAGGTTAGGATTGGAGAAGGCATTCAGTAAGAAATGTTCTCAAAATAAATGACAGTCTCTAGGATTTCTGTAGATTGCCTAATGTAATGTACCTACGAATCTTCACTATATTATCAAAATAACGTGTTAACTCAAAAAGAGGCCTTTTGCTCACAAATGCAACTAGTGGGCAGTCACATAGCTGCAGAATTCAGCAGAGCTCAGCCACTGGGCACTTGGGTCTCCATGCAGCCACAGTCAGGTACTTTTCAGATGGTACTCTCTGGTGCCTGTGTTCAGCCAGAGAGGCTGGTGAGCCTGGACGGCTAAGTCAACACTGTCACCTATACTTCTGCAGCCTGGCATGTTGCCGTCCATGGGGTCGCAGAGAGTTGGACACGACTGGGTGACTGAACAACAACAAGCTTCTGGGGCTGGAAACAATGTCACTAGTAACTATGGGTAGACCTTCAACCTTTCTCATGTCTGTTATGTTATTTCTCTGCAGAGTGAGTCCGCTCCTCCTCTCCTCTACTAGAACACACAAATTCTCTTCTCCAGGGGATCTTCCCAACCCAGGAATCAAACCCAGGTCTCCTGGATTGCAGGCAGATTCTTTACCATCTGAATCCCCAGGGAAGCCCAGACCTTTGACCTTTCTCATGCCTGCTTTGTCATTTCTCTGGAGAATGAGTATGCTCCTCCTCACCTCTCCTGCGGCTGCTGCTGCTGCTAAGTCACTTCAGTCGTGTCAGACTCTGTGTGACTCCATAGATGGCAGCCCACCAGGCTCCCCCGTCCCTGGGATTCTCCAGGCAAGAACACTGGAGCGGGTTGCCATTTCCTTCTCCAATGCATGAAAGTGAAAAGTCAAAGTGAAGTCGCTCAGTCGTGTCCGACTCGTAGCGACCCCATGGACTGCAGCCTACCAGGCTCCTCCATCCATGGGATTTTCCAGGCAAGAGTACTGGAGTGGGGTGCCATTGCCTTCTCCCCTCGCCTCTCCTAGAACACACAAATGGGTATAAAAGAACTCAGCATATATTCACCTTCTTGGTGTGGAATCTTGTATTGTGCCCCATACAGAGAGTTAGATATCGTCATCCCTGTTTTCTAAGTGGGAGAAATTAAGTATAATTATAATCCTGGTTCATAACCCCATTTTTGGTTGAGTCCAAAACGAATACTCCTATGTCCCAACTTTTTACTTTATTTTATTTTTTGCCCCAACTTTTTAAAGAAAATATTCAGTGTGCCATTATTTAATATTCTTAGAAGAAATATTCTTCAGGGAGGGGAAAAGATGATTCAGGTCTTGAATGGCACATTTCCTTATTTCTTTAGTTTAACATATCTCATTTAGAAGCTGGGTATATACATGACTATTTTGCTATTTGCTACTGACTTAACAGAAAGAATGCCATGAGATTGAAAGAAGTATGTTTCAAAGTCCACTGAAGTTCCCCATGTGCAAAAATAAACCATGTCGTTATCTGAGCTTTGAGTGGCAGCGCGTATCATTATGTCCCTTTGTTTCTCACCTCCTTCGAGACCACGCTCATCTGACTTGCTGTGTGCCTAAGAGAGCTCGTGGCATTTTATGCTCCGGGAGAACTGAACACAAATTCCCTAAGACGCAGAATTTAGTGCTATGTACCCTTATTTTCATGCTGGTATCCCATTTAGGCAGTTAATTTTCCATAAAAAGCAGAAATACCGCCTTCTTTCTCTTCTTAGTCAAGAATAACAGCCTGAAGCTTGCCCCCAGTTGCTCTCATTTTGCTTAAATGGACCCCTGAAGTATTTTATGATTATCTTTATTAGTTGGAGACTATATCCAGGCTTGAAATAATTCTAATGAAAAGAAAACTTCTATTAAAATATTCTAACTAGTTTCAATTGGCCATATTACTGCAATGGAAAATTCCCTAATGGCCAAACCTTTAAAGCTAATCTGCTTTAACACGTTTTAAAACTGATGTGCCTTTTGAGATTTAGGTGTTAGCATGCACAGTGTTTTCTTTTCCTAGTCTTATATTCACTCATTATTTCATTTTCCCTTAACTTTTTGAAAATGAGATAACCTAATGCTATTCCCTAGAGCTGCATGCTGAGTTAAGAGCAAATTTCTGTACTCAAACGATCATTCTAAAAAATGCATAAGAATAAAGTGGAGAAATGTGTAATTGTGTGGATGATGACCTAACAATGCTCCGAGTGAATCATGTATGTTTCCCAAGGAGTACAAAGTTCTTGACAGCTTCAACAATTCACATGATTGTGTTGAGTTGGGGTGACAAGGTGGAAAATGGCCCAAAGCTAGTCACACCTGGGTTTAAATTTCAACTTCATTACTTTCTGGCTTAGTGAATTTGAGAAAATTAGTTCACCTCCATGAGCTTCCATTTCTTCCTCTGTAAAATTATGATACTATTGTTCATTTTGTGGTAAATATGAAATATGGCATTGGATAGAGCAGGCATTCAACACCTTATAGCTACTCCATAGGTATTCCAATACACAGTTTTAACAGTCATCGATGAAATGCTAAGGAAACTGAGTTTTCAAAGTCAAAGAAACACTTCAGAGAAGATTTCTTGGGGAGTGTATTTGATTTCTGGCTGCAAATTTTCTTTTAGACACTAAATTGAATATTCAGAAATTGAATATTCAGAATATATGGTCCTCATAAGGTATAAATATTTATATCCATGAGCTAATTATGTTCCATTGAAATTTTGTTAAGAAGACAGCCTGAGATACATGCTCTTGTGAAGCTTCTGACTATCCATGTTTTATGAAAGAATCTTCTAATTATCAAAAGAGGTGAGCTTTTATCTTTTTTCATCCCTTATGAGGTACGGGAACTTGATATATCATAAACTACCTATAACTCTTACTTTACCATAAATGGAAGGCAATGATAGCTCAGACTTGCTGTAGTGATGATTAGAATAAGTACTGAAAATAATGCTTACAAAATACCTTCAATGCTTCAGAGGCAGCGTGCTCTCCTTCAAAGTTCAAATTGTTCAGAAGCAAAAGGTAGAAACACTGAGACTTGTGAAGGTATAACACACCCTGACACCATTACGTGCAATTCTTAGGGAATAAAACACTCAACACCATGGAGGAACAGATGGCAAAGAAAGTTTGTTCAAGTCTGCGCCTCCTTGGAGACTGCTCTCTGCTAGAAATAATACTGTGGAACTCTAGGAAGCCAGATACGGCCCCAGAGAGAAGAAGTTCATGAAGTGGCACTCAAGAAGTGCAGAAAGGACCTCATCCTTTCTAAAGCTTTTCCTGGGAGAGTTCTCATTTCTGCATTTCTGGACTACAGATGGTCAAAAAAGTGTTAAGGGAAATCAGTCCCACTGTGACTGAGATAAATCCTTTCAAAGACTTAGGGAAAAGTAGAAAGTGTACAAGTACTCTGAGATTTCTTATCTCTTAGAAACTCATTTTATAAATCCCCATGAACAACACAACTATTTTAAATATAGTAGCACAGAAGGGGAGGCTCTAAGTGGATTATCCATATAACATTTTTACGACGCTGAAAGGGAAGAGAGAGCTCTTATAGGCCAATTAGATGAGCACTTTGCATGCGTGACAGACTGATGTTTAACATTTGCAGCAATGAAGGAGAGAAGCAGAAACGAAATTGTCCTATAAATAAACTGCTGAACTTTAGCATGTGCCATATTAAGAAATTTTCAATCTTAACTCACAAACTGTGTGGTTTGAATTATAATTATTTCTGTAGTCTTTGGAACAATTGTGGGCATCATAAGTAAATTCTATTTATTCATTCAGCAAATATTATTAAGCACCTATCAAATGCCAAAAATGTTATCAAACACTGAAATTTAAAAAACACTAACAGTCAAGAGCCTGTTTTTAAGAGCTCCCAGTCTGGCAGAAGTAGCTGTAGGCTGGTGCAATGGTGTTCAGAGGTAGTGAGTCCTGAGATGCTACCCAAGTGCTGAACTTTGCAAGTGAATTACACATATTGCCTCTTTGTCTTGTTCCTAGTGATCCCTACAGTATTTTATTCTTGTTCTGCATATCAAAGCATTATCTTAATTAAAAAGGGGGTGCAAGTCCAACCAGGGCAGTATAAAATGAGTTTCTTAAGGAAAATGCGTCATTCCTATTATGGAGAACAAATAAGTTAAATTAAAGAGGGTGAATTTAACAACTAAAATTCCACAGAGACCATTAATTTTACTTTAAAATATTGTTTCTGTCGATGCACACAAGGAAACTACAAAGAGTGATGAATCTATTCAGCCCGATTAAAACATTATTCCATTTCAAAGAAATTGTATCTGTTTTCTCACTAAATTGTCAGAACAAGGTAAATGAAGCAGGCATATCTTTTTCCTCTAAATTTACGATTTTGCATCTCCAGTTCACCCTTGCTTCTTTTCTATAGACCAAGTGGTATCCTCCCTTTTCTAGGGTTAATTCTCTCACTTGTGCCCCTATTATTATTATACGTTCTTCTACAGTTCTCATCTCTGGATGCTGTTGGGGCCCCACTCTGCTTTAATTAAATTAGATTATCTCAGACTAGAGCTAGGACTTAAGTACTCTAAGATATTTTGCAGGAGATTCCAGTGTTCAGCCAGGATGAGAACACTTTCTTATCATCTTTGAGATCTTACTCAACAGTTATCCAGTGTCTCTAATGTACCGTGTCAGAAAAATTATCTAAAATTTGAAAAAAGGCCAAAAAAGTGATGGTACATTTCAATATCACGTTGGAGCTAAGTGCATAAAGATTGTCTTGGGGAATGTACTTAATTCACATCATATCTTTACTACTGATTAGAAGTCAGAATTGGAGACTTAGAGAAGACACATTTAATGTGCAAATTTTTGTCCAATAGAGATGCAAATAATTTCTGACTGGTACAACTGATAACTTCAGTGACTTATGGCCTGTTGGACATGAACATGTTTTATGTCTAATCCAGTAATCCTATCGTAGAGTATCTTTGTTAGATTGCCTATAACAATCTCAGCTTCTCAGCGCTATAAGAACAGGTCATAGTATCACACTGCTTCCTTCATTAATTAATGTTACATAAAATCTTTGACTTTATATTGCCATTTGTTAAGATATTTTACCTTTTTGAAAATTATATTTTAAACACTTTCAATTTCTCCCCAGTTATTAGATTCCTCCTAAAAGATGTTAATGTTTATCTAATGTTAAAATTTTAAAAAGAAAAATTCTCCTGGTTCCCTTTCAAGAAGTCCTTATTTTCCTTCTCCTTTTTCAAAACTCTGGAAAGAATTGTTCACTGCTACTACTGCCATTCCATTAGTTCTCACTTGCTCCTCAACTCACCCCAATGCAGATTCATGCTTCCACTGATTCACTGCATTGATTTTATAATGCGGTCAAGCTCATCCATATCCTCTTTGCTGCTGAAATCAATGGACATGTCTCAGTCTTTAACTCACTTACACTCTAGCCTCGTTTGTCCCCTTGAAATCATCTCCTTCCCTGGGCTTCTACAACATTATACTCTCTTGATTTTCCTCTTGTTTCTCTGGCCATCCTTTTTATAAATTGCTTTCTTTTTCAGTTGTAGTCCTCTTCTCTCTCATTCTCTCTCATTTATGTACATAAGTGCTCATAACAGCTTTACTTATAATAGCCCCAAGCTGCAATTGACACATGCCCTTCAGTGGGGGAGTCAATAAACTGATGCATCCATGTCATGGAATACTTTTCAGCAATATAAAAACCAAATGATTTACACATATTCTCAACTACTTGGATGAATCATCAGAAAATTAGGGTGGATGAAAAAAGCCAGTTCTAGAAGGCTATAAACTATACGATTCCATGTATAAAACATCCTTGAAATGACAAAATTACAGAAATGGAGAACAGATCAGTGGTAGCCAAGATCTGAGGAAGTGGTGGGGTTGGAAGAGAAGTGGATGTTACTCCAAATTGGAATAGAAAGGGTCTATGTAGTGATGGAAATATTCACTGTGGATATCCTGGTTGTGATACTGTGAGAGTTTTACAAGATATTACAAGTTTTACCAGATGAAATTGGGTAAAGGGTGTAGAGGATCTCTATTATTTCTTACAACTTTGTGTAAACCTATGTGAAAAAATGAAAGTATTAGTTGCTCAGTTGTGTCCGACCCTTTGAGACCCCATGGACTGTAGCCCACTAGGTTCCTCTGTCCATGGGATCCTTCAGGCAAGAATACTAGAGTGAGTAGCCATTCCCTTCTACAGGGGATTTTACTGACCAAGGGAACGAACCCAGATCACCTGCACTGCAGACAAATTCTTTACTGTCTAAGCCACCAGGGAAGCCCCAAGAACACCAGAGTGGATAGCCATTCCCTTCTTCGGGGGCTCTTCCTGACCCAGTGATTGAACCTGGGTCTCCTGCATTGCAGATGAATTCTTTACCATCTGAACCACCAGGGAAGCTTGGCTAAGACTGTAACTATCTCAAAATAAAACTTGATTAAAAAACTAATTTAGTTATGTAGTAATTAGTTATTAATCATAAGTAGATTTTGCTATTCAAATATATCAATTCAACACAATTCATAGATTGGTTTAGCAGAAAAATTGTGTTGAGGAGTTTGGTTTTACTTTTAGTAAACACTTATATTGGATGATTTCATCATCTGGATTAGTAATTTGAATGAGCTAACAGGTATGTGCAGAATAAGGCTAACTGAATGTTATTATACACTGATATTGTGAGTGATCAAGAAAGCAAATTGAAAGTAGCTTTGATGACATAAATCCATCATAACTATGTCTGTGGGTCAACTGATTTGAATCATAAATACATCTAATGCTACTAACGATGGCAAAAACTCAATTTCATATGGGAAGAAATAAATTAAGCAACACTAAAATAAAGCTATGAAAATACAATATTTACCGAGAGGTTACTAATTTGGCAACTACAACCATTAAGAATGAAGAAAGGCACATATAAACAAGTAAATATCTCTAAGAAGCCAATAAATGTCACTAAATTCACACAATGAAGCACAAGCATTTGGTTCAGGTCATTACTTTACTCATTTAATTTTACCTCAAAAAAAAATTTAAATAGCTTGGTTATTTGATATGTTAGAAGTAGAAAAATAGAATCTGTGAGAGTATCTAAATATAAATTGAGAATATTCTGCAAGGATAATGATTATTTTGGGGAGAGGAATCCAATTAATATGTTGGGTTGGTAAAAGTGGGAAGGGGAATTTTTAATTTTTATTATATATGCATTGATATTTTTGAATATTTTACCAGTATGCATTTCTTTATTTACTAATTTTATAAGGAATAAAATGGAAAATAAAAATTGGACATAAAAAAAACACAGATAAATTCTATTATAAGAAGTAAGCTAATTATTCCAATTAAGTAAAGATATATAAATCCTTCATGAGAAAAGCCAAGAGAAGGAAAGACAGTAATTTCTTTTTAAGGAGAATTAATCACCAAGGAACGTCAGCTCCTATCAGCTGGTGTGCTGGTAGCTTAGTTTTGTTCTCATATAAAACCCAAGTGAACACTTTGTAAGAGAAATTTCTAAAGGAGTCCTAACAAAAACTATAATGTGCAAGGTGTCCCTGAGGAAGTCAGCTGACTTTTTTTTTTTCCAACAGGAGGGAATACAGATTAGAGCAGAAAAACAATCACTGTTTCTGGTAATAATGCAATAACTTAATAGAGGTTTGTGATAAGAGAAGCTACATTTAAAATTAGCTGCAGTTTGGCCTTGGCACTTCATTACTTTTTCTTTTCTTTTTTTAAAATAACATGAAGTCATAAGAATGAGTTTTTACAAACCTGGGCAAGGATATAACCAGTGCTTGACTCCATTTAGCTAACGTGTTTTCTGATGAATGGATTTCTATATTTCCTTAGGTATAACTATTTTATAAGGTTTCTGTAGAATCCAAAACATAAAGAGTAATCTGTTTTTCTACTCTGTAATAACATCTGGTCAAATAACAGCTTTCCTGTAACCTAGAGCATTGCTATAATATTGGCTAAGTCTGTTGCTGACTTTGGGGAACAAATTCCTGGAAGCAGTGGTGCCTTCCCAAATCTCAAGATTTGTTAGAAAAGCCTGTTTGGGTAAGAAATAAAGAAAGATCTTACCGTGCAAACCCAGAAGACACCAATCTCAAAGAGCAACAACAAAGGGAAAAAAAGAGAGAGAGAGAAAAAAAGAACACACTGAAGCCAGTTTTATCTGTGATAGAACATTATCTTTTTCAAGTATCATAGCTGATGGTTTTCAATTTGGAAAAGAAAAAAAGCCAATGCTCCATGAATGTACCAAAATAGGACACAATTCTTTCTTTGAAATTATTAATCTGGTAGATCACAGTAGGCCAATTCCAAAGGGTTTTTAGTCTTTGTTATTTACAGCAATTAATCTTTTATCTGACAGGCCAGTTATAGAAAGAGGATATTGTAATAAAATAGCCCAAGAGATAAAGAAGAATCTCAAAGGAAAAATTTTTTTCATTTGGAAACCAAATAGAAGTAGAACAAAAAATTTGCTGCCAACAAAGTCTGCTGTATCCTGGAGAGAAATAGGAAACAGTGAATACTTGTGAGACACAGAACTGATAAGACCACATTCTGATGCAGAGGAGAGCAATGAAAACCGCACTGGTGGTCTGTTCAGTTTTCTGATCTTTCTAAAGATAGTACTTTTATGGAGATTAAAGGATAGCATATCTTACCATTTTTATTCTGTCAAAAAACAATGGCATTGTCACCATTTTAATGTTAGATTTACAGTGAAACTCTTCCCAGAGATAAATCTAGGTTAATGATACAGTAAGTGCAGTTTTCACACAGCCTGTTTTCAAGCTTTATACATAATTCTTGGTTGTCATGACGTTAATTGCTTCTTTACAATGTTTATTTGTATGTTGTTTATATGAATGCCAATATGCATACTTTTGCAGTTATTTTTCACAGAAAATGGTTCATAAATGGCCATGTTAATGTAATATAAAGATGGCTATTGAGAATGGCTGAGCGAATCCTAAAGGAAATCAATTCTGATTATTCAATGGAAAGACATGCTAAAGCTGAAGCTCCAATACTTTGGCCACCTGATGCGAAGAGCTGACTCACTGGAAAAGACCCTGATGCTGGGAAACATTAAGGGTAGCAGGAGGAGGGGGCATCAGAGAATGAGATGGTTGGATGGTATCATTGACTTAATGGACATGAGTTTGAGCAGACTCCGGGAGATAGTAAAGGACAGGGAAGCCTGGTATGCTGCCATCTATAGGTCACAAAGAGATGGACATGACTGAGAAACTGAAAAATTGAGAGTGGCTAAGAAAGGCAATGCCAAAGAATGCTCAAACTACCGCACAATTGCACTCATCTCACACGCTAGTAAAGTAATGCTCAAAATTCTCCAAGCCAGGCTTCAGCAATATGTGAACCGTGAACTTCCAGATGTTCAAACTAGTTTTAGAAAAGGCAGAGGAACCAGACACCATATTGTGAACATCCGCTGGATCATGGAAAAAGCAAGAGAGTTCCAGAAAAACATCTATTTTTGCTTTATTGACTATGCCAAAGCCTTTGACTGTGTGGATCACAATAAACTGTGGAAAATTCCTGCCTCTTGAGAAATTTGTATGCAGGTCAGGAAGCAACAGTTAGAACTGGACATGGAACAACAGACTGGTTCCAAATAGGAAAAAGAGTATGTCAAGGCTAAATACTGTCACCCTGCTTATTTAACTTACATGCAGAGGACATCATGAGAAACACTGGGCTGGAAGAAGCACAAGCTGGAATCAAGATTGCCAGGAGACATATCAATAACCTCAGATATGCAGATGACACCACCCTTATGGCAGAAAGTGAAGAGGAACTCAAAAGCCTCTTGATGAAAGTGAAAGAGGAGAGTGAAAAAGTTGGCTTAAAGCTCAGCATTCAGAAAATGAAGATCATGGCATCTGGTCCCATCACTTCATGGGAAATAGATGGGGAAACAGTGGAAACAGTGTCAGACTTTATTTTTCGGGGCTCCAAAATCACTACAGATGGTGACTGCAGCCATGAAATTAAAAGATGCTTACTCCTTGGAAGGAAAGTTATGACCCACAAAGACAGCATATTGAAAAGCAGAGACATTACTTTGCCAGCAAAGATCTGTCTAGTCAAGGCTATGGTTTTTCCTGTGGTCATGTATGGATGTGAGAGTTGGACTGTGAAGAAAGCTGAGCACAGAAGAATTGATGCTTTTGAACTGTGGTGTTGGAGAAGACTTGAGAGTCCCTTGGACTGCAAGGAGATCCAACCAGTCCATTCTGAAGGAGATGAGCCCTGGGATTTCTTTGGAAGGAATGATGCTAAAGCTGAAGCTCCAGTACTTTGGTCACCTCATGTGAAGAGTTGACTCATTGGAAAAGACTCTGATGCTGGGAGGGATTGGGGTTAGGAGGAGAAGGGGACGACAGAGGATGAGATGGCTGGATGGCATCACTGACTCGATAGACGTGAGTCTGAGCAAACTCTGGGAGTTGGTGATGGACATGCTGTGATTCATGGGGTCGCAAAGAGTCAGACATGACTGAGCGACTGAACTGAAGCTTTAAAAGCTACCATACCAAAGGATTCCTTTTCTTTAGGATTTTGATTATTTCATCCTAGTATTGATAGTTTTCAATGCCCCTCCAGGTCTCTGATTTGGACACCTGTTTCCACAATCTCTAGATTTCTTCCTATTAATTGGTATCCTAGCTAATCTAAATTAAGCTGTTATTATCAGGGTTCAATAGTTCTGTACTGATAACCACTTACTGTAGGGGTAACCTACATGGGCAACTAAACCCTTCAGTAGAGACCTCTAATCTGCACTAAGACAACCTGGACACAGAGTATGAAATTCATCTTGGCTAGATAACTGTTCATTTTTAATTTTCAGAAATGTCAATACCACCTATTCTACTCATTGTGTCCTGGAAGCACACTGACCACCCTACTCTCCGCCTTCTTCCCCAACAACAAATCCAGTTTAATAGGCAGAACATTAAGGAGATTTCATAAATAGTTCTTAGATAAATGAATGAATAAATGCATTATAACTCTTGTTATAATGCATTATAAATGCAGTATACACTTGTTTGGAGAAATCTTGAATTGTGTCATTTTATTTTTAAAAATTGAAACTACCTGAAGCATTTCATAAAAATTTTGAATGGTACACAAGAGTGTATGAGTTAAAAAGCAAGTTTCCCTTCCACCAGGGAACTCAGAAACTGCTCTCTTCTGTATCTTTCCACTTACAATCAATGGAAAACAAAGTATGTATGTACATATCCAGACACTTTCACCATTTTTCACAAATAAGATTATATTCTAAACACACTCCTACACCTTAATTTTTATTTAGTAATAAACCTTATGGATTATTTATAGCATTACATATAGATCTTCATTTTTTTTCATAACTAGATAGTATTCCAATGTATGAAGTATATTATTAATATTTTTAAATTATACTTGTGGATTTAGATTACAGGGAATGTAAGGTAAACCATAGTTTTGCAAGATTATAAACTCAAAGGGTTCAATAGATTTTTTCTTAATGACCTTGAGCATCTGGGTAAAGATATTAGAGAAAAAGAATAAACAACAATTGCAAAAACAAACAAAAAGTAGAACAAAGGATCCTTTTATACTTGAACCTCTGAGAAATAAACATCTGCTTTATCTTCTCCATAACTTATTTTTCTGGTAAGAAATGAGATGAATTAAAACATGACTTTATTCAGAGCTTGGGAGCAGGGAATTAATAATGATGGAAGGAGGAAAGCTAGAGATAGAGGACTGAAGATCAAAGTAGCATGCACAGACCTGACAAGAATCAGGTCTTTGATTTCATGTCAACCACTATTTCCTGAGTGATTACTGTAGTCAAGATGCTTACTCGCTTTTAATCTGCAAAGACAAATGACAATTCAGCACAACATATGTTCAGTCCCAGGTGAGTGATTATAGATTGTAATTGCTAAAAGAGTCTGCTGAAAATATTAACACTGCATGTAGCTTCCTTCTAGGCCAAAGGGAAGTACTGTTGTTTTTAATGGTCTGCTGCTATGGGGGAGAGTTTGGTGCTGCTAAATGAGAGATTGTCTCCTCAGAATAATAATCTAGATAGGTCAATATGTCACATGTGATTCAATAATTTCCATGCAATTTTTATATTATTTACTATTCATATAAACCCTGAGTTTTAGGTGTTCTCTGATAAAATCAAATATTTGAAATAATTCTAAAGAAATAAATATTACTAAAACAACTGATTATTAATTAACCATCTTAGCCACAAACAGAAATCCTTGCACAATATTTCATAAATATTATATGTATGTCTGTGAACACTAGTATCATGTCTGATTTTGCCTTTTTTTCTTTTACTTGATATGATACAGTGGGGAAAATATAATTTGGGGGATCAGATCAGCCGGTGCTCAACTATTCAGCTACTAGTTGGAGTCATTTCTGTGAAGGCTTTTGTGGTCCCAGTTTTTGGTGGTATTGTGGGGAGTAAATGAGGTAAACTGTGTAAGAGATTTATTGAGTTAAAAATATAAAACAAAAATATGCATTGATATATATTTGTCAAATAATATACTTCATATTCTACAGTATTAAGTCATACATCTAATATTTATTAATATTTAATTTATTAATTTTATATTAATTAATATAACTATAATGTTATATTATTATTCCCAAAACCTTAAATTACAAATTTCTGGCACAAATTAAAGTTGGAATAGTAAAGCAGAGGAAAAGAAACAATTTTTACTTTTACAATTATTTTACTATTTGCATGTTTTGCTTTAACATCTATTGAAAAATAATGTTATTATAAGAAGTTAATAAAGTGTTTAATTCTGGTTGCTTTCTTAGACACTATATGAACCAATAGATAAAAAATATATATGTGTATATATATATATATTTTAAAAAATTCTGTTATAGTCTATTTATATTCCAATTAAAGTTCTACCATTCTTTGTGGCACTAGAGGTAAAGAACCTGCCTGCCAATGCAGGAGACTTAAGAGATGCAGGTTCAGTCCCTGGGTTGAGAAGATCCCCTGGCAAAGGGCATGGCAACCCATTCCAGTATTCTTGCCTGAAGAATCCCATGGAGAGAGGAGCCTGGCAGGCTACAGTCCATAGGGTTGAAGAGAGTCAGACACAACTGAAGGGATTTAGCACACACACACACACACACATTCTTCAGTATTGTGTCTCCCTTTCTAGATCAGTACCTGGCTTGTAGTTTACTTAAATCTTTCTCTATAACTCATATATAATCATCATTTTCTATCACTAAGTATGCTTCTTCAAGTCAATTCCTGGATAAACCACAGTGGAGCCATAGCACTTCATCATTAATTGTATAATCTGTACATGATATAAACAAGAAGTCAAGAAAGTTATTAAATATACTTGGTAATAGTTATTAGTCTGCAAGGCAAGAATATACAATGGGAAAAAGATAGTCTCTTCAGTAAGTGGTATTGGCAGAACTGGATAACTACATGTAAAAGAATGAAATTAGAACACTTCCTAACACCATACACAAAGATAAACTCAAAATGGATTAAAAACTTAAGACCAGAAACTATAAAATGCTTAGAAGAAAACATAGGCAGAACACTGTCTGACACAAATCATAGCAAGATCCTCTATGACCCACCTCCTATAATAATGGAAATGAAAACAAAAGTAAACAAGTGGGACCTAAGTAAACTTAGAAGCTTTTGCACAGAAAAGGAAAATATAAACAAAGTGAAAAGATAACCCTCAGAATACGAGAAAATAATAGCAAATGAAAGAACTGACAAAGGATTAATTTCCAAAATATACAAGCAGCTCATACAAGTCAATACCAGAAGAACAAACAGCCCAATCAAAAAGTGCAAAAAAGACCTAAACAGACGTTTCTCCAAAGAAGACATATGGATGGCTAATAAACACATGAAGAGATGCTCAACATCGCTCATTATTAGAGAAATGCAAATCAAAACTACAATGAGATATCACCTCATACTAGTCAGGATGGCCATCATCCAAAAATCCACAAACAAGTGTTAGAGAGGATGTGGAGTAAAAGGAACCCTCTTGCACCACTGGTAGGAATGTAAATTGATACAGCCACTATGGAAGACAGTATGGAGACTCCTTAAAAAACTAGGAATAAAACCACCATATGACCCAGCAATACCACCTCTGGGCATATATCTAAAGAAACTAAAATTGAAAAAGACACATGTATCACAATATTCATTGCAGCACTATTCACAATGGCTAGGACATGGAAGCAACCTAGATATCCAACTACAGATGAATGGATAAAGAAGCTGTGGTACATATATACAATGGAAAACTACTCAGCCATAAAAAGGAACACATTTAAGTCAGTTCTAATGAGGTGGATGAACCTAGAGCCTAATACACAGAGTGACGTAAGTCAGAAAGAGAAAAACAATAAGGTATATTAACCTATATATATGAAATTTAGAAAGATGGTACTGATGAACCTATTTGCAGGGCAGCAGTGGAGATGCAGACATACAAAATATACTTATAGACAAGGACAGGGGAGAGGAAGGGGAGGGTGAGATGAATGGAGAGAGTAGCATGGATGCATGTATACTAACAGATGTAAAATAGATAGCCTGTGGAAATTTTCTATATGACTCAGAACTCAAACTGGGAATCTGTAACAACCGAGATGGGTGGGAAAGGGTGATAGGGGAGGGAGGTTCAAGAGGAAAGGGGACGTATCTGAAAATACCACTTGCAGATGGAGTGAATGAGAAAACTTATTTTTATTTAAATCTATAATGTTAAACGGAGAAGGCAATGGCACCCTACTCCAGTACTCTTGCCTGGAAAATCCCATCGACGAAGGAGCTTGGTAGGCTGCAGTCCATAGGGTCGCTAAGAGTCAGACATGACTGAACGACTTCACTTTCACTTTTCACTTTCCTGCATTGGAGAAGGAAATGGCAACCCACTCCTGTATTCTTGCCTGGAGAATCCCAGGGACAGAGGAGCCTGGTGGGCTGCCGTCTATGGGGTCACACAGAGTCGGACACGACTGAAGCGACTTAGCAGCAGCAGCAGCAGCATGATATTAAAAAAAGTAAACATCAAAATATTATGGGATATGAACTGTATAGTACTCAAAAGAAAGAATACAAAAGTTGAAATAATGAAATGACATGTAGAATGGGCTATGACAGAGGTGTACCAATCCAGAATTTACTCCCAATAAGGGTAGACTAGGTAATTTGGTTTTATCTGCCAAACTATAACAATTATCTGAAAAGCTGAGAAGCAAAATAATTAACAATTACAAAAAAAATAAAATAAAATCCAGTGAATAAAAGAACCCCAAAAGGTGAGCCTCACCTTTGGGCTGCTTTTCTTCTAGAGTTAGCTGCTGATCCCATAAAATGTGACAGATTTTAAGAGGTAGAGCAGGGCTGTTGACAAACTATGGAGGCTACAGTGACAAATAATTAGTTTGGAGGCTCTAAGGAGGGATTATCTAGTATATGTCCTAAGCTTTGAGACTCAACCCCAAGGTACTACAAACTAAAAGGAAGGATGAACTGACAATTGACTAGCACTAAAACGAAAGGAGAACCAGTGTCAAATGATCTCTGTTGGGATATAAGGATTTGGATGCTCATAGTAGCCTGCCAGATGTAATTATTAATTCATACATATTTTCATATGCAATATTTAATTCAGAAGTAGTCAGGAACATAAGAATACAAACCCACAGGATCACAAAAGCAATAGACAAAAAAAACAGAATTATCAGATACAGAATTAAAAGTATGATTTAATATGTTCAGGGAAATAAAAAGACAAATTTAAGAGTTTGAGGAGAGAAAAAGATACGTTTAAAAGAGCCTGCTGCTGCTGCTAAGTCGCTTCAGTCGTGTCTGACTGTGCGACCCCATAGACGGCAGCCCGCCAGGTTCCCCGTCCCTGGGATTCTCCAGGCAGGAACACTGGAATGGGTTGCCATTTCCTTCTCCAATGCATGAAAGTGAAAAGTGAAAGTGAAGTCGCTCAGTCATGTACGACTCCTAGCAACCCCATGGACTACAGCCTACCAGGCTCCTCCGTCCATGGGATTTTCAGGCAAGAGTACTGGAGTGGGGTGCCATAGCCTTCTCTGTTAAAAGAGCCTAATGGAGAGTATATGGGAAGATGCCGGAGGAATAGGATGGGGAGACCACTTTCTCCCCCACAAATTCATCAAAAGAACATCTAAACGCTGAGTAAATTCCACAAAACAACTGAATGCTAGCAGAGGACATTAGGCACCCAGAAAAGCAGCCCATTGTCTTCGAAAGGAGGTAGGAAAAAATATAAAAGACAAAAAGAGAGACAAAAGAGGTAGGGATGGAGCTCCGTCCGGGGAATAGAGTCTTAAAAAGAGAGAAGTTTCCAAACACCAGGAAACACTCTCATGGCCGAGTCTGTGCCGAGCCTTGGAAGCACAGAGGGCAACATAACAGGGAGGAAAAATAAATAAACAATTAAAACCCACAGATTAAGAGCCCAACAGTAACTCCCCCAGTGGAGAAGCAGCGCAGATGCCTGCACCCACCACTAGCAAGCGGGGCTGGGCAGGGAGGTGTGGGCTGCATTGCTTAGAGTAAGGACTGGGCCTGAATGCCCCAAGGGCAATCTGAGGGAACTAACCTGGGATAGCTACCATGCGAAAAGTCCTAACCTAAGACACCGCCAGGCCTGTGCACAGAACAAAGGACTGAGCAGAGCTAGCCGGCTGCAGACCATCCCCCTCCGGTGACAGGCAGCCTGAGCCGGAAGGGGGCAATCGCGGCCCCAGAGAGGCATTATCTACCAAACTGTAAGCAGGCTTCATTGCTAACTAAGACTTCTTGGGATTCTGGATGGTCAACATCCACCTGAGAAGGTGCGCCGGTTGTACACCCAGAAAACTGAGCACCAGGGACGGGGGAGGTGATAAGTTGCAGTGACCGCACTCACCAAACACCTGATCACCTGAGCTGCTCAGAGCTGGGAAGGGCACAAAACGCAGGCCCAACCGAGTCTGCACCTCTGAGGACTACCCGAGTGCCTGAACCTGAGTGGCTTAGACCTGGGAGGTGCATGCAGCCCAGGGCCAGCCTCGGATGGTTCCTGGCAGAGCAAACCTAGAGCCTGAGCAGTGTAGACAGGGAAAGCACACACACCGCGAGTGGGGGCAAACCCAGTGTGGCCGAGACACTGCGAGCACATGCCAGTGTTATTTGTTTGCAGCGTCCCTCCCTCCCCACAGCACGACTGAACAAGTGAGCCTAAAAAAGTGTCCACCACCACCCTCTTGTGTCAGGGAGGAAGTTAGACACTGAAGAGACCAGCAAACAGAAGAAGCTAAAACAGAGGGACCCTCCTTGGAAGTGACAGGTGAAATAGATTAAAACCCTGTAGTTAGAACCGACTACATAGGAAGGTGCCTATAGATCTTGAGAAATATAAGCCAGATCAAGGAACTATCTGAAAACGAACTGACCCCACACTGCCCACAACAACACCAGAGAAAGACTAGATATATTTTTACTATTTTTACTATCATTATTTATTTAATTAAAAAAATTTAAGTCCTCTATCACTCCTTTAATTTTCATTTTTATAACCTACTATTACTTTGCAAAAAAAAAGAGAGACCCTATTTTTTAAAACAAACTTCATATATATATTTTCTAATTTTTGTGACTTTTTTTTTCTTTTCTTTAATATTGTATTTTTGAAAATCCAACCTCTACTCTAGATTTTTAATCTTTGCTTTTTGGTATTTGTTATCAATTTTGTACCTTTAAGAACCCAATCTTCAGTACCCATTTTTACTTGGGAGTGAGATTACTGGCTTGACTGCTTTCTCCCCCTTTGGACTCTCCTTTTTCTCCACCAAGTCGCCTCTAGCTCCTCCCTCCCCCTTCTCTTCTCTACCCAACTCTGTGAATCTTTGTGTGTTCCAGACGGTGGAGAACACTTAAGGAACTGATTACTGGTTGGATCTGTCTCTCTCCTTTTCATTCCCCCCTTTATCCTCCTGGCTACTTCTGTCTCTTTCCTCCCTTTTCTCTTCTCTGTATAGCTCCATGAACATCTCTGAGCAGTCTAGACTGTGGAGCGTACATAAGGAAGTGATTTCTGGCTAGCTTGCTCTCTCTTCTTTTGATTCCACCTCATCTCATTCGGGTCACCTCTATCTCCCTCCTCCCTCTTCTTTTCTCCATGTAACTCTGTGAACCTCTCTGGGTGTCCCTCACTGTGGAGAAACTTTTCATCTTTAACCTAGATGTTTTATCAACGGTGCTGTATAGATGGAGAAGTCTCAAGGCTACTGTAAAAATAAGACTGAAAACCAGAAGCAGGAGGCTTAACTCCAAATCCCAAGAACACCAGAGAACTCCTGACTCCAGGGAACATTAATCAACAGGAGCTCGTCAAATGTCTCCATACCTAAACTGAAACCAAGAACTATCCAAGGGCCAACAAGTTCCAGAGCAAGACATACCATGCAAATTCTCCAGCAACACAGGAACACAGCCCTGAGCTTCAATATACAGGCTGCCTAAAGTCACTCCGAAACCAATGACATCTCATAACTCATTACTGGACACTTCATTGCACTCCAGAGAGAAGAAATCCAACTCCACCCACCAGAACACCGACACAAGCTTCCCTAACCAGGAAACCTTGACAAGCCACCCATACAACCCCAACCACAGTGAGGAAACTCCACAATAAAGAGAACTCCATGAACTGCCAGAATACAGAAAGGCCACCCCAAACACAGCAATACAAACAAGATGAAGAGACAGAGGAATACCCAGCAGGTAAAGGAACAGGATATATGCCCACCAAACGAAACAAAAGAGGAAGAGATAGGGAATCTACCTGATAAAGAATTTCGAATAATGATAGTTAAAATGATCCAAAATCTTGAAAACAATATGGAATCACAGATAAATAGCCTGGAGACAAGGATTGAGAAGATGCAAGAAAGGTTTAACAAGGACCTAGAAGGAATAAAAAAGAGTCAATATATAATGAATAATGCAATAAATGAGATCAAAAACACTCTAGAGGGAACAAATAGTAGAATAACAGAGGCATAAGATAGGATTAGTGAGGTAGAAGATAGAATGGTAGAAATAAATGAATCAGAGAGGAAAAAAGAAAAACAAATTAAAAGAAATGAGGGCAATCTCAGAGACCTCTGGGACAATGTTAAATGCCTGAACATTCGAATCATAGGAGTCCCAGAAGAAGAAGACAAAAAGAAAGACCATGAGAAAATACTTGAGAAGATAATAGTTGAAAACTTCCCTAAAATGGGGAAGGAAATAATCACCCAAGTCCAAGAAATCCAGAGAGTCCCAAACAGGATAAACCCAAGGCAAAACACCCCAAGATACATATTAATCAAATTAATAAAGATCAAACACATAGAACAAACATTAAAAGCAGCAAGGGAAAAACAATAAATAACACATAAGGGGATTCCCATAAGGATAACAGCTGATCTTTCAATAGAAACTCTTTAGGCCAGGAGGGAATGGCAGGACATACTTAAAGTGATGAAAGAAAATAACCTATAGCCCAGATACTGCACCCAGCAAGGATCTCATTCAAATATGAAGGAGAAATCAAAAGCTTTACAGACAAGCAAAAGCTGAGAGAATTCAGCACCACCAAACCAGCTCTCCAACAAATGCTAAAGGATCTTCTCTAGACAGGAAACACAGAAAGGGTGTATAAACTCAAACCCCAAACAATAAAGTAAATGGTAATGGGATCATACTTATCAATAATTACCTTAAACATAAATGGGTTGAGTGCCCCAACCAAAAGACAAAGACTGGCTGAATGGATACAAAAATAGGACCCTTATATATGTTGTCTACAAGAGACCCACCTCAAAACAAGGGACACCCACAGACTGAAAGCGAAGGGCTGGAAAAAGATATTCCATGCAAATAGAGACCAAAAGAAAGCAGGAGTAGCAACACTCATATCAGATAAAATAGACTTTAAAACAAAGGCTGTGAAAAGAGACAAAGAAGGACTACACATAATGATCAAAGGATCAATCCAAGAAGAAGATATACCAATTATAAATATATATACACCCAACATAGGAACACTGCAGTATGTAAGACAAATGCTAACAAGTATGTAAGGGGAAATTAACAATGATACAATAATAGTGGGAGACTTAAATACCCCACTCACACCTGTGGATAGGTCAACTAAGTAGAAAATTAACAAGGAAACACAAACTTTAAATGATACAATAGGCCAGTTAGACCTAATTGATATCTATAGGACATTTCACCCCAGAACAATGAATTTCACCTTTTCCTCAAGTGCACATGGAACCTTCTCCAGGATAGATCACATCCTGGGCCATAAATCTAGCCTTGGTAAATTCAAAAAATTGAAATCATTCCAAGCATCTTTTCTGACCACAATGCACTAAGATTAGATCTCAATTACAGGAGAAAAACTATTAAAAATTACAACATATGGAGGCTGAACAACACGCTGCTGAATAACCAACAAATCACAGAAGAAATCTAAAAAGAAATAAAAATTTGCATAGAAACAAATGAAAATGAAAACACAGCAACCACAAACCTGGAGGACACTGTAAAAGCAGTGCTAAGGGGAAGGTTCATAGCAATACAGGCATACCA
Organism: Bubalus bubalis; assembly: GCF_019923935.1. NCBI lineage: Eukaryota > Metazoa > Chordata > Mammalia > Artiodactyla > Bovidae > Bubalus > Bubalus bubalis. Next base: position 81,269,071 of record NC_059158.1, read on the forward strand.
CAGGAAACAAGAAAGAAGCCAAATAAACAACCTAACTCTACACCTAAAGCAACTAGAAAAGGAAGAAATGAAGAACCCCAGGGTTAGTAGAAGGAAAGAAATCTTAAAAATTAGGGCAGAAATAAATGCAAAAGAAACAAAAGAGACCATAGGAAAAATCAACAAAGCCAAAAGCTGGTTCTTTGAAAGGATAAATAAAATTGACAAACCATTATCCAGACTCATCAAGAAATAAAGGGAGAAAAATCAAATCAATAAAATTAGAAATGAAAATGGAGAGATCACAACAGACAACACAGAAATACAAAGGATCATAAGAGACTACTATCAGCAATTATATGCCAATAAAATGGACAACTTGGAAGAAATGAACAAATTCTTAGAAAAGTACAACTTTCCAAAACTCAATCAGGAAGAAATAGAAAATCTTAACAGACCCATCACAAGCACAGAAATTGAAACTGTAATCAGAAATCTTCCAAAATACAAAAGCCCAGGTCCAGATGGCTTCAGCTGAATTCTACCAAAAATTTAGAGAAGAGCTAACACTTATCATACTCAAACTCATCCAGAAAATTGCAGAGGAAGGTAAACTTCCAAACTCATCCTATGAGGCCACCATCACCCTAATACCAAAACCTGACAAAGATGCCACAAAAAAAGAAAACTACAGGCCAATATCACTGATGAACATAGATGCAAAACTCCTTAACAAAATTCTAGCAATCAGAATCCAACAACTCATTAAAAAGATCATACACCATGACCAAGTGGGCTTTATCCATCCCAGGGATGCAAGCATTCTTCAGTTCAGTTCAGTTCAGTCGCTCAGTCATGTCTGACTCTTTGCAACCCCATGAATAGCAGCATGCCAGGCCTCCCTGTCCATCATCAGCTCCCAGAGTTCACTCAGACTCACGTCCATCGAGTCAGTGATGCCATCCAGCCATCTCATCCTCTGTCGTCCCCTTCTCCTCCTGCCCCCAATCCCTCCCAGCATCAGAGTCTTTTCCAATGAGTCAACTCTTTACATGAGGTGGCCAAAGTACTGGAGTTTCAGCTTTCGCATCATTCCTTCCAAAGAAATCCCAGGGCTGATCTCCTTCAGAATGGACTGGTTGGATCTCCTTGCAGTCCAAGGGACTCTCAAGAGTCTTCTCCAACACCACAGTTAAAAGCATCAATTCTTCGGCGCTCAGCTTTCTTCACAGTCCAACTCTCACATCCATACATGACCACAGGAAAAACCATAGCCTTGACTAGACGGACCTTTGTTGGCAAAGTAATGGCTCTGCTTTTGAATATGCTATCTAGGTTGGTCAGAACTTTCCTTCCAAGGAATAAGGGTCTTTTAATTTCATGGCTGCAGTGATTTTGGAGCCCCAAAAAATAAAGTCTGACACTGTTTCCACTGTTTTCCCATCTTCATATCTGTAAATCAATCAATGTAATACACCACATTAAGAAACTGAAAAATAAAGGCTATATGATTATCTCAACAGATGCAGAGAAAGCCTTTGAAAAAATTCAACATCCATTTATTATAAAAACTCTCCAGAAAGCAGAAATAGAAGGAACATACCTCAATATAATAAATAAAAGCTATATATGACGAACCCATAGCAAACATTATCCTCAGTGGTGAAAAATTGAAAGCATTTCCCCTATCGTCAGGAACAACATAAGGGCGCCCACTTTCACCACTACTATTCAACATAGTTTTGGAAGTTTTGGCCACAGCAATCAGAGCAGAAAAAGAAATAAAAGGAATCCAAATTGGAAAAGAAGTAAAACTCTCACTGTTTGCAGATGACATGACCCTTTACATAGAAAACCCTAAAGACTCCACCAGAAAATTACTAAAGCTAATCAATGAATAGTAAAGCTGCAGGATATAAAATCAACACACAGTAATCCCTTGCATTCCTATACACTAATAATGAGAAAATAGAAAGAGAAATTAAGGAAACAATTCCATTCACCATTGCAACGAAAAGAAATACTTAGGAATATATCTACCTAAAGAAACTGCTGCTGCTGCTAAGTCACTTCAGTCGTGTCCAACTCTGTGTGACTCCATAGACGGCAGGCCACCAGGCTCCCCCATCCCTGGGATTCTCCAGGCAAGAACACTGGAGTGGGTTGCCATTTCCTTCTCCAATGCATGAAAGTGAAAAGAGAAAGTGAAATCGCTCAGTCGTATCCGACTCTTAGCGACCCCATGGACTGCAGCCTACCAGGCTCCTCCGTCCATGGGATTTTCCAGGCAGGAGTATTGGAGTGGGGTGCCATTGCCTTCTCCAACGTAAAGAAACTAAAGACCTATATATAGAAAATTATAAAACACTGGTGAAAGAAATCAAAGAGGACACTAATAGATGGAGAAATATACTGTGTTCATAGATCAGAAGATTCAATATAGTGAAAATGAGTATACTACCCAAAGCAATCTATAGATTCAATGCAATCCCTATCAAACTACCAGCGGTATTTTTCACAGAGCTAGAACAAATAATTTCGCAATTTGTATGGAAATACAAAAAACCTTGAATAGCCAAAGCAATCTTGAGAAAGAAGAATGGAACTGGAAGAATCAACCTGCCTGACTTCAGGCTCTACTACAAAGTCACAGTCTTCAAGACAGTATGACGCTGGCACAAAGACAGAAATATACATCAGTGGAACAAAACAGAAAGCCAAGAGATAAATCCACACACCTATGGACACCTTACAGAGAAGGTGATGGCACTCCAGTACTCTTGCTTGGAAAATCCCATGGATGGAGGAGCCTGGTGGGCTGCACTCCATGGGGTCGTGAAGAGTCGGAGATAACTGAGCAACTTCACTTTCACTTTCACTTTCCACTGTCATGCATTGGAGAAGGAAATGGCAACCCACCCCAGTGTTCTTGCCTGGAGAATCCCAGGGACGGGGGAGCCTGGTGGGCTGCCATCTATGGGGTTGCACAGAGTCGGACACGACTGAAGTGACTTAGCAGCATGGACACCTTATCTTTGACAAAGGAGGAAAGAATATACAATGGAGAAAAGACAATCTCTTTAACAAGTGGTGCTAGGAAAACTGGTCAACCACTTGTAAAAGAATGAAACTAGAACACTTTCTAACACCATACACAAAAATAAACTCAAAATGGATTAAAGATCTAAACGTAAGACCAGAAACTATAAAACTTCTAGAGGAGAACATAGGCAAAACACTCTCCAACATAAATCACAGGAGGACCCTCTATGACCCACCTCCCAGAATATTGGAAATAAAAGCAAAAATAAATAAATGGGACCTAATTAAAATTAAAAGCTTCTTCACAACAAAGGAAACTCTAAGAAAGGTGAAAAGACAGCCTTCAGAATGAGAGAAAATAATAGCAAATGAAGCAACTGACAAACAACTAATCTCAAAAATATATGAGCAACTCCTGCAGCTCAATTCCAGAAAAATAAACGACCCAATCAAAAAATGGGCCAAAGAACTAAACAGACATTTCTCCAAAGAAGACATACAGATGGCTAACAAACATGAAAAGATGCTCAACATCACTCATTATCAGAGAAATGCAAATTAAAACCACAATGAGGTACCATTTCACGCCAGTCAGAAAGGCTGCGATCCAAAAGTCTACAAGCAATAAACGCTGGAGAGGGGGTGGAGAAAAAGGAACCCTCTTACACTGTTGGTGGGAATGCAAACTAGTACAGCCACTATGGAGAACAGTGTGGAGATTCCTTAAAAAACTGGAAATAGAACTGCCTTATGATCCAGCAATCCCACTGCTGGGCATACACACTGAGGAAACCAGAATTGAAAGAGACACGTGTACCCCAACATTCATCGCAGCACTGTTTATAATAGCCAGGACATGGAAGCAACCTAGATGTCCATCAGCAGAGGAATGGATAAGAAAGCGGTGGTACATATACACAATGGAGTATTACTCAGCCATTAAAAAGAATACATTTGAATCAGTTCTAATGAGGTGAATGAAACTGGAGCCTATTATACAGAGTGAAGTAAGCCAGAAAGAAACACCAATACAGTATACTAATGCATATATACTCTTGCCTGGAGAATCCCATGGATGGAGGAGCCTGGTGGGCTACAGTCCATGGGGTTGCTAAGAGTCGGACACGACTGAGCGACTTCACTTTCTCTTTTCACTTTCATGCATTGGAGAAGGAAATGGCAACCCACTCCAGTGTTCTTGCCTGGAGAATCCCAGGGACAGGGGAGCCTGGTGGGCTGCCGTCTATGGGGTCGCACAGAGTCGGACATGACTGAAGTGACTTAGCAGCAGCAGCAATGCATATATATGGAATTTAGAAAGATGGTAATGATAACCCTGTATGTGACACAGCAAAAGAGACACAGATATATAGAACAGTCTTTTGGACTTGTGGGAGAGGGCGAGGGTGGGATGATTTGGGAGAATGGCATTGAAACATGTATAATATCATATACGAAACGAATCGCCAGTCCAGGTTCGATGCATGATACAGGATGCTTGGGGCTGGTGCACTAGGATGACCCAGAGGATGGTACGGGGAGGGAGGTGGGAGGGGGGTTCAGGATGGGGAACACTTGTACACCTGTGGCAAATTCATGTTGATGTATGGCAAAATCAATACAATTTTGTAAAGTAATTAGCCTCCAATTAAAATAAATAAATTTATATTAAAAGAGCCTAATGGAGATTCTAAACAAAAGGAAGATACAATTCCTAAAATTAAGAGTATAATACAATGGTTTGAATTCTATTAGACACAACTGAAGACAGAATTAGTGGAGGAGTCAGAAGAAATATACAAACTGAAATACAGATAAAAGTAAGGTTGCAAATACAGATAGGGCATAAAAGATAAAGGGGTACTATGAAAAGTATATAATAAGTATAACTGGAGTCTTAGAAGGGACTGGGAGAGGGAACATGATGGAAAAATAGTTTAAAGAGATTAACTGACTAAAAATTTCCCAAGACTAATAAAGGCAGCAAACATTTCCACAAAGCAAAGAATTATAGATATAAGGAAAATGATACTCTTTAGAGTATCATCATAGAAAAATGACTAAAAAAAAAAGTCAAAAGCAAAGAAAGATCATTTTACAGGAACAAGACTGTCAGTTAATTCCTCATTGGAAACTATTTCAAACAACTCGCAATGGAATCATAGCTAGGTACTTCATTTCAGCATATTGAATATACTATGCCTTATTCAGCAAAACATCCTCCAATATGAAAGTGAAATACAGATATTTTCAAGCAAATAAAAATGTAGAGCATATACTACAACCAGCCACAGATCAAACAAGATACCCTACAGTGTTTTTCAGATGATTGGCCAGTGATCCATGAGAAAAGGTTGGAGATTTAGGAAGCAATATCTGAAAAGATATTTGAGTGATATTAACTTTTGCCTGCAATGCAGGAGACCTGGGTTCAATCCCCGAGTCAGGAAGATCCCCTGGAGAAGGGAATGGCTACCCACTCCAGTATTCTTGCTTGGAGAATTCAATGCACAGAGGAGCTTGGCAGGCTACAGACCGTGGTGTCACAAAGAATCGAACATGACTGAGTGACTAACACTTCACTTCACTTCAACTGCTTAAAAACAATCATGTCTTGTAGAGTTTAAATACAGAGAAAATCCCTATCACAATGACATAACAATTGTGAATGGAACAAATGGAATTAAAATATTCTAAAATTTTGCATTGTCTAAGAAGAGGTAAAACTACTAATTTATATTAGATTCTGATATGAATGCACATTGTAATCTGAGAATTATTCCAAAGTGTCCTGTACTGGTCTAAGAGGCACCTAAGACCATTTAGTGTGTCCGTGAAGATGGTTTGATTTTCATAATAAGAAGCTATTTGCCCTTTTCACTGAGTTGGCATTTTATTTGACTGTGCGGAGGCCATGACAAGTAAAATTGTTAGATTCTTAGCCCCAAATAAGGCAGTGATACCAAACTCTACTAGTTTTTGTTGTACTTTTTTGTGCTAAATGTCAGTATTTTTTTTTTTTTTCTGTAAGGTCCAGAAAGGAAAAGTTTTAGACTTTGTAGGCCATATAGTCTCTGTCTCAATTACTAAACCCTGAAATTTAAAAGCAAAACATCTGTAGACAATATATAAATAAATGGATATGGCTGTATTCCAAGAAATCGTCATTTTTTAAAAAAAGTAGCTATGGGTTGCAATTGACCTATTGACCATCATTTGCTGACCTCTGGTCTATGATTCACATTTGCAGTAAGAATAAGTTAACACACACACACACATATATATACACATACACATAGACAGGTTTACTTAAAAATTTCCCTTGCTGAAGGAGTAGGAATTATTGATTTTTTAAAAGCTTAACTCTTGAGTACATGTATATTCTTTGTGACATAGTGGGAAGTAAGCATAAAGCATATTGTCTGCATGCTGAAGGAAACTGCGTATTGTCTTAAGGAAAGGTACTTATGTGACTCTATCATTTGTGTGCTGAACCAACTGCTTCCTTGTTGAAGACCACTGCTACTTGAAAGAACAATTAACACATCAACTATAGTTATTTAGATTTTGAAATTTGGTAGACCAGACAATGAGATGTGAAGGGAATTCTTATAAGGGGTTTTGGGAAAAAGTTGTTTTTGCTATAAAAAAAAAAAAAAAAAACCCAAAACACTCTAATAATTGCTTCTTCTCCACTGGGTATAATCCTTTCTGCATGTGATGCCCAGAAGTATGACAAACATCTTCTAAGGTAGAAGGCCACTTACCTGAGGGCAAAACCAATGGCATCTTAAGTGACACACTGCTGGTATACTAAGTGGACAGCATTGCAGTACAAGGGTTACTCTTCCAGTTTTGTCAGGTCATTAATCTATCCATTTATTTAGCAAACATTTGTTACATGCTAATTATATGCCAAGTACAGGGGAAAATGGCAGAGTCCCTCAGATCCTAGATGCTAAATTCTAATAGAGAAGACGGAGAATACACTTGTAATTAAATGCGTGAGGAGAATTCAGAGGGCTATGGAAATGTGACCTGTCTGGGGTGCCGTGAATGGCTTTCTGAGTACAGTATAACCCAAACTTGAAAAATGAGTTAGAGTTGGCTAGGATAAAGGATAGAGAGAAGGGGTTCCAGAAAGGAAACCAATGCATTTAAAATATGAGAGAACAGGGAGCACACGGAAGGAAGTTAAGGGAGCCCAATATGCCTAGAACACAAAGAACAAGGCATGGCAGTCATGAAGGCTGGAGGAGCGCTTGGGCACTCTGCAATCTTAGAATGTATAGACCACATTAGAGATTTTAAACCTTATCCTAAAAAATATGCCAGGGATACGAGGCTTTAAATCTGGGCTTTGGCATGCTCAAATTAGCATTTTAAAAGATCATTCTGGCTATGAGTTGGAGATAGATTAGATCAGGCCTGCATTGGAAGCCAGGGCCTCAGTAAAGAGGCGCCCAGAGGAGACAGATGAAGCAGCTGGTGGTGGGGCAGTGGCAGTGGTGTTAAACAGGGAAATGCAACCTAGTCTGAGGTGCAGTGAAAGTGAGAATGTGAGGTTCGAGCAGGCACTTGAAGGATGCTTAAGAGTTGGCTAGAATTAAGGATACAGTGAATTTTTGATAGTGCTTTTGGGGGTTGAGTCAGGGAAGGAGCATATATAAAATGTTATAGAATAAGTCCCAGATCAAAATTTTTATACTGTTTATCTAATTTTATAATATGTTGGATACTTTCATACACTCCAGATTTTGTCCATCTATAATTTATCTTCTTTCCAAAAGAAAAGTTTTAAGATCACTATTGTCATAAATCCAGTAGTTCCTAATGAAATATTTTCACAGGACACATGATTACAATCATACAGCCTTTTGTATGATTACAGTTATCTGATTAAAGTACATGGTTAAGTTGATTTGATCTCCACCCCTCCTAGCTAGCTATGTTTTCTCACATAAGATATCAACCATAATATCTCCTGAATATATTTAAAATATTTAAAGGAAATAATATTTCAAAGCAGGCATATTTTTTTGTGTGCTTGAATAGCTTTACTCCAATCTTAAATTAAGGGACCTATATTTAAATAATTTCTGGTTTCTGACCTAGTAATTAGAGATCTCTTATTTTATTCATCATAGATAAATAACAGAAGATAACACTCAGATTCTCAGAATCTGAAAACTCTTTGTGCATGAAGAGTGTCCAATTCATCATCTGATTATTTTAACAACATAAGACGTTTTCTCACTGTAAGTAACAATTATTATGTATTCTGATTCCTTTTAACTTAAGAATGAAGGTTCTTTGGGTTCTTTCTGAAGCTATAACAGTACAAGGTGAGCTAAGCAATTTAATTTAGAAATTAAAATTGACCATTGTGTACATTTAAAGGTAGAGTCAAAACAAAGTCTACATGATTTCTCAGTTAAATTGCTTCATTTCTTTAAAAAAAAAAAAACTAAATTGAATATCATATATTTAGATCAAAAAGTTATAGCATATTATTGTCCTAAAGCCTTCAAAATCTTCACATTCAATGTTTTGGAAATTAACACAATCATAAATATATTTATTAAAATTATATATAAATTGGGTATAAATAAAAAATCATGATCATAGAAATGGCTAAATTTGTCTCCAGAAATGGTTCTTTCATGTAGGGAAAGGTTCCACTGTACTCCTAACTGAGAGAGAGAAATTATCTTATTCCAGAACTCCAAAGTATAAAACTAACATTCATACAGTAAACACATTCATGGGTTAGTTAATTCATTTAGCCAAAAATACATATTTGGTTTTGAACCCCTCAAATGAGATTGGAATATTTCTGCTTTCCTTCCTTCCATCTCTTTGCTCAATCCTCAGGGAGTGAAAAGGACTGATTTAACTTCTGGGTCATTTTTAGCATAATAAAATTCTTGTCTTTCAGGGTTCTACTTTATTATACATACTATTCCATACTATCCCATAATATATTCTATTAAGGGTTCTTGCCGTTAATACCCTCTGGCATTCATTTCTACTCCCTCTCCTTCAGAGTCCATCACCTTATCAGCTAGCCTACAGTATAAGTAAATGCCCTTTGGGCCACTGCATCTTAAGTGTCCTGTTTTACCTTTCTGGGATTTTTGCTTTCTCTGATAATTATTTACTCTGAATGTCCTTGCTATATGCTCACTTCCTAAAAGCTTTCACAGAATCATTTTTATTTTGTCTCCTGCATCTCTGTTTCAGAGTTAGTCTCTAAATAACCAATATCATCATTACAGCAAAGAGTGCCACGTTGTAGTTCAGTCCCTAAGTTGTGTCTGACACTGCAAACCTGAGAACTGCAGCACGCCAGGCTTCCCTGTCCTTCACTCATTCCATTGTGGCTCAGCTGGTAAAGAATCCACCTGCAGTGTGGGAGACCTGGGTTAGATCCCTGGGTTGGGAAGATCCCCTGGAGAAGGGAAAGGCTACCCGCTCCAGTATTCTGGCCTGGAGAATCCCATGGACTAAGTCCATCAGGTCACAAAGAGTTGGACATGACTGGGTAACTTTCACTTTCACTTTGGGCTTCCCTCATACCTCAGTTGGTGGAGAATATACCTGCAGTGCAGGAGACCTGGATTTGACCCCAGGGTGAGGGAGACCCCTGGAGAAGAAAATGGCAACCCACTCCAGTATTCTTGCCTGGAGAATCCCATTGACAGAGGAGCCTGGCAGGCTACAGTCCATAGGGTCACCAGAGTCGGGCATGACTTAGCGACTAAAGAGAGAGAAAACTGTCCACTGAGTTGGTAATGCTATCTAACCATTTCATCCTCTGCACCACCCCTCCCTCCCCCTTCTCATTTTGCCTTCAATCTTTCCCAGCATCAGGGTCTTTTCCAACAAGTCAGCTCTTCATATCAGATAGCCAAAGTATTGGAGCTTCAGCTTTAGCATTAGTTCTTCTAACGAATATTCAGGGTTGATTTCCTTTAAGATTGACTGGTTGGATCTTCTTGCTGTCCAAGGGACTCTCAAGATTCTTCTCCAGCACCACAATTTGAAAGCATCAGTTCTTTGGAACTCAACCTTCTTTTTGGTCCAACTCTCACATCCATACATGACTACTGGAAAAACCATAGCTTTGATTACATAGACCTTTGTCTTCAAAGTGTTTTCTTTGCTTTTTAATATGCTAGGGTCTATGTTCATCACAGCTTTCTTCCAAGGGGTAAACGTCTTTAAATTCATTGCTGCAGTCACCATCCACACTGATTTTAGAGCCCAAGAAAGCAAAATCTGTCACTGCTTCCACATTTTCCTCAACTATGTGCCATGAAGTGCTGGAACTGAATGCCACAATCTTAGTTTTTTGAATGTTGAATTTTAACGCAGCTTTTTCACTCTTCTCTTTTACCCCCATCAAGAGAGTCTTTAGTTCCTCTTTACTTTCTGTCATTAGAGTGGTATCATGTGCATATCTGAGGTTGTTGATATTTCTCCTGGCAATCTTGATTCCAGCTTGTGATTCATCCAGCCTGGCATTCTGCATGATGTACTCTGCATATTGAAGTTAAATAACAGGGTATTTTAAAACAATATTTAGCCTTGTCATATTCTTTTCTTAATTTTGAACCACTCCATTGTTTCATGCCTGGTTTTAACTGTTGCTTCTCAATCTGTATACAGATTTCTCAGGAGACAGATAAGGTGGTCTGGTATTCCTATCTCTTTAAGGATTTTCTATAGTCAAAGGCTTTAGAATAGTCAATGAAGTAGATGTTTTCCTGGATTCTCTTCCTTTTTCTGTCATCCAGTGAGTGTTGGCAATTTGATCTCTGGTTCCTCTGCCTTTTCTAAACCCAGCTTGTACATCTGAAGTTCTCAGTTCACATAATGCTGAAGCCTGTGTGTGGGCTAAGTCACTTCAGTTATGTCCAACTCTTTGTGACCCTATGGACTGTAGCCCAACAGGTTCTTCTTTCCATGGGATTCTCCAGGCATGAATACTGGAGTGTGTTGCTGTGTCCTCTTCCAGTGGAATTTCTCAACCCAGGGATTGAACTTATGTCTCTTATGTCTCCTGCATTGGCACTTGGATTCTTTACCACAAGTGCCATCTGGGAAACTTAAGCCTAGCTTGAAGAACTTCGAGCATAACTTTGCTAGCATGTAGAAACTAGCATGATTGTATGGTAGTTTGAACATTCTTTGGCATTGTCCTTCTTTGGGATTGGAATAAAAACTGACCTTTTCTAGTCCTGTGGCCACTGCTGAGTTTTCCAAATTTGCTGACATACTGTGTGCAACACTTTAATAGCATCATCTTTTAGGATTTTGAATAGCTCAGTTCGAATTCCATCACTTTCACGAGGCTTTGGTCGTGGCTATGCTTCCTAAGGCCCACTTGACTTCACACTCCAGGATTTCTGGCTTTAGGTGAGTGACCACATCTTCATGGTTATCTGGGTTAGTAAGACTTTGTTTGCATAGTTCTTCTGTGTATTCTTGCCACCTCTTCTTAACCTCCTCTGCTTCTATTAGGTCCTTACTGTGTCTGTCCTTTATCATGTCCATCCTTGCATGAAATGCTCCCTTGATATCTCCAATTCTCTTGAAGAGATCTCTAGTCTTTCCCATTCTATTGTTTTCCTCCAGTTATTTGCACTGTTCACTTAAGAAGGCTTTCTTATCTCTCCTTGCTATCCTCTGGAATTCTGCATTCAGTTGGGTATATCTTTCCCTTTCTCCCTGCCTTTCACTTCTTTTCTCAGCTACTTGTAAAGTTTCCTTAGACAACCACTTTGCCCTCTTGCATTTCTTTTTCTTTGGGATGGTTTTGGTCAGTGCCTCCTGTACAATGTTATGAACCTCCATCCATAGTACTTCAGGCACTCTGACTACCAGATCTAATCCCTTGAATCTATTCATCACCTCCACTGTATAAATGCTTATACAGTGGAGGATTTAATTATGTCATATCTGAATATCCTAGTGGTTTTCTGTACTTTCTTCAGCTTAAGCCTGAATTTTGCAATAATTAGCTCATGATCTGAGCCACATTCAGCTCCACATCTTATTTTTGTCTCTGTATAGAGCTTCTCCATCTTTGGCTGCAAAGAGCATAATCAATCTGATTTCAGTATTGTACATCTGGTGATGTCCACGTAGAGAGTAGTCACTTTTGTTGTTGGAAGAGGAGGTTTGCTGTGACCAGTGTGTTCTTTTGATACAACCGTTAGCTTTTGTCCTGCTTTGTTTTATACTCTAAAGCCAAACTTGCCTGTTACACCAGGTACCTCTTGACTTCCTACTTTTGCATTCCAATCCCCTGTGATGTATAGGACCTTTTTTTGGTGTTAGTTCTAGAAAGTCTTGTAAGTCTTTATAGAACCATTGAACTTCAGCTTCTTCAGCATTAGCAGTTGGGGCACAGACTTGGTTTACTGTGGTTATGAATTGTTTGCTTTGGAAACAAACCAAGATCATTCTGTCATTTTTGAAATTGCACACAAGTACTGCATTTTGGACTCTCATTGAACATGAAGGCTACTCCATTTCTTTTAAGGGATTCTTGCCCACAGCAGTAGATATCATGGTCATCTGAATTTAATTCACCTATTCCCACCTATTTTAATTCATTGACTCCTAAGATGTTGATGTTCACTCTTGCCATCTCCTGCTTGACCATGTCCAATTTACCTCGACTCATGGACCTACTATTCCAGGTTCCTATGCAATATTGTTCTTTAGAGAATCAGACTTTACTTTCACCACCAGACACATCCAGAACTGAGTGTGGTTTTTGCTTTGGCCAAGTCTCTTCATAATAGCTCTTTCTGGAACTATTAGTAATTGCCCTCTACTCTTTACCAGTAGCATATTGGACACCTTTCAACCTGGAGGACTCATCTTCTGATGTCATATCTTTTGCCTTATCAATAGGTTCTCAGGGCAAGAATACTGGGGTGGTTTGCCATTCCTTTTTCCCGTGGGCCACGTTTTGTCAGAACTCTCCACTATGACCAGTCCATCTTGGGTGGCCCGGCATGTCATGGCTCATAGCTTCACTGAGTTACACAAGCCCCTTCACCATGACAAAGCTGTGATCCATGAAGGAGAAAGAGCACCATAGCCATTTTTTATCATGCTACCACTTTGGTGCATGCCACCATTATATTTTGTCTGGACTGTTCCAGTACTTCCTAACTGTTCACAATTTTTATTTTCCTTGGGCAACAACAGTTATTTCCCACAGAACAGCTAAAACAATTCTCTGAAAACTTAAAACTTATTATGTTACTTCTTTGCTCAAAGCCTTCTACAGCTTCTCATCTTACTATGTAATGGGCATATCCTATCAGTGGCCTCTAGGTCTTTTCTGTGATACTCCAAATATGCTCTTGACTTCAGGCCTTAGTACTTTATGTGTGTTAGGCTAATTCAATGCTTTCCCAGGTATTTTTATGACTAATTTCTTCATGCCTTTCAGATATTTACTTAGATGTATTTCAGTGACTTTCCTGGTCGCTCTATTTAAACCACAGTCCTGTCTCCATCTCTTTTAGTCCTATGCCCTTACCATTCATTATTCTCCTCTATAGCACTTAGGGCAAGCTATGTATATATTTTATTTTGTGTCTCCTTACCTAAAAATCAGCCTTTAAGTGGAGGTTATTTTGCAATTTCTTAAACTCCTCCATCTTTGGTGTAGACTAGCACCTGCTACAAAACTTTGCTCTCAACAATGATTTGTTGAGTAGTAAGTGATTCAATATAAGGACACTGATATTATAGAGGCAAACCATTACAATGCTTGTACTACCAGTTTTGAAATGTCATTTTGCAAAGTTCATCTAACTACTCCATTTATACTGTCACAAAGGTTTTCCTTCATTGAATAATTGTTTTTCCCTCAAATAATTTAGGAAAAAAACATAGCACAACTAAACAAATAAATAATCATAGTAACTGTCACCTTAGAATGGAAAGATACTTTCTTAGCTCTCCTGTTCACCACAAAGTCAGTATACATTTCATGCCTATGGATATAGTGAATCTTCCATTTCAAAAATAATTTTCTCTCTTTAAACATGTAATTAATTCACCTGGACCAGTCAACCTGAAGGTGCTAACAGACACTGCTAAAAGGCAAGAAAGAAGATTTCTAAAGCTTATTAACTGTAATGAAGAAAGAAGATTGTCTTTGTTTTTCTTGAACAAATATCTCTTCTCTCCCCATCTACATTCATTTTTCTGCATGTTAGTTGTCTTTTTTTCCCCCTCAACTCATCTTGCAAGTTCACTTTCTTCTCTTCAGTGTGTTTTCTCTTGCATATAATAGACACTGTTTTCTGGACATTCATCATGTCTTTTGTAACAGTTTATTCACCTACCTCCACTGTGTTATTTTAACTTCAATCGTAACTGAAAGCCTTCCAGCTTGAGGTGTCAGCATTAAAATAAAAAATTGAGTATACTCGAAGGCAGAAATTGCCTGGGTGCCATATAAATTGCTTCTAAATTTCCTTGGAAATGTTAGCTTAACTTTCACCTATGAGTTGAACACCTAATAATTTAAGATCATTTACATTTAAGAAAAATAAAAGCTAGACAAGTGAGCCACCATTTTCTATCATAATTAGCAAACATCTGTTGCCACTCTCACGATACCACCCTCTGCATGTTAAAGAAGGTTGTATTCTAGGGACCTATTCTCCTTTCGGTGAGAACTCAGTTAAGAACTGCCTACTCTGCAGGATTGGTGAAGTGAATACTCATTGGTCCTTGTTGAAAGATAACTCTCAGTAAAAGAGATGAGACTAAAATTTCTTTTAAAATAGTGGCCCTGAATGTGAATGAAGTTTAAAAAAATGGACAGAGAAAATAAAACCCAGAGACACTAAGAAGCAAAAACTGTTAACAAACTAACAACGGTGCTCCTTGCTAAGAAATGAAAACGGTACCTCGATGGAGCACCTGTGAAACTGTTAGAAATGCTGTGCCTCAAATGTGAGTGAACTGTTCCAGATGTGGGGGAGGGGGGGTGGCTAAATATAAAACAACAGCAAATATCTCCACAAATCTTTCTGTGATATTGTTTCCTCGCGTTGAAAGGTCTACTCAATAGGCAGGCAGTTCAGTTTAGTTGCTCAGTCATGTCCGACTCTTTGCGACCCCATGGACTACAGTATGCCAGGCTTCCCCGTCCATCACCAATTCCAGAAGCTTACTCAAATTCATGTCCATTGAGTTGGTGATGCCATCCAACTATCTCATCCACTGTTGTCTCCTCCTCCCGACTTCAATCATTCCAAGTATCAGGGTTTTTTCAAATGAGTTGGCTCTTCATATCAAGTGGCCAAAGTATTGGAGTTTCAGCTTCAGCATTGAATGAATGTTCAGGACTGATTTCCTTTAGGATGGACTGGTTGGATCTCCTTGCTGTTCAAGGGACTCTCAAGAATCTTCACAGCTCAAAAGCATCAATTCTTTGGTGCTCAGCTTTCTTTATAGTCCAACTCTCACATCCATACATGACTAATGGAAAAGCCAAAGCTTGACTAAATGGATCTTTGTTGGCAAAGTAATGTCTCTGCATTTTAATATGCTGTCTAGGTTGGTCATAGCTTTACTTCCAAGGACGAAGCATCTTTTAATTTCAAGGCTGCAGTCACCATCTGCAGTGATTTTGGAATCCAAAAAAATAAAGTCTGTCACTGTTTCCATTGTTTTCCAATCTATTTGCCATGAAGTGATGGACCAGATGCCATGATCTTAGTGTCCTGAATGTTGAGTTTTAAGCCAACTTTTTCACTCTCCTCTTTCACTTTCAGCAAGAGGCTTTTTAGTTCTTCGTTTTCTGCCATAAGGGTGGTGTCATCTGTATATCCGAGGTTATTGATATTTCTCCTGGCAATCTTGATTCCATCTTGTGCTTCCTCCAGCCCAGCATTTCTCATGATGTACTCTGCATATAAGTTAAATAAGCAAGGTGACAATGTACAGCCTTGATGTATTCCTTTCCCAATTTGGAACCAGTCCATTGTTACAAGTCCAGTTCTAACTGTTGCTTCTTGACCTGCATACAGATTTCTCAGGAGGCAGGTCAGGTGGTCTGGTATTCCCATCTCTTGAAGAGTTTTCCATAGTTTGTTGTGACCCACAGAGTCAAAGGCTTTGGCATAGTCAATAAAGCAGAAGTAGAAATAGTCTTTTTTAATTCCACATTTCTAAACACCCTTTTTTTCCTTCCCAACTGCCATTGTACCTTTTGATCCTTACTACTTTTATGCAAAAAAACAAAAAAACAAACCAAAAAAACCCAATACCCCTGGGGACCAGACAGTGTTCTAGGTTCTATGGATTCAAAAAATATTTATAGGCTGTACATTGTGCAACATACACCCCACACACAAACACAAACTCATTGTAGATGTTAAAGTTGGGAGTGCACATGAAGATAATTCATCCAATCCCCATTTTACAGCTGATGATTTGGGCCTCTTACGATTAGCTAAGATCACTCCTTCAATTAAATGGTGAAACTATGGTAGTAGTACCGACAACTTCTGTTGCCTGGTTCAATTCATTTTCTCCTAAAGCTGCTGGCTTTCAATGAGAACAAGCTCTTAACTAAGTAGCCAAATGAAAGTGTAGAGTGAACAGAAGATTTAAAACATGCTAAGCTACACTATTAAAAAACTAAACTTACTTTGATATTCAAAGTTCTAAATCTAAGATGTTTACTGTTTAAGCTTTTTTGCATTTGTCCTGCTCAATGTAAAGATTATTATTTAAATAGTTTTACAAATAGGAAATGAAAAACTGACCCCTCTAGTTAGGACCATATATTCTAATACATAGAAATAATCTATACTTATGAGAATAGAGAACTTTTGATTGAAACAGTCAAGGAAATCCTTTTTCTAAATTTCATTTATCTATTTGTTCCTTACTCAAACCTTTAATTTTACCAGTAGGTTTACATAGGTAGACATTTGCTGCAAAAGAAGAACTATTATAATGCATTAAATCATGAATGGGATGACACTGATATGTGGTTGCCAGGACTTGAAAACGTACGATAAAGACAGATAAAGTTAAGTGACAGATCTTGTAAAGTAGGTGAAAGAACACAGTATATTATTGGACATATCAATAGCCTACTGTAGAACTCTCTTAAAAACAGGAACATGGATCCTACAAGAATAGAAGTTTATTTAATAGTTTTTACTACTTAATAAAAGAAAATAAATAATTGTTATTTACAAGTAGATTCATTTATTTTAAAAAAAGAAAAATATATTTTAAATAACAATTCAAATTTGGAGGTTTAATTAATGATCATTTTACATGTGTTTAAAATAACTGTTGTAATGGTCTTCAATTCATTTTTAAAATAATTATTTTGTCCTACAGAAGGGCTTATGTTTTTAAAAATTTTCCTTTTATCTTTTTATTTTTGTTAATCAATAGAATAAAGCTAAACTGGAAAATGCAAAAGGCTTAAAAAAATTCATATTACAACTATGCTATGGGATTGACATGTGCACACTGCTATATTTAAAATGAATAACCAACAAGGACCTACTGTACAGCACAGAGAACTCTGCTCAACATTATATAACAATCTAAATAGGGAAAGAATTTGAAAAAGAATAAATACATGTATGTGCATAACTGAATCACTCTGTTGTATACCTGAAACTATCACAACATTGTTAAGCAATTATACTTCAATATAAAATAAAAAGTTAAAGCAATGAAATTAAAATATTAAGAATAAAACTATGCTATGAGATGTAAATATACTCTATGCAGAGTATGTGACCTTTGATGTGGTCTGACTCAGGAGGTGATGGCAGTCTCTCTTGGATCCTCAAATATTTCCTATCTGCTTTGTAGGATGGAAAAATTTAAATTGTTTGTATATAAGTGTTTTTATATAAGCAAGATATCCACAATGTAAATATGATTGGAAAGGTGGTCCAATAATACACTAGGTTAATGCATAAGTCATTGTTAGATATAAGCATCTGAGAGAAACTTTTGGTTTCGGAGAACATAGTTCACATGAAGTATTTCTGAATGCTTGTCACTCTACTTGGGTTGAGGATATAGAGTAATACATAATTAGCCCATGTATGCTGAATAATATGACATAGGTATTGCTGCATTAAAGACAAAGGAAATCCGGGTACCAGAGAATTCTAAAACAAAAGGATTTGACCTAATGTGAAGAGTGAAGGTCATCTTATCATGTAAAGAAAAAGTATAGTGTACCAGGCAATCCAGTCAGGGTTCATATTTACTGATTTAATGTTGGTGATTTTTTGCCTGATATTGAGAAGAGGATGGAAACCCAGTCCAGTATTCCTGTCTGGAGAATTCCATGGACAGAGACATCTGGAAGGCTACAGCCCATGGGATCACAAAGAGTCAGACACTACTGAGTGACTAAACTGAACTGATATAGTTAAAAAACATTTACCCCATGGCGCCGTTATATTTAATGACCATTATTTTAAACACTGTACCATGTATGGCTCCAATATTCTTGTTGAGGAAATCTGATGGACAGAGGCTCCTAGAGGGCTACAGTCCATGGAATCACAAAAAGTCAGACATGACTTAGTGACTAAACAACAACCACTACCATGCATGGCATATGGTATATCACTGATAGGCTCCTGTGAATTATTTCTGAGTATAACACCTCAAAGCGATTTATGAGCAGTCTCACCAAATGTGGGTTCAGTAGTGGCTGGATGTGTTCCCCCTCTGGGCTCCTGATTCTTCACTCAATTATCTATGCCCACGGGGAGTGGCTGATGCTGATGATCTCATGGGAGGTGTCCAGCCTATGAGACACTGATACCAGCCACGCACCGCATTCTCAGAAGTTGGTCCTACGTGGAGGCCAGCTGACTTTCAGCAGGAGTGGGGAAAAGACCCTCTCCCCTTTTTCTTATTTCTTATGTTTTTGTTGTGCTGCCTTACACAGTTCAATGGTTATTCTGATTTTTTTTTTTTTCTTCTTACAGATAAATCAGTGAGGAAATGGACCAGGAGCTGAATCTCAGAGACAGTTCCTACCCTCTATTTGAAATTCCCTTTCCCTTCAGAAAATGATTATTTTAACACGTGATCAAGCTTCCCTTACGAGTTTACTCCATATGATATTTTTAGGTCCAAAGTAAGACAGACTGCTGAAGAATCCTCTCCAGTTCCCCAGGCATGCTTACTTCAGATTTGTTACAGTCAACAGCAATGAATTCTTATATCTGTGACATATATTACGTCTAATAACAGACATTTTTCAGGTATAGATAGCTTTAGGAAAATGTTTCAATTTTATTAATTCATGAACTTTTCTATGTAAAATGGGGCCATTCATATTAATTTATGGTCAAAATTAATTTATATTTTATTAACCCAATTCAGGTCAACACTTAATCATACATGTTCATGCTATAATATTTTAATTTGATTCCTTCCTTCATAAATCATTTTTGGTGACTTTCCATCTCTTGGTAGAAGGCCAGCAGCTTATACGTTAAGTGTACAGACTTTGGAATTCAGACAAAATTTGGTACAACTCTCATTCTGGCACTTGTTAAGTGTTTGGTTTTCGGCAAACTACTTAATTATTCCAAGACTCATTTACAATGGTTAGTGTATAATCATAAATGTATAATTACAACAGTTATAAGGGTACCCACCTTATGAAGTTATTGTGAATTTTAAAGGAGATATAAACAGGAAAAATGCTTAGTACAGGGATGTCAACATAATAAACTTCTAAGAAACAATAGTTGTTGCCATTGTATATTGTTTCTTTAAGATATTTTTCCTTCAGAATCAGTTTAAAAAAAGGGTATCAAGATGAACTTGTTCTTTAAATAAAAATGCTAAAACCATGTCATGGATAAAATAACTTTCTGTGAGTCTCGTTTGCTCCAACTTAAATCTTTAAAAGTATTAATGGCAGAATTTTCACCAGCAGACACACTGTCCGTCCTTATAATAAAAACTCATAAAGGGAAAGAACAGATAAAAGTGTTAATAAGAAATTCTATTTTTATTAGCTGATAAGAAATAGCCATCTTGACTCCTATGGACATTTTAAAGAATAATGTATCTGAATTTAAATTCCAAACTATATTAGTCATTAAATTCAGAATATGTCAAAGATAAAGATTTTAATTTCTCTGGTCTGTTCAGTTACTAAAATTCATTTAGATGTCATATTTTCTGTTTATTTGGTTCTATATGGCTAACCTGGAGGTCAATGAGCTCAAAATCTGAAGTTTCACCAGGCAAAATCATAGCTGATAAAAGACTTATCTGGAATTGAACTTTCCTAGATTAATGGGTCATAGAAGAAAGAGCAAAGGGTGTCAAAATACTAAATAAAGGCTACTCAAATAAGATCATCAAATATTTATTGGGTTCCTGCCATGCTTATAGCTCTGAATGATGAGACACCAGAAAATGTAAACACAAGCATTACTCATTCTGTCTAACTTCAAGGAGCATTTGACTACCGAGAAGAGTTAAGTAGATCTTACTTCTACAACCAGGGATTCAGAGAGGTTAGATTAAGAACTCTAACGAGTGATGTTGAGAGATTATTTGGAGCACTTGCAAGTTAGAACTGAATCATGTCACTCAGGCATAGCTGAGATATGACTGGAATAAAGATAGAGGTCAGACTGTGGAAGGCTAAACTGATGATTTTTTGCTTATTATTAGACCATCTTAAAGAGCTCTGCTACCAGAGGGATAGGGTAGCTCATGGCAGGGTAGCACTTCTAGAAAAACTAGGACAGCCAAATAGACTGTAGAAATCATCTGTTTGAAGGAGATGGATAATAACAGAAGCCAATTAGAAACAAAAAGGCTAACATGAAAAAGGGAATCAACCTAGAGAAGTGAGCTGAACTTTGCCAGCTTATCCTGGGGAAATGCACCAGTTCTGGGCATGAGCAGGGAACCAAGGATTCAGGCCAAATTTGCTGGCATGCAGATGGTGAGGATGGCCACTGTAGGGTGGAGGGCCACCGTGGACAGAGAGGCTTTGCTAGTTTCCAGCACAGAGCCAGTTTCTTCTCAGGATATTTTCCAAATACTGGGGATACCTGGTCTAGGAGACTAAAAATCTGAGCAGAAAGCCCCTGGACAGCAGAGTAGAAATTCTGACAAGACAACGACTAGAGTATAGGACAAACCAGGAAGAGGGATCTGCAGGTTATATACCATGCTCTTAATTAAAAATGCTGGAGGGCCAGAGGAATAGCAGAGATAAACAGAACGTTATCAGACTTCTACCCAGTTTAATTCTGCACAGTGCCTGTTTATATTAAGGTGATCAACCACTGTTCTATCTATCTACTGTTAGGAAGCGTGAACTCTCTATAATAGAAGATAAGATTCTCCAGAGTGAAGAAGAAAAAGTATTTTGCAATAGTATTCAATGTCAAAATGTTTTACCTGGAAAATAGCTAAATATTAATAATAACAACTTCTACATAAGAAAGGTAAGACTTTTTCCCATATATATATATATTCAAGATTCAGTTCAGTTCAGTTCAGTTCAGTCACTCAGTTGTGTCTGACTCTTTGCGACCCCATGAATCGCAGCACGCCAGGTCTCCCTGTCCATCACCAATTCCTGGAGATAACTCAGACTCACGTCCATCGAGTCAGTGATGCCATCCAGCCATCTCATCCTCTGTCGTCCCCTTCTCCTCCTGCCCCCAAACCCTCCCAGGATCAGAGTCTTTTCCAATAAGTCAACTTTTCGCATGAGGTGGCCAAAGTACTGGAGCTTCAGATTTAGCATCATTCCCTCCAAAGAATACCCAGGGCTGATCTCCTTCAGAATGGACTGGTTGGATCTCCTTGCAGTCCAAGGGACTCTCAAGAGTCTTCTCCAACACCACAGTTCAAAAGCATCAATTCTTTGGCACTCAGCCTTCTTCACAGTCCAACTCTCACATCCATACATGACCACTGGAAAAACCATAGCCTTGACTAGACAGACCTTTGTTGGCAAAGTAATGTCTCTGCTTTTCAATATGCTGTCTAGGTTGGTTATAAGTTTTCTTCCAAGGAGTAAGCGTCTTTTAATTTCACGGCTGCAGTCACCATCTGCAGTGATTTTGGAGCCCCAGAAAATAAAGTCTGACACTGTTTCCACTGTTTCCCCATCTATTTCCCATGAAGTGATGGGATCAGATGCCATGATCTTCATTTTCTGAATGTTGACCTTTCAGCCAACTTTTTCACTCTCCTCTTTCACTTTCATCAAGAGGGTTTTTAGTTTCTCTTCACTTTCTGCCATAAAGGTGGTGTCATCTGCATATCTGAGATTACTAATATTTCTCCTGGCAATCTTGATTCCAGCTTGTGTTTCTTCCAGCCCAGCGTTTCTCATGATGTACTCTGCATATAAGTTAAATAAGCAGGGTAACAATATACAGCCTTGACATACTCCTTTTCCTATTTGGAACCAGTTCTGTGTCCAATATTCAAGATTAGGTTTAATAAATATCTATTTAAGCTGTTATAGATACTCATGCATTGGAGAAGGAAATGGCAACCCACTCCAGTGTTCTTGCTTGGAGAATCCCAGGGACAGGGGAGCCTGGTGGGCTGCCATCTCTGGGGTCACACAGAGTTGGACATGACTGAAGCAACTTAGCAGCAGCAGCATCAGATACAGGTCAAAGGATCATGGTGGGGAAGCTATAGTATTTAATCTATTGAAAATAATACTGTGTATCATATGAATGTGTTTATTAACTTTTGAGCATTATTATTTATGTACTAGTCTATGATGATGTTCAATAATCTGCTATGTAAAAATATATTTAGTCATTTCAAAATTCATGTTATTATTTGATTGATTTTGTATCAAAACATGATGTAAGAAGTGTTGTTTTTTCAGTGCTATTCTAAGGGCAAATCAGAAATTTACAAGTTTCAAATATACTTTTTACTAGTATTGCAGTTTGAAAAATTTTTTTACAAAATATACTTTGCTGCCTCAGTATAAACTCTGTAGAAGTTTTGTACAAATATGTTTATCAAGAAAATAACAAACCTAATTCCTATTTTGTTCACTCTAGCTTTACCTTTGACCTTGTCCTAAACTGACATCTTGAAAATTTCTAATCTTGACAGTGGTTGATTGTTTAGTTGCCAACTCCCTTCTTGCCTCTCTTTTATCTCTGCTCTCAGAGAGATGTCTACATCTGTACCATTGGTATCCTATTTGTTAGTTCATCATTTCTACCACCTAACTCCCAGCCTTTCAAGATTTCACAGCACTGAACTATTTACCAACACACCACCTATCACCATGAACACTGGTGGAGAGTTCTGACAAAATGCATTCCACTAGAGAAGGCAATGGCAAATCACTTCACTATTCAGGCCATGGACTTGGCAAACCATGGCTGCTGAGACACACTTACTGCTTTGCCCACACAAACTAAACTATTTTTAAAGGGTTTTTATCAAAAAGAAAGAGAAAGAAAAAAGAAACATATGAGATACAGATGATATACAGCCTTCAAAACCTAATATTTGCTATGCCTTTCTGTAGAACTTCTACAATTATTCATACACACTCTTTATCATTCAATTAAGAAAATTATTCTTGTGAAAGAAGGGGACACATGACTGGAAATCAAGACTGAAAACAAAGAAATGGAACAGATATAAAGGTGACTTAGATGCAGGTATTAGCTGAGGAAGACTAAAATAACTATAGTAATAAGCCTCTTTAGTTCTTCTTTGCTTTCTGCCATAAAGGTGGTGTCATCTGAGGTTATTGATATCTCTTCTGGAAATCTTGATTCCAGATTGTGCTACATTCAGCCCAACATTTCAAATGATGTACTCTGCATATAAGTTAAATAAGCAAGCTGACAATATACAGCCTTGACTTACTCCTTTCCTGATTTGGAATCAGTCTGTTGTTCCATGTCCCATTCTAACTTTGCTTTTTGACCTGCATACAGATTTCTCAGGAGGCAGGTCAGGTGGTCTGGTATTCCCATCTCTTTCAGAATTTTCCACAGTTTGTTGTGATCCACACAATCAAAGGCTTTGGCATAATCAATAAAACAAAAATAGATGAATTTCTGGTACTCTCTTGCTTTTATGATGATCCAGTGGATGTTGGCAATTTGATCTCTGGTTCCTCTGCCTTTTCTAAATCCAGCTTGAACATTTGGATGCTCATGATTCATGTCCTGTTGAAGCCTAACTTGGAGAATTTTGAGCATTACTTTGCTAGTGTATGAGATGAGTACAATTGTGCAGTAGTTTGAAATTCTTTGGCATTGCCTTTCTTTGGGATTGGAATGAAAACTGACCTTTTCCAGTCCTGTAGCCACTGCTGAGTTTTCCAGATTTGCTGGCATATTGAGTACAGTTCTTTCACAGCATTGTCTTTTATGTTGATGAGGCCTTACAAATAGCTGGGAAAAGAGGAGAAGCTAAAGGCAAAGGAAAGATACCCATTTGAATGCAGGGTTCCAAAGAATAGCAAGGAGAGATAAGAAAGCTTTCCTCAGAAATCAGTGCAAATAAATAGAAGAAAACAATAGAATGGGAAAGACTAGAGATCTCTTTAAGAAAATTAGATATACTAAGGGAATATTTCATGCAAAGATGAGCACGATAAAGGACAGAAATGGTATGAACCTAACAGAAGCAGTAGACATTAAGAAGAGGTGGCAAGAATACACAGAAGAACAATACAAAAAAGATCTTCATAACCCAGATAACCACAATAGTGTGGTCACTCACCTAGAGCCAGACATTCTAGAATGCAAAGTCAAGTGGGCCTTAGGAAGCGTGACTATGAACAAAGCTAGTGAAGGTGATAGAATTCCAGTTGAGCTATTTCAAATCCTAAAAGATGATGCTATGAAAGTTCTGCACTCAGTGAGTGCCAAAGAATTGATGCTTTTGAACTGTGGTGTTGGAGAAGACTCTTGAGAGTCCCTTGGACTGCAGGGAGATTCAACCAGTCAATCCTAAAGGAAATCAGTCCTTAATATTCATTGGAGGACTGATGCTGAAGCTGAAACTCCAATACTTTGGCCACCTGATGCAAAGAACTTATTGGAAAAGACCCTG